>NW_008236180.1:4293812-4335814 GCF_000691975.1 Corvus brachyrhynchos
AATAAGAGAAGTGGTCACCCATGGAAGTTACATTAATTTTCCTTTCAAGACCAGATTATTTCCATACAGGAGAAATCCCTCACATTTTCATGACACAAGGGTGAGGATGGAGGATAAAATGTGGCCCAACTTTGCTTCATAGACCATACATATTGTGGATACTCGCTATTATTTAAATATAGTGTTTTCATCCTAGATAAGAAATGCCAAGTACAACCAGACACTTTGCTGAGAAATTATAGAGAAAAGCTAGAAAGACACATCTTTTCCTAAATAATTCAGAGCAGGAGTGTGGGTGGGTTAAAATTGTTCGAAACATTAAAAGAATGAGATGCTGACACCAGTCCACTTAACAGAAGTGCTGCAAAATACCAAACATTCCATTTTACAGAGGCTTCTCAGAGAAGAAATTGGTTTTCTCAGCTTAATTTTTAAATTATTCAGGAAAGGAAATGCCAGTGGTTTTGCATTAATCAAAACATTAGGTTTAATTTAGATGTTTTGTTGTGTTTTCAAGTATTTTATTTATTCACAGTTACATGAGAAATAATAATGCAAAATAAATGTACTGGAGAAACAAGCAGCTGTTTTGAAAGGGAAAAAAAGAGAAAGGTGTTATTTTCAGAATTTTCCTCCACTTTCTGGCTTTTTTTTAAGGTAATCCATTAACGTAGGGTTAACACTGTGATGCATTTTGGTTTTAGATGGAGATAGGCTTGCCACTGTTTCTGGCACTACTTTCGTCAGCTATCTCTAACAGTCATGTTGAATTGCTATAGGTAATAACTAAAGCCATTCCTTCTGTTTTCCCAGAGCAAATGCTTTTCCAAACTATGATGCAAACACATTGGTGATGATTTCTCCTTTGTAGGCACCTTGGCTTGAGCAGCAGCCAGTGCAGAAATGCTGTGGTCACTTAGATCCAAGAGCTCAGCTGGTCCTGGAAAAGACACTGAAACTGAGCAGAACTGCCCCAAACCCCCCTCAGTGCAAAAATACACTTTGAAATACAACAGCCCTGCCACAAGGCCTTAGGTTGGAATCACTGCTCAGGGAAAGGCCCCAGGTAGCGCTTTTGGTGTTGACTTATCAAAGAGAAGATTGAGAAGGCGCAACCAGCCTTATCCTGCAGAACCTTAAAGCTCATCTCATTCCACTCCCTGCCACGGGCAGGGACACCTTCCACTATCCCAGGTTCCTCCAAGCCCCATCCAACCAGGCCTTGAACACTTCCAGGGATGGGGCAGCCCCAGCTTCTCTGGGTACCCTGTGCCAGTATCTCTCTCTCAATCTTCCCTCCCGAAGTTCATCAGATCCCTCACCAAGCTGCAGCCTTGAAAGCCAGCTCATGAATGTTATTTAGTGAAATAAGTGCTGCTGCCATCCTCCCCCGCTGAGCCCCCTCTGACGAGCTGCAGATCATTACTGTGAGTGAAGGGAGAAAAAAGACCCAGGGAATGGACTTGCTGCAGGGTGCCATGGCTCCCAAAATGCGCCGGCTCTAATCAGCTCCCCTGGAAGCAGATGAGTTGGGTGACCTTTCTGCTTGAAAAGCCCTTTGGTGGCTCCCTCAGAGGTACCTTCCCAGCCTAACACGCTTGCTGGTATTCAGGAGTGCTCCTGGTAAGTGGGCTGATGGATGCTCTGTGGCTCTGTGCACAGCACAGCCGCAGCACTAACGAGCCGGCGCTCAAATGGGCCCTTCTCGGCTGTAAAAGTTGTCCTCAGATACTCTCAAAGGCTTTGATATGTCAGAGAAGGTTGAAGAAAGGCAACGCAGGCGGCTTTTCGTCAAACTTCATTTTTTAAAGTATTTGTGAGCCGGAGGCAGTGTTTGCAGGCTAATTGGGAGCACCGGCAGCCACCGGCAATCAAACGTCAGCGCGCGGATGCCGATGCACTCACCTCCCTGAACTCTCCAGCTCTGGCTAATCAGCCTCGAGAGGGACGATCACACAGCACCGGGATGTGGCATTCCCTAGGGGATGCAGAGGTCAGGGCAGATAGACGAGGAGGAGGGTTTGTGCCAGAACCACTTCACTCGGGGATGTTCAAAGCCGGTGTCTCTCTCTAAGCGGTGAAGGGCAGCTCCATTGAATGGAATTAACCTCCCACTTTAAATGAATTACCGGGAAAAACTGAACAGCTCTTGCTGTTGAGATTAATTACTCTGCTGAATCTGCAGCATCTTGTTAAAAACGATGCTACTCCTGCTCAGCCTCTGGGCTCTCTGGGTGCAGGAGGGTGTGGACAGCAAAAATAAGGGACAAAGCTCAGGGGGGTCTCCAAGGAGGTTTTGCATTTGGTTCAAAAGCAAGAGAAATGGTGCGTGTCAACCTTTGCAAATGCAGGACAGGAATGGAACATCCAGTCCTCTCTCCCTCGAGGAGGAGCTGGAGCAGCAGGGCTGACCTCGGGTTTGATTCAGCCAGGGTGTGCAGCAACTGAGCAGGGACCTCACAAGGCTCTGGGGCTCTCCAGCACCCCAAAACACCACAATGGGGCCCTGCCACACCCCCCACCACCTGGTTCCACCTCTGTTGTTGCCTTAGGAAGTGGCTGGAAGCCACATGTTGCTGACTGGCAGCAATACACAGGTTTTCAGGGAAAGATGGGAACCTTCCCAGCCTGCTCTGGATCAACATTTACATTTTCAGCTGGGCCAACACGAGGCTTCTGAAATTTCATAAAAATCATAGAATTATTTGAGTTGGAAGGGGCCATTAAAGGTCTTCTAGTTTCAACCCCCTGGAATGAGCAGGGACACCATCAACTAGATCAGGTTCTTTAAATCCCAATCCAAGCTTGCCTTGGCTGTTTCCAGGCTGTTTCTGTGCCTCACCAGATGCTCTGGGCAGCCTGTGCCAGAGTTTTTTAAAAAAAATTCCCGTTGCAGAGGTGCTGCTGGCAGGATGATTTCATGTGCGAAAAAAAACCAGCCCAAACAAGACGGAGATTCTTTGGTGTTTAATCCCATTTATTTCAAATTAATTTCCCTGACCCTGCCAGGGGAGTTCCATGTCCAGTACAGGCAGATTTTAATTTTCCCATTACGTGGCCTGTAGGAAACACTCACTGCTGAGTGTGTCAATGGCTGCACTGTGTGCATCCCTCAGAAACCTTAACACATTCACTTAATGACATGCAGACTGTGAGTATCAGATAAAGGAGTAACATTAAAATGGATCTGAATCCCTCTCTGGGTTTTAATCAAGGCTTACAAAGCCTGACTGCCTTTGCATGGGCCCCAGACAGCCATCACTGACTCTGCCTGGTGTTCTGATCTGTTTGGATGCACTTGGAAAAGTCTTCTGTGCAGGAGGAGTGGTGCAGTGGTCTTTGGTTTGAGATCCTCCATCAGGCAGCTGCAGGAACAGGGGTGTGGCACAGGGAGAGCTCAGCTGGGAGATGAAAGAAATACCAGAAGGACAAGGCTTGGCCTGTATGAGCTTGGAGTTGTGTGTCATCTCTTACTGGCACCCCACACACAAATACTCTGTGTCACAAGAAGATTTTTTTTTTCATTCTGGTAAGTCTTTGTCTTATTTGGTTTCAAAAAGCCAGTAAAAATAAAGCAACCCACATAGAGTGTGGTCCCGTGTGTGTAGTTCGTTTTTTTTTTTTTTTTTGCACTTCTGGACTATGTTTTTATAAAAGTAAGTTTTTATATCATTTTACTTTCTTCTTGAAATCATACCTGCATTATTTTTTTGAGAGTGCATGCCCAAGCCTGGTAGGTGTGCAAATACATCAGATTTTATGCTTTAAGCAGTCTTTTATGTCTCTGCCTCAGTCACATATTCATTACACTTCACTTTTAGCAGTATTTTTCTGTCTGCAGTACATGATTACATTATTCCAACTCATATCTCTCCATCTCCCCCACCTTTTCAGGGCTGAACGGAACTGGGGAGATCATTATTAAAACACAGAAAGCACAGAAATAAAATTAACCAGAGCACCAGTTCTCTGTGTGCTGAATACACTGAGGAAATAAAAGAGGCCTTCCACTTCTAATAAAACCTGGATGTGAATTGCCTCATAAAAGCTTGGATGAATTATATTCAGAGGCCAAAGAGAGAGAAGAGAGAGATCTTGGAGCCCTCCAACAGCAGGATGCTCTCCCTGCCTTGGTGTGCATCCCAAGGAAAATGCCATGAAAGCTTTGGAAACAGGTGAGATGTTCTCGGAGGATGAGCTTCAGGCCTTGATGAGACACTTGAGCCACAGGGCCACAGTTTGTTAAAGTCCTTCTCAGTGAAATATTAGTCCCACTGACGTGCTGGAGCTCTTCCTGCTGCCTCCTGAGGTCTCAATCTTCACTTTGGTTCTTGCCCAAGTTGCTGGATGGTGGAGAAAGGACCCTGCAGAGATGTGGTGGATTCTAAACCCTGTTCTTGCCCCACTCTGATCTCCCTGGGTCCCAGGAAAGTTTTAGGGTACGGGCATGGCTTCTCAGCTTCTTCATCTCTGAGGTGGAAGATGAAGGCTGGTGAGGAACATGCCCCTTGTCACCAGCACGCTCCTGCTGTCCCAGGACATCACTGTTCTCAGGAGATGCAGTTTGGTGACGTGCTCACTTTTAAGGATATGTTTGATTGGGTGGGCTCTTTTGTTTGGCACAGGGATTCAGCAGAAGCCAAGGGGACTGTGCCTGACTCAGTAATGGAGAGATTAACAGCCCAGAAAGCCAGGACTGCACAGTGCTCATTGATTGTTTCTCTTAAATATAAGCAGAGCAGCCCAGAGTGTCAGGCATGTGAGGGGAGAGGAGACTGCAGAACTGATGTACTCCCGCTAATGAATAATCGTTAAACTCCAAAGGAGTTTATTATTATTGCCACTAATTCTGGTGGTACTGTGCCCACAGACAAGGAAGGTGGAGAAAGATTGTGGTAGCCTGTTAACCCACTGCTTTCGGGGTGCCATGCTCCCCTTCCTGCTCCCCCCTTAGCCTTGGCCACTCCCTCAGGCTCTCCCTATTGGCTCCTGTACCCCAACCCCGCCCAGGGACCGCCCCATAGCCTCTGACAAAACCCCCCGCGCCCGGACCACGAGGTCTCTCTGCCTCTGAGGGTCGCTGGCTCAAGATGTGATTAAAGTCATCTCTTACCCTCATGGGAGACCCTTCTCTCCTCCTCTGTCAGCACTGG
Source organism: Corvus brachyrhynchos (assembly GCF_000691975.1). Classification (NCBI taxonomy): domain Eukaryota; kingdom Metazoa; phylum Chordata; class Aves; order Passeriformes; family Corvidae; genus Corvus; species Corvus brachyrhynchos. The sequence continues at coordinate 4,298,966 of NW_008236180.1, forward strand.
GTGTAACGCTGATGGCTGACTGGAGCAGATCGCAGGGCTGTCGGAAATGGACTGTGGGATGCACGGGTCGCATTGCCCTGGGTAACCCCGCAGAGCTCGCAGGGAGCTACAGCCTGCTAAGCAAAATCTAGCGGCTACAACAAAAGATGAGTTCATGACCTACATATTACAGGCTAGATTTTATCCTGGTAATATGAGAAAATTGATAATTTCTTAAGTGAGAGGACTGATGAAATCACTGACTTCAGAAGAGGAAAATCATTGCTTTTATGTGCTCAACAAGCTCACAGGGATGGTGCTGGAGAAGGTTCAAATCCCTCTTTTGGATATCCTAAGGTCAGGAGTTAGTCTGCCCTCAGTTTCCCAGAGGCAGGAGGGAAGCAGGAAACACCATCCAGCATTCACACCTTCACTTATGTTAGGATTTCTCCTCCGTGCTAACCTGAGTCTGCCTGAGGTTTTACTTACCCTGAATTCAGAATAAATTGCCAGAAGTCAAGGAAAGCCATAGGAAGATCCCTCCAGCCACAACAGGGATGGACCCAAGTCAGAGGTTTAATGTTGTTCCTTAAAGTGGTTTGGACCAAGAGTAGAATACTGTCATGATGTGGGAACCCCGCTCTTCTTCACACACCCCAAATGACTCGAGCACGTTCCTTTGTACCTCTGAGCCAGAGGACTCCTTCCTCTCCTGGAAACTAAAAAATGAAAGTAGCTACAGACCACCCACAAAAAAAATGTCTGTTGTAGTTTGTGCAGACCAAAAGGGACATGCCAACTGCTCTCTGCCTTTTGGGTCTTTGAGCAGTGTTTTTCCCAGCTCTCTTTACAACTGAACCGGGAAGAAGTTGGGTTGCTTTCTGCAGAATTGCTGCCTTCCCATGTGGAGATGTTTCTGTATTTCTTAGCTCGGAATGGAAGGTGCAAATATGAATATATTCATGGTCCTTCCATGAGCTCTTTAGGGTGAAAAACAGAATCAGTCACTTTAATGGGTTGTCTTGGCAGAGGAGTTTTACACCCTACTGTAGTCCTGTCATTAATTCAATTAATTCCTTTTTATATAATACCCAGAGCTGGTTTAGCCAATGCTCTGAGGAGTGGGCTAGGAATGTTTATTTGTGGGAGGGAAAGTAATTCCTGAGAAAGCCAGGAGCAGACCTACTTTCTGGTTAATAATTTGAAAGTTGGAACTGTCATCCCCGTATTTTTTCCTATAATTGCTGCAGACTCTGACCCACTTTCTTGTGCTTGCACAGCTTGGAGGGCTGCATTTACCAGGTCACTCGAGAGCCACCAAAGCAAACCAGGGAAATGTGGGCATTTCCTAAGAACTGAGAGAGGGTAGGGACCGAGCAGCACTGTTCTTCAGGAAAAATAACCCACTAACCCTGCCTGCCCTGGCAAAACTGTGTCATAAATCTGGAGTAATCTTTGATGACAAATGGCCTGGAAAGTGGGAAAGGAGAAAGCTCACGTTCTCTTGTGGGAGGAAAGATGAGTTAATTCTCACGATTAGGAGAGACAGCAAGTGAAGACACTTCCAGCTGCATGGACATTGTCTTGACATTGCCTGTTAAATGCCTAATGATGACAGTTAGTATGAATTAGCTACAGAATATGTTTTATTGTGTTTTGTGGTCCCCAGGGCAGACATGCCAGAGATATTTAAAGAGAATAAAAACAGAGAAGGGGAGGCCTCCATAAAGGCTCATTTTGAATGTGTAATGTCTGGTTATTAATGGTGTTGAACAGTCAAAAAGCCACACGTGGCTCCCATATAGTACATGTTAAGCTTCAGCAGGTTCTGTCTTTATAAATAAAAGCATGGAAAAGTGGATGGATCCCAAAATGACAGGCAGAAACGTACGTGAACACGGGAATTGGTTTTTTTTTTCACTTTCCAGGCTGAAAACTGGGATAACATTTTTGGTAATCTGCTGAACTGGCAGCTATTCCCATCCCTTTCCCAGGATGCCAAGGCAGGGTCCAATTTTCATTGCTGAAGTCAGTGTGAGTTTTTCTCAATACCTTTGGCCATCAGAAATTCAGATACAAGAAAAAAATAAAAGTCATCAGAATTCAGCAGGATCCAATCTTCCATCCCTGGATTTCAATTTGACAACAACAACAATCCATAGAAAAAATGCAAATTTGGTTTTTGCTGCAGACAGGAAGGAGAGAGGGCGCTGAGAGCATTGTTTGATCGCTTTAAAGCCTTTCCTGCAGAAGCTGAAATGGTGAAATTCTGCTTGAAATGGGCTGGGTGCTTTTACAGGTAGAGAGATGAGATGAGTAAATCTTCTTCAGCTTGGAGCAGCCTCCCCCAGACCTTTATGTTTGTCCACTCAAATACAAAGACAAGATTTTTCTTTGTGGCTTATCTGTGGATTCACCCTGAGTGCTTCTGGTTCAGCCATCCAGTTCAGGGAAAGGAGAACCAAACAGGTTCCAGCTCTTTCCCCCCATCCAGCCTTCCTGTCCCGTGATGTTAATGCTTCATGAGGTTTTTTCACAGGCTATTGCTGCTCAAAATCTCTTTGGTGCATTGGGGTTCTTATTTTGTGGGTATATCAAGAGCTTTCTGCAAAGCAGAGGAATGAAGACAAATGAAGTGTTGTGACTACAAATCCCATAATGATCTGACCTTTAATTGTCTCAGGATCAACTTTTGAAGAGTAGTCCCTCACCAGGCACATTGGGGATGCACAGCAATACTTTGTGCATCTCCTCCATAACTCACACTTCCAAAAGGCAACACTCTCCATCCAAACTGAGGAGTTGTTGGGAACTGGACAAAGCTTTTTCTTTTCCTGGTTAAATCTATAAAAGGTAAGAATGATGAGCTTATTACCTGGGGTGAAATTAGTTGTGAAGTGAGGCTGGGACAGCTCTGTGGCTCCATCCCTGTAACCTCCTCATTGCCACTGTGAGTGCGCTGGGCTCTGAGTAGGGGAGGGATCACTGGGATTTGAGTAAACAATATTTCTTTGGGATTGGTGGTATCTGAGACATTAAGGCAGTCAGGACAAATGGGAAGGACTCTCCTATGTACCAAGTATTTATCTGAGTCTGTGGCAGAGCCTCTCTCCCCAAGGCTCTAGTAAATTCTTGCAAGCAGCAGTATGAACCCTATCACATGTGGCAGGGAGCTGCTGGATGGAGCCTGGGCAGGAGGAGATAATTTCTGAAAGGAAGGGAAGGGACATAATTTCTGAAACCCTCTTGCCTCTCAGTACAAAACCAGCAAGTCCTCCATGCACCCCCTCATTGATTTTTAAGGTCCCTTCCAACATTCCATGATTGGACCTGCAGCACCAGTTTGTCCATATATAACTATGGATACTGGGATTTCCTTCCCAGAACCTTTGTCTTCTTTCACTTCAAGCCCCCAGTTCTTCTAGTCCCATGAGGGGCTTGAAATAGGAGTGGCTGCAAAAGTGCTGCTCCACAGCCAGATTCAAACCCATCGGGGCAGGTGGTGTCCTGTCAAAGCAGAGAGAAACCTGACAGTGGCACAGAGTGCTGCGTTTTTTCCTTCTCATTTTGGCACTGAGAAAATGCTTTTGGCCTCTTCTCTCCCAAGAGGGGCTGGATGCAGGTGTTCAACAGCGCTGTGAACACGACACAAGAGCCATCGAATCCGTGGGCGAGGTGTAATAACTTCACTGTCCATGTCCCTTTGGAAAGGTGCTTTAAGGCAGCTGTATCCCCAGCTCGCAGAGGCACTGGCAAGGGATTTCTGGACTCACACTGTACCATTTCTGAAGAGGTAACAGCCCTGGATATTAAAGAGCCTCTAAGGGAACGGGAGCAGCTGCGCCATGTTTTTGTAGACCGAAGGTGCAGCTCTGGCAGCACTAAATCTGGAACATCAACAAGCAGATTAAATAAGATGGTTTAGCTCTTAGAGCCAGCCTCAGGCTTGCCACTGAAATTGGTGATGAGAGGCTGTAATTGAAAGGAAGTCTGACATTTCTACATCTCAGAAGGTTTGGAAGCAGTGGGTGATGGTGTGCAGGTGTGGGTGGTGGGTGCATCTCCACCCCACAATCAACCACTTCACCTCTCTTGTAAGCATCCACAGATCATCTTGGTCAGCCTTACCTTAGGAATTAGCACTTGCTGGCATCAAAACCTAGAGTAAGATTATTAATTACTTATTACATCTACTTTCCTTTCCTTTGCCCTTTTGTCTGTGTGGAGAAGGATGAGTGTGTGTCTGGTTTGGGGTTTTGATCACAATTTTTTTACTATCTCATGCAAAGCATCCTTACAGCCTGCAGGTGACCAGATTTTTCAGCCCACACTTGGAGAAGTGGGGCTCTGAAGTGTCTCTCCCCCATCATCACCTACCAGATTTGAAGCCTGGCCTGGGTAAGCACCACCTCAGGTTCAGTTCAGCTTCTGAATATTAAAATATTATACCCAGGTTTAGGGGTTTCTTCAGGAAAAGGGCAGCACAACAGCAGTGCTCTCCCTTTCCATCTACCCAGCACAGAATGGATTTTGCTCAAGGTGTCAGCTTCTATTTCTCAGAAACTATTTTACTTCTTTCCTCGCTGGACATAAATGCATCTGTTCTCTTTTGTTATTCAGAAAAGAAATGAGGAAACAAACCCCTCACTTATTCTCCCTGCTCAGCTTTGATAAAACTATAGCTCAGAAAACTCTACATATTAATAGTGTGAATCACTTAAGTGAGGTACATTATGTTTTCAATTTCCATGATGCTTTTAGTGTAGGCAACTTATCAGGGGCTGCCTTTTAATCTGTTGTAGCAATCTTGAACATTAAACCCAGGTTATTTCATAAAGGGATGTATTCCTTTCACTGGGGAGGTTAATATCACCCGTGATTATATTTGACATTTGGGCCTGGCATATTATTTTTTATACCATGTCTGAGCCTAACTACCCACTCCTCTCATGAGCAGGATTTGAAGTGGGTACATTTCAAATCTCTGCACACATCCATGAGTGCCATCCTAACAGCCTCATCACTGGAAATAAGAAAAGACAATTTAATGAACAAAACGGGGAGGGTGAGATCAGTAAATGAAATTTTCTCTGGTGGGTAAGCAAGCAAAGAGTAAGTGTTGTTGTTGTGCATGCCTGCTGAGGAAATTATGGAAGGGGAGAGGGTGCCGTGCTCCTTGGAGGAACATCTCCAGAGCATCCTCCCTGGAAATATCCCTGAACAAACACTGCTGAGGTGCAGCTAATGTGCAGCCAGGCCTCCCAGCCTCTTGCAGAGATTCCTTTCATAATACAACCCACAGCATGGCTTAGGGGTCTCCTCTCACCAAGAAACAGGGATGCATTTGGAGAGACAGGTCCAGAGGCTGATGCCTCAGGCTGAGAATGCTTCATGTCCTGTAAAGCCAACGAATGCTGGCTGCTGTCAGTGCAGGGCTGCTTGAGTGTGAGCCTAAAGGGACCCTTCAGAGCTGCAGGTGGTAAAACTAATCCTGAATTTCGGTGCTGGCCTGGTGAAGATGGAAATTCTCTGTTAAGGGAAGTGCCTTTTGTTTAGCAGCCAAGGGAGCCCATGGTTCATCCTGTCTCAATGTGAATTGATTGCCAACTGCAGCTGTTCACTCTCTGAGCCCCACTGGCTCCCATTTGTCTTTGGTAGGAACAGGAGATTGAAGGTGAAGCTCTGGATGCTGCTCTTGGATACGAATAACTTGGGGAACTTACTGCCACCAGCAATACCTAGAGCTGAGCAAGTTCTTAAGGAAACCAGGGCCTTTCTACTTAAAATGTGAGTTCCTGGGTGCTATTTCTCTCATTAGCCAGCTGTTTGCAGTGTGCTGGAGCCAGCAAGGCCTTGATGTGGCCTTTGAGTTTTTGGTTTTGTTAAGTCACTGTCCTATTTTAGGCTTTGTTTGTTCAACCTTAGAGCCTTGGTTATGTCCAAATGAGCCCTGGCAACAGAGCAGTGGACTGAAAGGGAAGAAAGGGACCTGAGAAGATGACAGTCCAGGAGAGAGAAAGAGTAAGTGGAATTAAATTACCACCAATTTCTGAGGCACAAAAATACATTAGAGGATTTCATGGAGGATTCAAACAACTGGGCTTGAAAAAACTCCCTTCCCAAAATTCCGTGTCATCAAACGTCATTTCCACAGTCCCATCCTTTGATTTATTTTCAAAGGTAGCTGATAATGCTCCCATAAGTTCTTCTGCCTTTTTCTTTTATCTGATCCTGACACGGAGACTGCAGTGGAGGGAAGACCCTAAACGGTGAGAGCAGCAGCTGTACCCTTTGTTTCCTGCAGTGCAGGGAATTTGAGACAAAAGGGACTCTATAGGACTACAAGAGCAAACCTAAGCTGCCAGCAGAAGAAAGAATAACCAGATTCCAGGCTCTCTGAGCACTGCTTGGGTGAAGACACCAATCTATGGGGTCAGAGCCCGCTTCCCGTTGGTTCCTAACACAGCCCAGTGCTCCCTGGGGACTGCTGGGTATCACAGGGTCTCCTGAAGTGGAAACTCCACTTGACAAATCTAAGTACAGCTTGGCAAAATGTCACTGAAATGAAGCCATTTGGAATAATCACAAATCTCCCTGAACTTAACAGGGCTGGGATTTCAGAATGAAAACCCCCAATTGCTCTTACGTATTAAGACAGTCCCCATCATGGAAAATGGGTGGGTGAGAGGGCATCAGGATGTCACAGGAATCTGCTCCTCCATGCACCTGTGTCTGATCTATCATTTCCCTTCCTGTTCCCACAAATCTCACAGAATTGGAGGCTCAACTGCTCCCCACACAATTGGCTCCAGTGTCCTTATCCCTGGGGAAGCCTTCCCAATATCTGACTCCCCCCTGCTGTGGGTTAGGGAAGTTCCAGACGTGAGTTCAGGGTACAGATGACCTTGCCTGTCTTTTGAGGAGTGATCAAGTGGAATATTTTTGTTTTATAAGACACAGCTTGGGGCAAGCTGATGGCTTTTTATGCATCAGCCCCAAATTTTTAAACCCACCTGTTTTCACCTGTGGCACAGCACAGCTTAAACAGAGCTGCTCATGGCAAAGCCCAGAACTGGTCAGGGGAAAGTCCCTTGGGAAATGCACCTCTGGACCCCCTGTCCCCTCCCCCTTGTTCCCAAACTCACGTGCTCTGCATTCAGACCCAGTTCCAATCAGAACTCCTGTACTTATATCCTGGGTATTTTACAACTGCAATTTTGTTTAACATTGCCCCTGAAGATCTCTGTAGTGTTTTGCAGAGCTCCAAGTACAAGAGCTCCTTGAACCAAAAAAAATGCTGTCAGGAAAGAATATTAGAAGAGTGTGGTCCTGCCTTCCCCTCTCTCATTTGGAGGCTGTGATTCATGTTTTACAGCATCCTGCTCCCATTACCCAGCTCTGCTTTCTGGGGGTTTGTTCTGTAGCATCTCACACAGCAGCAGGGCTAATGAGTTTTTATCTCCCATGGGTTTGTATCCTTTATCTCATATCCGTTCTCTTTTATTTCAGTAACCCTGATCCTGTATCCTGTCCCTTGGCCATCCTGTCCAGATGAGACAGGGCAGAGGGAGGGATGTTTTCCAGCTGCATGGATGCAGATGGGTCCACCAGCATGGGCTGACTGGCCAGAAACACATTGCCAACAGAAAATGCAATTTTTGGCTGTTTGATTTACTTTACTCAGGGCATACTTTTCACAGAAGTTCAATTTCAGACCCTTCCTGCCTTTCTCCCACCCACCCTTCCTCTCATAAGTGCTTTTAAACATTGGTAATGAACTGAAGATGAGAAGCAGCCAGCTCAGCCAGCACAGTTGCAGAATCCTCTTCTCCTTTAGAAACCAGGATAAAAATCCAGCTGCAAGGACTTTGTAAATGCAGGGAGAGGGTTCTACAAACAATTCCTACCAGGGAATGCTTGTGAATGCCATTTGATAAGAGCTTGTCAGCATAGTGGGGTGGAACAGCTGAACTTGTTAATGGAAATGCCTTTTCTATCACCATTCAACTACTTTGCAAGGCAGGATTGTTTCAAACAAAATTGTTTTTGTAAAAAAGAAAAGATTTCTCTACTATCACATCTAATTGTGGTATTAGGGAGCAAAATGTCATTTTGAATGGACTTTTTGGAAGGGAAGTGGTTATTTATAGCCATACTTTGTAAAAATTGGTCAGAGCAATTGTTTGAATTGAAGAGAAGCTCATTAATTTTTTCTCTCCCTTTTTCTGCCAGGGCAAACAGCTGCTCTTGGGCTGTGCCCAGCGTGGAGCTTTCTGCAGACCAGCAGTGCCACTGCACCAGTGTCAGGCTACAACAAAAAGGTGACAAAAACATCATCTGGGAGACCATTATTTCATTTCAAACTTTTTTGGTTAGAGGAGGAGACTTTCGAGGTGAGGGTGAATTAGGAGCATCCAGTGCCAGCGACTTCCCTGGGTTTGAGTGCTTGAGCTCAGGGCTGGGGTTTCCAGCTAAGGTGTCCATCACAGGAGTGCTCCTGGTGGCACTGGGAAGCCCTGCCATGGTCCATCCCTCCTGCAGTAAGGATGAGCTCTGTTCCCCCTGGATTGCTGGCAGAGCTCCTCCTTCTCCTCGGGCATCCTGCCCCCCTCCAGCTGCTGCTCTCAAAGCAGGTCTCTGGTGAGCTTTGCCTTTGCCTGAGTTCCTGAGAGGCTGAGCTCTTCTTGTCCGAGCTTTCCAAGGAGATAAATGCTGGCACAGGCCCTGCATTGCTAATTAGCACACAGCAAACGAGCTGGCATCCCCTGCAACAGGCACTGGTGATGCACTAACGCTGGCTGGTTTTACATGGTGATAACTGGGATCAGAGTGGGGATAACTGGGATCAATTTTACTGCACGTCTCTCCTTGTGAAACCTGCCTGGCATGGAGGGGGCATAGTGATGAAGCAGGACATCACCACCTCACCTTTGCTTCTGGATGGTGCATCCCAAGCTCATTTCCAGGCCAAGACTGTAGAATACTTCCCCATGGATGTGTAACGGGAACAGACACTTCCAGGCTGTGATGTGGGCTCAGCTCATCCTAAGCTGCCCCCAAAACCATCCCAGAGTCCTGAGAGCTTTCACCCCTACCAGATTTGTTCTGCAGCTCAGCTGTTGGGGCTGGAAAGTGTTTGGCATCATGTCCTCAACTCACCTTGCAGCACAAGGGAAGCCGAAAAGTCTGGTTAAAATATGAGGGAGGAGGATGGTCCTGACAGTTCAATTAATGCGGGGATTGGGACATAAAAATCCAGCAGGAAATGTTATGTACATTTGTAAAATGGTACTTGCTAGGTAGGAAAAAAATGTAATGATGGTGCTTTATTTGAGAATTAATACAAGCCCATTTCACTGCCCAGGGAGAGCCAAGGGGAGTGTGTGGCTCCGTGCTTAGATCTTCACACCAGCTTCTACTTTCAACTGTTCAAACCCAGCACCACTTTAAACTTTTTGTGCAAATAAGAGTGAAAACAACACTAAGCCCTTCATCTTGAAGTACAGAAACATCATTCTTCTTTGTAAGTCATCATAAATTACAGCTGCAAAAGCAAACACTGCTCCACCTGTGTGCCCAGTAAATCAAACTAAGCTCCTATAAAATGCAATGCTCTCCTCATGGACACAAAGTCCTTGCTGAAAATCCCAAGGATAACATGAACTGACCAAAGAAGTGAAGGACTTTAATCTTGGGTTTTGAAATCCCCTGAATTGCAGCCCTGCCACTGCTCAGAGCCACCTGCTCCCTCTTCCCACTAACGAAGCCCAGGCAATTTAGCTCCAGCCTCCAATTTTGCTCTTCATTATTTGCTGGCTACTCAGAGCTGCTCCACTTGGGAAAATTGCTGTTTCCATGTGCCAGCCTGGCCCTGATGTACTTTTCTCCAACTGCTTGGCTGTTGCATGTGCATGGCTGCATCCAGGTGCAAACAACTGGGAAACCTGTGCTGCAAAAATGCAGCTGCTTCCCTTTGGGTTATTGCCTCCCTCTCTCCTGGCAGTTTGGGTGTTCTTTGGGAAAAGCTCTCTCTCGGGGCTGTGCTGAGGAAGGCGGGCTTGGTGCCCCAGTGGGATGAGGTGAGAGCTGGGGTTGGGTGTGGTGAAACAAGCAAAGCCTGGGCTGGGCTTTCCCTATGGGAGGAAAGTTTTGAGCAAACCACAGCTCAGGCTTTGTCTTCCAGAATCTGGCAGTGCTGACAAACCTGCTGAGGTGTGGGAAGCCAGTGGGCAGATGGTGATTCCCAAGGGAGTCTCATTGTCCTGGTTCAGGAAACTTAATTACCAGCGGTGCCAGCTTTGGTTTACACGAGGAAGCATTTTCTGTATCAGACAAATCCAGGCAGGAGATCCCATGGAGGCATCACACCCAGTGAGAAGGGCAGATGGCATTTTATAACTCTTGCAGTGTCCTCAATCCCACCAAGCCCTAGGAAGGAATAGGAGCAACAAAACTTTCTCTGTGTTCAGCAAGGAGATGTTTTTAGAGCAAGCTGGAAATGGGACCTCCTGGCACGTCAATATTTGACTGGGGGTGATGTGGGGGTGGCAGCGATTGTGTTGTGGCTTTGATATATTGTCACTTCAAAGCACCAAACTCCCCAAATAGTTCAGGATCTGCACAGATGTTGGCAGGTGATGATAAATCCATGCAGACATGGGAAAACCCAGTCTTTGGGGAGAGCTTCAAAGCCGAAGCTGAGAATATTGCAAATGTTATGAAATATTTCAAAGTCTGTCAAGTGGGAGCTGTGCTTTTAGATTAGGTAAGAAATGTGTGGGCTAATTTTTTGAGACTCTCCAGCATTTACTGTGGATTATGGATTCTCTTTTAATCTTTAAATGGCTGCACTTTTCTTTTAGTTTTCAAAAAGGAAAAAAGCCTCAAAGAAACCTGACAAAAGTGTTTCTCCATACACTCAGTTTGAAGACAATTCCCAGATGACTGCAGTTAGTGAATTATACAGAGCCTTTTGCTAAGAAAAATGGGCAAATAGGCCAAATGGGTTCCCAGCTTGGAACCTGCACCACTCCTGGCACAGGGAAGGAAACGGCGTCAGGAGACAGCTGCAGGGGGACCACAGCCTGCTCACTGCTCCTCCTCCCATCACCTCCTGTTTTGCTTCTCTTGCTTATCCATCTTCATCTTTCCAGCTCAGTGTTTTCCCAGCAACACAGACCTGAGAGAGGAGACTGGACCTTCTTGGCTGCTGCATTTCAGCAGGGCATCTCCCTTCCTTACACAATCCTAGAAGTGTTTGCGTTGGAAGGGACATAAAGATCATTTAGTTCCAGCTTCGTCTGTGGCTTGCCCCCCTTCCAGCCGTGTCCACCTTCACCGGCAGAAATCCCAGGTGCCGCGTTTCTTCCCGTGATTCACACCTGTTAACGCTGCTTTTTTAAACTGCCTCTGCCCTCCAGTCAGATGCAGCACCCGCCTAATTTTAGTCCCATGAGTCAGCGCCGATTTTTGACAGGGAAATATTTATTGCCAGCTAGCCGGTCTGGGAGCTCTCTCCACACACCCCAAGCGCTCCAGCTCCATTAGTGGTGTCAGTGTAAACAGACGAGCAGCTTCGGGCTTGCAGGGACGGACTTCTAGCAGCGTGCGTCACCGCAGCCAACAGCTCTGCTCATTAAAACAAAGTGAAGGACCGGCTGCTAATGGAGTGCCAAGTGGCTTTTTTTCTCCTCCTTTTCCTTTCTCTATACAGAAAAAAAAAAAAATAGAGTGAGCTTCTTGAATCTCCTCATTGTAAGCCAATGCGTTACTCTATCAAAACCCTGTCAAAACCAAGAGGAAGGAATTATAATTTTGATGTTCAATTGCATGATTTCTTTGTCCCTTTGAGTCAAAGCATTGTTTTAAATTATTTCAGCCATCAAAGCTTGTTCAGCAGAGATTAAAATTCAAAATGAGTTTAAGAAAAGATAAAGAACCATTTGGCTTGTTTTAATTCCTGTTGTCTTTGTGGGAGTTAGTGTGAATAAAATAGAAAATTACATTTGGGTATGAGTGGTTCTGGGGAGCAGAAAACTCTAATTTGAGCCTAAAAATCAACGTGTACTTATGTAGGCACGGTAATTTTTTTTCAGGAATTCTTTATTTCAGATATATAAGGAATCCAAGACATTACAGAAATGACAAAAAAGAGAAATATCTTGCTTTATAGCAGCTCTAGACCTGTGGAGGCAGATATTGCTTTCCTTGAAGGCAATTTGCAGTGTGGGAACTTTGGTCTGTGCGTTAGGTTGTAAACCTGGTATTGCCGGTACCTGCTGTACATTCAGACATCCAAAGGTGATAAGCAGGGGTCACTGAGCAGGAGCGAATAAAAAAGCTGTTTTGGGATTTCATTTTGCAATAATTGTCAAATTTCTCTTCGGTTAGAATAAAGCATTTCTCACAGCAGTGAGTCTCGCGCTTTTCCCAAGCATTTCTCACAGCGGTGAGTCTCGCGCTTTTCCCACGTTTCCAAAATGAGTTCATGAGCCTCCAGTAAGGGAAACAGTGTGGATCACTAAAAGATAATGTCTGCTGCTGAGCCTCCGTGGCAGAGCTCGCTCCCAGGCTGCGAGGTGCACAGACATTCCAGAACCACATTCCCCCCATGGCTGGTGCCAAGCAGAGAGATAATGAGGCTCAGCCTTGCTGCTTGCCCTGCCTGCTGCTTGGAGAGGTGCAGCGAGGTCCTGGGAGAGAGCATCTTAAATCCGATTCACAGCCACCAGGTTTGGGGGTTCTGTCACATGCTGGGTGATGCTGGTGTGTGTGAAATGACACTTCCCTGGTACTGAGGGGGACCCGGAGTGAGAGTGGCTGCAGTGTCAGCTCTGCAGCATCACAAGGTTTCCAGTGGAAGCCACTCCAGGAGGTTTTCCAACAATCTCATCTTGGCCAAAAAGAGGGCTAGTGCTCATATCTCTGTTGAAATTTCCCACTGAGGACACGTTTCAGCAATGGGAGGTGGTTTTGCTCCCCAGACTGCCTTGGGTAGGATCCTGGGATTAGATACAGAAAACCAGTCCTGGTCCTCTCTGCACTTGTGCAGCAAAGGTGTAACATCTGCATGTGTCCAGATGTCAAAAGACAGGAGGTATGGCAATACAGTGTAAATAAAGTATGTGGATCCAGAGGTGTTTATGTGAGTGTGTTAATGGGGATATGCAGACTGCAAATCTTCAGGGATAACGTGAATATATAGTGTGTTTATTCTACAGAGAAAACCCCAGCAAGGATTTCCCTCCATTTCAATCCAAAAGCCTCATAAAGGGGTAAAGGAGAGGAGATCTATTGCCAAAGTTTGCTGTGTTCAGCCCCAGGACAAGCTCAGCAGGAGGAGGGGACTCAGCCTCCTCTTCCTCAGCCTGCCATGAGCAGAGGACGCTCCACTATTGGAGCTGGGGAAAGAAAGAAGCTCTGATCAGGTACAGGTAATTAATGAATTCACTCTCCTCTCCTTGCTCCTCCTCATCCTCCTACCCAGCCAGCCCTGGAAAGGAGCAGAGCTGCTTCTGGGTTGAGGTGATGGTGAAACTGGTTATTCTGTCAAGATTTTGGCCAAGACTCCTTTAAATGAATACAAGTGAGGCTCTAGAGGGACAGAAGAGTGTTTTGGTTTTCTTTTTTTGTGCTTCTTATACCTTGAAGTGCTGCCTTTAAGCCGCCAGGAAGGTCTCTAAAAGCCTCTGAGGGATAATAGGGAAAGCAAAGCCTTTTCTCTGAGAAGCGGTGGGAAGTTATTGTGCAATCAGGTAAAGTTTTAAAGGGTTACTTGGTGTTAAAAGTCAACATTCTGTGTAATTTTCTGCTGGGGAAGGAGCATTTTAGGGGCTGTAGCTACAGACTATCACAAAGCCCTGTGTTGCTTCCTGAGCTGGGCAGCTTTACCCCTTCTTTTCTTGTCCTGTGTCCTACAACAGGAAAAAGAAAATTAAATGGGGACTGGTCATCCTGGAGGTGAAATGTGAGAGTCCCTGAGCACAGAGAGCTGAAGGAGAAGGGAAAGTTAATTAATCCATCAGGCTGAAATCTCCAGTGTCAAATATTCTTTTCCACCAGAGTGTGTTGACAGTTGGAGCCCATGAGTAGCCTGAGGATGACAACCAACAGGAAACTTGGGACCAAAATGAGGGAAGAAAAACTCAGCAGTGTTTTCTTGGTAAAACTTGTGGCAGATGCCACATGGGAGTCAAGAGAAATAAAAGAAGCAAATATGAGGTGCCAGGGGAGGGAAGGAGAAGTGAACGTTTTTCTAATCCCTGAATTTGACAGCCAGTTTATATGAAATAAACTTGGAAGGCTCCTGCCATCCCCAAGGTATTTTCTTTCTAAATAGATCTATAGATACACTAATTAGTCAATGGAGAAGCACAGGAGTTAATCCCTAATCATGTAAATGTGTTGTTTCAATTAATTAATGCACGTGGCACTTGTGCTCTAGTGATCGGCACCCTAAGGAAAGACAGAGGAAAATAATCATATTTAGCAATCTACTCCCATTAATTCCTCCAAACACTAATGGTGTCAAAGCTTCCCATGGTCTTTCTCTATAATTCAGTGTTGCTTTGCAGTGGTGTGTTATAAGTTAGCTGGAATCACAGGCTGGAAGTGATAGTTTTGGGAAAAAAGGAAAAACAAAGACATTTTTTGGGGGGAGATTTTTTTTTTGTTGGATGGCTCCATAGAGGAGTGCAGAGAAGGGGAGAAGTGAAACACTATTCTCTGGGTGCTGATGGGGCTTTGCCAGTCTATAGGATTATAGGGGGATTGTTAGAGCAAGCAGAAAGACCTGGAAGATGAAAACAAGTCATCAAAGAGAATATTTTCAGCCATGAAACAACTCTTCCCTTAATTGAGCGCCTTACTGACCTACCTAAGAGAGCTGCCCAAAACGTTTCTACTGGTTTTTTGCCAAATGTTAGCATTTCAGCTCAGACAGCCATGATGAGGGTTAATAAAAAGAACATGTTTATATAAACCTGAAGAGACTGTAATGTCCTTTTTGTGCTGTTTCTGAGAACTGGAAGCATCACACCAGAATTAAAAGCTGCTTTGTTAAGAAAAAGGCATTAAAGAAATATATGGAACAAGGCAAGCGAGGGATGGATGAGCCCTTCAGAGTAGACAGCACAGGATGGAGCTCACAGGAAAGTTCTGGCTCCTTGGCAAGATAAAAATACCCACAAATGGGAGGCAGAGGCATCTGTGGAGCCAGTAATTACCTCCTGGACCGGGCAAATGCTGCCTTTATGAAAAGACAGAGCGCTGTTTGGTTTGTCTGAGGCCTCTGTGGAGAGGTGTGATGTTTGCAGAGGTTGTTCTGTTTTAGTTTCTACTGACCAGCAGCAAACATGCCCTTATTGCAGCCCATCGTTTGGGATTTGGAGCCTCAAGGTGAGGGGCGATGCTCAGGATGGACAATGAGCAGAGGTGCAGGAGCAAAGTCCTTGAGGTGCTGGTGGGACCTGCAGAGTTTGTGGTCCACCAAGCCTTTTGTGCTTGTCCTGACAGCAACAGCCTCAGCCACGAGACAGCCCCAGAGCAATGGTTCCTCTCCAGCATAAATACAGTTATTTGACATAATTCAAGAAGTAATTAGAGAAGAGACAGGAGTCAATGGAATTGCAGAGGCCAGTGTGTGCCATGGCTAGAAAAATTGGGATTTTTGTGTCTGTTCTCTCACATGCAGCTGCTGGACAGGACTGAGAGGAGCCCTGGGACACTGGCAGCCTAGGGAAGCTGCAGATCACAGCCCTTGGGGTACATTTGATTTTGGCTGCTTTGCACCCGACTGCACAGCTCAAGGTCTGATCAATCCCACTGGAAATACCAGTTTTTTGGAAAACTCCTTGGAAATGCACTGCACAGGGGTGGGGGCAAATGCACTTGGACCTCTTTGGCCCCATGGGCCAAATCTATCTATTATAAATTCAATTTTGTGGAACCTTTTTCTTTCGCTTTCCTGGAGAACTCACACTGCAGCTCCCTTGAAGGCTTCCTCCTTCTCCTGGAAATCAGGCGAAGAAAGCCCTTCACAGATCAGTCAGGGTTTCCCAGCATTTCTCAGGCTGATGAAGAGGAAGGGTTTGCAGTAACAAACTGTGAGCTCTGCCCTGGCCCTGCATCCCAGCACAAACCCCAGCCCACAGTGGCTGAGCCACTGCACATCTGTGTGATGCTCGGTGCAATTAGAAGCTGTTTTTTCTCAGTTTATTGGGGGGTAGGGGAATATCTATGTTTTCTGTGGCATTTTTTCCCACCTGTTGCTACAGTAACTGTTCTGTCAGGCTGCTGATTTGGGTATTTGAGTGATAGAAGGTTTAATTTTGCTTTAGCAAATTATCCCCTTTCTTTGAGTGTGATTTCCTCTGTCGCAAAATTCCTCCTGAAGCTTCCCATGACTTCAGAGAACATCCTTTTTAAAGACCACAGCTCTCTGCTTTCCTCTCAGAGCATGAAACCTTCCATTTATCCATTTGCTGGACTGGCTGTGATTCACTTCTTTCCTCTGCAGACCAATCTCCAAGTTTGTGCCCTGTTGGTTATTTAAAACCAGAGACAGCTCCAAACTGAGTCCTTACTGACAAGGGAGACTCAAGACCTATAGAAAGTAAGTGGATTGCAGGGATGAAAATCACGAGTCTGCCCTGAAGTCCAAGGACATCACTGACCCAAACTAAACCGAATTTGCCTCTGCCCAGCAGGAGAGAAGGTGGCAGCAGGGCTGGCAGCTGCAATTATTTTACTGTTCTTCCTCAACTGATCACGAACTATGATAAGATAATGCTAATTATTTTTTTTCTTGCTAGTTCTTTCTCCTTTCTTTTTTTTTTTTTTAATATAATCGTTCTGAAGGTTAGAAACTTAGTGTTGAAGTATATTTATGACCAGTTTATTGCCACTTGTTTAACTGAGCTGGAGTGTGGTGGGTCCAGAGAGGACAGGAAGAAATTGCACGTTTCTGAACAGCTTGGAAAGAAATCTGACAAGCTGAAATCCCAGGTATTCCCCCCATTCAGTTCTCGACCACTGTTATAATTTATAAAAGCAGCATTTGCCTGCTTGAGAGTTTGGATTTTCTTTCCCAGTTTACAATTCCCTCGAGTGGGTTAAGAACTTCCTAATAGCTCCCAGCAAAATTCTCTTAGAAACCTTAGTGCAGACAAACAAAATTGGAGTTTTTGTCTGTTCTGTTCACCTGTGCCCAAGCCCCCAAGAACTGCTGCTCCTATTTTCCGAGCAGTTTTACACCTGATTTACTCCCATTTTAGGGAAACTGGGGAAGGCTCAGGCAGCCAAGCAGGGAGCCCCTCGCCATCAGCAGTGTCACGGGGGTCCCCCCGGTGTGGAGCATCCGTCGCCAGCTGCTTTTGGTGCATCCCCGTGCTCGGGCGATGAGCGATGGAGCTCTGCCACCTTGTGGGGTTGTCGCCATGTCGCCTCATCTACCTGGCTGGTTTCATACCCAAAGATCCCTTTTCTTACTGTGTACCTTACAGGGAGCTCCAAAACCAAATTTGCCAGGCCTTGGAAAACATGGCTGGAAATCCTTTGGTTGTGTCTCAAAGGTCAAACCTGATGCTAAAGTTACAGTTTCAGTGCAACATCTTGGAAGGAATGTGACGTTTGCATTGACCCCAGTGCTCTGCCCTGATGGCTTTTTGGTGCTCTCAGTGTTCCTGTGCAGGATCTCGATGGATGTGAGGAGCAGGGTGAGGTCTGCAGCTCAGGACCAGACTATGTAGTACCTTGGGGTGTTTGCTGGTTTTGGGAGGTGGCTGCTGCCAGCTGAACCCCACACTGATGAGGTGCTGTGGCATTGTGGGGGTACCATGTGCTGACCTGGAGCTCACATACAAAATGTCACCTCCCTCTGCTTTGGGAGGCCGATCAAGAGAGGGACCTGGAGCTCCCTGTGTCCGCCTCAGTCACAGAGGGATTTTTGAAGGTCTCAAATTAACTGAATCATGAAACAGTCTGGGTTGGAATGGACCTTAAAGTTCATCTCATTCCAATCCCCTGCTATGGGCAGGGACACCTTCCACTGTCCCAGGTTGCTCCAAGCCCTGTCTAGTGTGACCCTGAACACTTCCAGGGATGGGGCAGCCACAGCTTCACTGGGCACCCTGTGCCAGGGCCTCACCACCCTCAGAGGGAAGAATTTCTTCTACCATCTAATTTAAATCTACTCTCTTTCAGTTTGAAGCCATTCCCTTCCTTTCTGTCACTAGAGTTCCAGCAATCCCTCAGAAGTCCCTCATGTTCTGAAGATTCCTTCATCCCACAGGTAGGATGCTTTTGATGCAGTTTTATGAATCAGATCTATTGGACAGAAAACAAATACTCTGAGGCAGTTATTCTGAGGTAAAACTTTATTTTAGGAACATCCTGTCTGTCCCAGGAGTAGCAGAGATATTCTCCCCATCTCTTCAAATTTACCATCTGAGAAACTTTTTAGCCACAAATAGTCAAGAGTTGCTATTCTGGATGCTCAGAACAGTGTGATGGGTTAAAAACAAATAAAAATAACTCTCCAAAGCACAGAAGAGGTTTCTGAGCTCTTCTGCCTTCCACCTGTGGGACTTTGCAGGAGAATAAACTCCCCCAGACTTGATTTGCTTTAAAAGAATAGAGGTGCTAGATTTGGAAGAAAATCTGCTCTGTTTTTGTTTAAGTGGTTGCTATTGTTTGCTCTGCTCTTTTGGGAAGGAATGACTCACCACCTGAAATCGGTATGTGCTCAGGAAGGGTTTCAATTTAACTAAAAAGCCAACAAAATTCATTTCCAAGCAACTATAGACAATTTATGATGTCAGGTCTCATTTGTGGCAATACAGGATATAAAAACACTTCCCTCCCCCAGCCAGAAAGAGTTACAATTCTTAAAGGAAATAAAGCAAACAAGGGAGCTTGAGCTAACAGCACCAAACTGTAGGATAATCTGCAGGATTATTATTGATCTCAAGAAAAAGAGGAGCAGTTTCAGAATCCTCTCAGGGCAAAATAATTGTGTCTGAAATCCCGTTTGCCAACTGATCTGTATCCAGAGCCAGGGAATTATTTTGGCCTTTGTGGGGGGGCAGGGGAAATGTCAGACATGATAATTTAGTGTGCTGCTGGGAGGATGCTGGGAAAGCCTCGCTGAGGCTCTGCACCACTGAGTTTCCTCTCAAAATACGGCCTTTTTTATTTTTACTCCTTGGAGAAGCCATGCTGTCCTGGTGCCTTCTGAGCTGTTTCATGGAGGGAAGTGATTTCACTCTGCAAAATCCGTCTGGCACTGCTGGAAATGGCAGTGTTCACACCCCTCTGCTCCCTCATTCCCTGCCCTGTCCCGTGGTGGGAGCAGCAGTGTGACATCGGGGTGGCAGAGTCCCTGGGAAGCACAAAGGACACTCCAGGGTGGGCTCAGAGGGGTGTGGGCAGAGCACAGATCTGGGTGATGCTGGCTGCCAGGCCAAACTGAGCTGGTATTTAGGCTGTGACTGGGAAATTGGTGTTTTATGCTGAGTGTGGAGACGCAGAATGGGGCTGTGGCAGGGGGGCAGCTGCAGGAGGGACGAGCTCAGCTGTGCATCTGGGGGAGATGCTCTGTGGTCCCTTTGTGCCATCCAACAAACCTGGCTCTGTTGCAGCCCTGAGGCTGGAGGAAGACGGAGCAGGAAGGAATATTGCCTGTCCTGGAAGTGGGAGCACTACAAAGCCTGCATTGAAGGAGGGGGATGGACTGAGAGGCTCCTTTCAGTCCTTGGAAACCTTTCTGAGTGAGTCTGAAGCGCTTTGGAGTTGTCTTTGCTTGCTGAGGGATGCATTGACAGAGCCTGACCTCATTTCCCCCGGAGCACAGACCACTGTGTATTCCCTCTGCCCTATCAATCCAAAAGCTGTGTCACTCTCGTTTGTTTGAACAAGATCCCCACATATCTTTCCTGGGTGGGGCCTGTCCTGCTCTCTTTCCTTGTGCATCCCCAAAATGAACCATCTCAAAATTAACTTCAGAGTCATTTAGTACTTTTTTTCCCAACCCCCCCTTGCATGAGATTGGATCCCTTTGAGCTCTGCAGCATGAACCCTGTTGCCAGTTTTATGACAGTTCTCACCTGGGTGGCAGCTCCTTTCTCTGCCTCCCGCTGCAAATCCCTGATCACCTGAGGTGTGTGTGTCCCTTTGTCATCGCTGCTTGGCTGGAACAGCTCTGCCCTGGCCTTTTGGTGTGGTTTGATGTCCTCTATCCCCTCTCTTGAACCCAGAGGGCATGCTCTCCGTCCAACCCACCACTCAAGTTGCACAGGGAAGGAGGAACAGCTGATCCAAAAGCCACCTGGTGAGGATGAATGTGCAACTTAATCATGCAGAGGAAGCCAAAGATGTACAGAACAGGGTTTTTTGACTCTAAGCCATGAAGTTACTCAGCCATTCTCGTCCTGTCTCCTTTCTTGCTGCGAAAGCTCTGCATGGTGCCCGGGGAGGCGCAGATGTAGGGATTCTTCCATTTGCCATCAGCTACTTCTGGAAAAAGATATGCAGGAGACTAAAAATGTCAGTGCTTCTGGAGGAGGAACAGGACTAAAATCCCATCTGGAGTTTGCAGAGCAGTTTTCAGAGTTAGGGGGGATGGCACTGAGAGGACACTGTCCCCTCATGTCATCACATCTGACCAGGAGAGCAGGGCAGGGGAGGGGGAGACCAAGCTGCCTCAAAAACACCGTGTAAAGGCTTCCAGTTCTGGGTGAATTTCAGGGAGGAAAGGGGAAAGGCATGTGTCTTCCTGGACACCCAGCCCTGGCCATGTGTGGGGGTCTTGTTGCTGGTGTTTTGGCATGGCAGAGCTCTGTTCCACCAGGACTTTGGGGAAAACCCCTGGGGCACTAAAGAACGCGTTAGAGTGCCAGGGTGTGGTGATGGGGCCGGGGTCACCGGGGTTCAGGGTCGTCCTCACAGCAGGGAAGGATTTTTTGCAGTGACAAATTAATGAGCTGGAACACCCAGCTCAGAGAAGCACCAAGGAGGTGCCTGAGGGTGTTCCAACCACCATCCTCTCACTTCAGCTGGGGAGAAACTGCTGAGCAGGACATCAGGCTTGAGGCTGGCTTTGGGTCTCTTCTGAGGGAGCACATTGTTAGAGTGGGGACTCGACCTCCCGTTCCAGGCTCTGGGCTGTGTGTAGCTCATGCTCAGTGAAGTTATTTCCATCCTGCCTGTTGATCCCTGTGCCGGCCACCCTCACATCAGCAGATGGCAGCAGCTTCCCGGGAGCTGGCGGAGGAGCCGTGGCTGGGAAGAGCTGTGATAGATACTGGAGTTCAGCCTTTCCCTTCCCTGCCTTCCCCTGGCTCTCAGCCCAGCCTCCTGCCACACTCCAAACTGTAGATGGCAGCAGGAAAAAAGATTTTCCTATTTCTTTGTGACTTCTGCTCTGGATAGTATTTTCCTGCTGTTGGCTCTTGGAGCCTGCTGGCTCTGGGTTTTTGGGTCAGCTCACAGCCCTGGCTGGACTTAGGTCACTGTCCAGGCTTGGATGAAAGGGTTGAGAGAATTTTCTGTGCATGCTCCTGCTTCCAGCAATATGCACGGGAAACACCTGGAAGTGTCCATGGGGACGTGGAGGGGGGATGCTGCCAGCAAACCACACATCACAGCAGTCCAAAAGCTGTGGCACAAACTGGTGCCTCACAGCCGAGGGGGAAAAGTGGCTCCTGATAAAGGAGATGGCGTTTAAATAAGAGTTGTGTGGACAGAGAGATTGTGCCAGCTCCATCCTTGGAGGTTTTCAAAGCCTGACCAGACAAGGCTCTGACATCCTGAGTTAAATTCAAACTTAGCCATGGTCAGAGCAGGAGGTTGGATCAGGGATATCCAGAGCTTTTCTGTGCTTGTCAGTCTCCTCTCTGACTTTCTGCTCTGCTCTGCTGATCACACTCAGCTGGGCTAATGTAACATGGTTTTCTCTGCCTTGTAAGAGATTGCATAGTCTGTGACCCCTTCTTGAGCCGGGATAGATGAGTCTTCCGAAACTCCATCCAGGCTGCATAACACCTCACAAATAACAGTCAGTGTGTCCTAGGTCTGTCTGTAGGACCCTGAGGCCACATCCATCCATCCATCCATCCATCCATCCATCCATCCATCCGTCCATCCGTCCGTCCATCCGTCCGTCCGTCCATGTCTCCCAGGTACAGCCATAAACCTTCCTGAGGTGCTTTTGAGACTCTATTTGGTGAATTTGTTTGAAGTTTCACTCTTGGTCGATGTAACAGGAGTTTAGCAAGCTGATGTCCTAAGGAACTTGGAGCATTTGAAGAAAATACCACTCAGCAGAGGAGGAAATTTTACCGTGGTACTTGCCAGCAAGGAAAAAAAAATCTAGATTAAGGTGCATCACAGAAAATGCTGCCTTGAAATGAGAGCTATTAGCTATTAGAGTAACTCATGAGGAGAGAATATTTAGGCTATTTAATGCACCATAAATTACATAGGAATTCTCATGCTTTAACTCAGTAGTCACTTGATTTAAATCTGCTTCTCTCCCCAGCTTCCTATAATTACAGCATAGCTACCAGCCACATCCCAGCCACCTGCAGTGCCTGTTCCCAGTGAAAGGGGCTCCCAGATGTTCGACACCTCTCGGCACAGGGTCCCACATCTATGGGGTCTCTGTGGTGGAGCTGACGAGTCCCACTCCCGCCCCGCCAGCGGCTCTTGAACCGCCCGGCTGCTTTTCACTCTGCCTCTCTCTTTGTGGAGCTGGGAAAGCATCCAGAGCAGCTGTGTTAGGACCTGTCAATCTCAAATTGCAAAGTCATAAGGAGGGAAAATAATCATCGTAATAATAATAATAATAAAGTCATCAACTTGTCTTACCCTCTAACAGAAAAAAGGTTTTGGTTGGAGGTTTGCATTAGCTATAATTTTCTCCAAGCTGATTTCTCCCTGTGATGCCACTATACAGCCTCTAAACGATGCTCAGGCAAAATCTCCTCTGACATTCATCTCTGTTTGCAGAGCTCATCCAAAAACAAGAGGCCTTTTCTTCACTTTGTTCAGCATCGCCACGACTCGGTTGCCAAGGCATCAGCCTTTGATTCCTGCAGTTTGGCTCTCACCAGTGATGCCCAACACCTCCCGATCACTGGTGAGTGCAGCCACCCCAGCACGGATCCTGCAGCCGATGGCACCGTGTCCCCTAGGTGGGACATCTGCCTGCACCAGCCAGCCTTGGTGGGCCCCTTCCTGGGCCTGACATCGGCACCTGCCTTCAAACCTGATTTGTCAAGGGCTAAAATGTGGTGGAAAAGACTCCAGCAAAGTATTTGGTCAGAACATGTGCATTTATGGCTGTTCAGCCAAAATCACCTTCGTTCTCTGGCTGAATGGAAGGGCTGGTCAAGAAGACCCTAAGACAAGGCTCATGAAGCCCTTGATGGGTCAGCAAAGGCGTGGCTGTTGTAAACTCTCCTGTCCGCTCAGTCTCCCAGCCGCACCACCTTCACCAGCTGAAGCACATCTATCCTCAAACACCCAGGGATTTCTGGAAAAACAATATCTCATTGCAAAACCCTGTCCTGAGTCAATCAGTTGTTCAAGGTCTGAGCTGATCTTGGATGAGAGCTCTCTTAGCAGCTCTTCTAAGCCCCCCATCCCCGCACTGCTGCTAAAGCTGCCATTATTTATTTATTAATAGCTCTGAATCCAAGTGTGATCCGTGGAAAAAGATGTTTCTCCTTTTCTGGTTTTCCACCAAAATAGAAAGAAACATGTTCTAAGCTGCACAGCATGCCAAGGGAAAAGAGAGGAGGGAAGCGAGTTGGGAAGGGACGGAGAGTGAATCTTGATGCCTTTAAGTCACTCAGATGAAGTTCATTTCTCCTTGTCTGTACAAGGTTGGACTCTTTGCATTTTCATGGTAAATTTGTTTACTGAGCCGTTGTTGAAATTCTGGAAGCAGAGAAAATGCATTTGCTCCATAACCTTTCCGGATCTGACAAGTCCTATAAAATCTATTAAAGCCTTTAATGAAATCCCCGCTTGGAGCCAGCTCCCATGAAT
The DNA here is from genome assembly GCF_000691975.1 of Corvus brachyrhynchos. Taxonomy (NCBI): domain Eukaryota; kingdom Metazoa; phylum Chordata; class Aves; order Passeriformes; family Corvidae; genus Corvus; species Corvus brachyrhynchos. Next base: position 4,322,993 of record NW_008236180.1, read on the forward strand.
GAATGTGGAATCGGAATTTAAATTAAAATGTTGTTTTTGTAGTCTGTGGGCTTTAGCCTCGACAGAAATTAAAGGGACAGTTCATATTTTGGGGGCTGTTGCTTTCTCCCTGTAGTTTTTTACTGCCACAAAACGCCTCTCCTTACAGGAGATGGGTGTTTGAAGCTCTTTTCCTCCTGCTGAGCCGGTGGCCAGTTGGGAGCACCCAGCTGCAAGCACAAAACCTGTTATACTGAATAATCCTAATTAGAAATGAGTAAATTGCTTAACAGGCAGCACTGTCCTTCAAATAGGACGCAGAACTCTCGTTAGCAAATGGAGGGGTTTTGGGTCCAATCCCCACTCTGAGGAGCACAGAGCTGGCCTTGCTGCAGGGATAACCACAGTGCCACTGTGGTCAAGAGCGTCATCAAACACTTCTCTGCCCCCTGCCATCAGCCACTCAGGGACACGCTGTGGCTTAGCCCATGAGTCTTGGCACTATGGAGACGCTTCAAGCAAGCCTCGGTGAGGAGCCTGATGTAAATCCATTGGATTTGCTTGGCTTTGCCTACCCAAGGATTTAATTTCTGTATGTAAATACAGGTCTGCGTGTGCAGGGGGTGTGCAAGCAGTTCATTATTTTTGATCTCTTCTGCACTGAGCAAAGAGAAATGTCCCACAATGGAATGTGTGTCTGAGCCTGGGAAGGAAAAGGCTGCTCAGGGCTTTGATCACCTTCTCCTGAGCTTTGACCCTGCTCGAGCCTGGCCCAGCACAGGTCAGGGGCAGGCCAGGCTTATCTGGGTCTCTACCTCCTTCCCCCAGGGAAAATTTGCCAGGGTTTGCTGGGTTTGGCTTCCCATGGAGTGATGCCACCAGCTGCCCCTGCTGCCTCTTTGGGTGTGCATTTTCCAGGAACAAGTGACGAAAGTCTGCATTTGTTTCCTCACGTAGCTTCACTCTTTTTTGACACGTTTTGGATTTACATATTTGCCCACAACTGCATCAGCTCTTGGCATTCCCTTCAAGGAATCAGCTCTTTACCTGAGGTGGAGGAAACATCCACCCTCCTTTCCTAGGAGCCAAAAGCTGCCCCAGCTCTGGAGCTCCTCAGCTGTTCATCCATGGGCTGGGAGGTGACCCGAGGGGGCTGCAAAAGGCACCCAATTCACTTCATTTTGGGGATTTGAGCTTCTGTTTACTCTTTTCACAGCTTGCAACTCCTTCTGTTTGTGTTTCTCTCTTTGCAAGGGTTATTTTTATCCAGAGGGGCCCTTTGGCCTGGATTTGTGCCAGGTGATGGGCTCCTCTTTCCAAGCTGAAGAGTCCCCACCCAATGCCTGAAAGCAAGTGGAGAGTGCCTGGTACCCCCTTGGTCCCAACCTGGGGTCTAGTGTTACTCAGCTTCTTTTTTATGTCCTTTCCATGCAGGCTGGTTCTAGAAACACCTTCCCAGCCCATAGGCCTGCCCTGGTCAGTGTTAGCCTGCAGGCTCTCGGCACAGGACAGCTGCTGTTATGAGCAAGGCATTAGGGGAAGGGTTGCAGACCACAAATAAGAGCATAATAAACACATGTAAACAGCCATTTGGTTCACGGCTGATAAACTTTCATGGTCCATTTTATCACTGTGTATGCAGAGGAGGAGGGCTCAGGATTCAGGATGCTGCTGGCTGTGGACCAACCCTCTGCCTCTGTCCTGCAAGAGGTTTGGGTGGGATACCAAATCATGAATCCCAGAATGGTTTGGGTTGGAAGGGACCTTAAAACCCATCTCATTCCACCCCCTGCCATGGGCAGGGATACTTTCCACTCTGCCAGGTTACCCCAAGACCCATGCAACCTGGCCTTGAACACTTCCAGGGATGGGGCAGCCACAGCTTCTCTGGGCACCCTGTGCCAGGGCCTCCCCACCCTCAGAGGGAAGTATTTCTCCCTAATAACCAATCTAGCCCTGCCCTCTGTCAGTGTGGAGCCATTCCTCCTTGTCCTGGCCATGCCCTTGTCCAAAGCCCCTCTCCAGCTCTCTTGGAGCCCCCTTAGGCACTGGAAGGGGCTCTGAGGTCTCCCCAGATTCTTCTCTTTTCCAGGCTGAACACCCCCAGTTCTCCCAGCCTGGCTCCAGAGCAGAGCTGCTCCAGCTCTCGTAGCACCTTCATGCCCTCCCCTGGACTCTCTCCAGCAGCTCCACATCCTTCTTATGCTGAGGGTTCCAGAGCCGGACGCAGCACTCCAGGTAAAGCCATGGACTCATTTGGATCACGTGCCAAAGGAAAAGTGTGACTTTGGGCTTGGGTTATAGCACAGAGAGAGGTTTCATTCTCCAGGGTGCTCAGCACCCAAACCGCAGAGGAGGAAGCTCTTCTTCCAAGGAAGCTGCTTGTGTTGAAACCTCTTTGGGCCAGGAGAGCAGCAGTGGGCAGGAGATCCTCCAGAAGAGAGGATCTTGGAAGCCAGGCTAAGGTGAGAGAATGTTTTCAGTGCAGAAAAGGAGGGAAACTCATTAGTGCAATGTCAAGTTAAACAGAAAATGCCTAAATTTGTTGGCAAAATGGCAGGAGGAGGGAAGAAAATGCTCTTTCTATGTCGATGTGTTGCTGGAAGGATGGCAAAAAGTTTTCTCCTCGTTCCTTTTTCTTTAACAGGTTATTACAAAGCGATCCATGCTGTTTCTAAGAAAAAAAAATCATTAAGTTTCACTTTGAAAATGTCAAAACAAAATGTTTTGGCATTTCTGAAGTGAAACATTTCATTAAAAATGCTGCATCTGAGTGTTTTGACATTTTTAAAATCTGCTCTCCTCCTCCTCCTCCCATTTTCTCAACCTAAATTTGTTAATATTTTTAGTCCTTCTAAAACTTAATTTCCCAGCAAACACAGTAGTACTGAAAAAATAAATTGCTGCTTTGTGTATACTGAAAGCTGTGAGCAATGGGCAACCTGGGCAGCTGAGCTGAGGTTTCCACTGCCTTACAACCTCAGCTGTCATTTCCATGGTGCAAAAGGATTGTGTAATTGTGGGATTCTGTAGTGAGAGCTTTATTCACTTTTCATTCCTTTAGATTCACAGTGGTAAGAGTACCTGACATGTAAAAGGAGACCTGGTGGTGGAGAGTGAAGCTGGAGCAGGTGGGGAGCTGGGTGATGGTGCTGATGCCCCTTTCCCTTCCTCCTACTGCCCTGTGGCACCACTGGTTCAAGCAGTGAACCTTGGAACACGGAAATGACTGCGGGGAGTTGTCTTGGTGCTTCATCCAGGGGAGCGTGTGGAGGTGGAGGGGGGCAGACAGCCCTGCAGTGCAACAGGATGGGTTGCTCACATAGTTCTGAGTGTTTCCCACCTCCCAGGAGCCACCACCATCCTTCCAACCCCCTGGCACACCCTGGGCATGCATGGGGCCCCCTCCAGCCAGAGCCAACTGCTGCTGCTCCAAGGCTGTTCAAAATGGGCCGAGTCAAACGCCATCAAAAGCTGCCTTTCAAGTGATGCTTTTTGTGCAGGGGAGGGAAGAGCTGGCGGGACGTGTCACTTGTGGCAGAGTGTGATAGTCACCTACAAAGGCTTGAGGTGTTTGTCAAAGGGGCCGGGGAAGCCTCTGAAGCCAAGAGATGCTTTCAAGAGGAGAGCGCGCCGTGCGCACCCCGTCACTCGCAGATGAAAGGATCCCGGCTCTGCTGCATTGCTTGTTGCTGCAGCCCCAGCAATTGCACACCCTTTCCCTGCCAAAGCCTCAACACTGCCTAAATTAAAGGGAAAAATGGAAGAAAGTGCAGAGGTTTTCTATTCCGTTTCAAAGCCCTATCCCCAGGAGCTGGAGTGTGGATGGGCACAGCCAATACAGGCTCAGGGTAGCCCTGCTGGCTTGGCTGGTGCCACTGGATGAGGGAAATCGAGTTGATTCACCCCTCGTCCTCTTGTCACAGCACATGGCAGTGACCTGCTGGCAGCCAAACCAGAGTCCCAGCACCAGCTCCTGCCACAGGAGAGGCTCGCATCAAGGCTCAGCCTCAAATGAGGCTGCTGAAATACGGCACTCTCGCTGCTAAAACACAAAGCAGCCTTGTCTAGTGGGAAGTGTCCCTGCTCCTGGTGGGGGCTTGGATTGAGAGCATCTTTAAGGTCCCTTCCAAGCCAAACCATTCCAGGATTTTCTTTGGTGACTAGCTCAGGACTGCAGTGCCTTTGTCCTGCATCACTCTGCACTCGACCTCTGCATAAATGACCTTCAAAGGTCCCTTCCCACCTAAACCACACTTTACTGTGCTCATCCAAGCCTGCCTGTCTCCTTGGAGCCCTCCACTTTTCTTTCCTAAACAAACATTAAGAAAATAAGGCGGAAGGGAGGTGGTGGTTCAGGAACATAAAGTCCCACAAAGAAAATTATCTCCCTTTCACTTGAGTTTTTTGAAAGCTGCTGGGTTGCAAAGGCGGTTCTGTTGATTGCAGTTTTAGTCCTTGATTATGCAGTAATGGAAGCATCAGAAATCATCAAGCTTCCTTCCTCAATTTGAGTTTGCCCTTCATCCCGTGGTTTCAGACTAAGGATAAAATGGTCATTTGGAAGAGGAAGGAAGGAAAAAAAAAACCCAACACAGTATTGTTTATCTCCCTTAAAGTCACAGCTCTTTATTTGCCATTCCCATTTTACAGCTTGGCCATTTGACAGATCAATTAGCAACTGTCTCATACACGAGCAATAAAACCTCTCGAAGGGAAACTTTCCCCCAGGCTGAAAAGTACTTTTCTGTCCTTCTTAAGAAGGAGGAAAGGCCAGGTGGCTCCTCAAAGCAGGAATTCCCAGGTAAGAAGTTCACTGAGGGTTTCAGAGAGACCCCTCTCAGTGGGCTCTGGGCTGAGGGTTGGTATCAGTGAGGGAGAAATGAGATCAGAAAGTGAAAAGAGGAGGAAAGCACTGCAATGGGAGGTTTTGGTGATGAAGATGAACCTGCCCATCCTCTCCCTTTCAGTGTGTTTGTTCTCTAATGGTTGGGATCACCTGGGCAGGGATTAAGCAGTTAAACCACTGTGTTAGGTTTGTTTTGTTGGGGGCAAAAGTACAGCCTGTATTTTAAAGTTTATATATGTGCACATCTGTTTACCCACAAGGATTTATAGATATTTGTGTGGATAAAGATGTAGATAAGGAAGATCCAAAGTTCACAAAACGGGGCCAAAATTAATGCAAACCCAAATTTTAGGGCATTGCAGCTGAACAAAGCCTTGGATTTTGGGGTACTGAAGCTGCTGAGAGTGACTCTGCCACCTTGGCACCTCATTTCTGGGGAGAAGGTGGAGCTTTGCCCATCCTACCATTCCTGGGAGACTTCTCCTGCTCTCATAGTGCCCCAGGCAGCTGATGGGTCTGCACCTCTCACAGGGCCTGAGCACTTTTCTCTCTCTTGTATTCTTTTTTTTAAACTCCAATCTGTTTGCACTTCTCCCCCCTCCCCATCACCATCCCTTAGGCCTTCTGGGGAAAGAAAGAAACAGCCTCTCTGTTTTTAATCAACCTAATTAGTGTATCTTTAATACAATTAGAGGGAAATTTTACCGCTTCCCCCCTCCCCGTGTATCAATTAAAGCCCCACAGTTGCAGGGTAAATTTTTAATCCATTTAGGACCATCTCCCCCAGCCCCGCATCCCCCTCCTCCTCCCGCCTGGCAGAGTGTTGCTTCCTCCTCCGTTTTCTTTGGGAGTCTGTTCAAACAGCACATTGTGAGGAGTAAATAAATTACTCTCTGCCCCCTTGCCCTCTCCTCCACGGCAGCCGGCCCCGTTCCAGGCAGCTGCCCTGATTGTAGGGCAGGCGCAGGGGGGAAGGGGCTCGCACAAAGCCGGGGCTGCACGCTCCGGGTCAGGGGGGGTCGTGCTGTTCATCCTCCTTTCTTCTATTCTTCGTCCCCTCTTCTGCATCTTGATGGGGTTTATTTTTTTTTTCGACTCTGGGGGTGGTTGGGGATTAGTGTCTATTTTTGTGGCATGTTTCCACCTCCTCCAGTGGGTTTTTCTCCCCTCGGGGGTCTCAGTGGAGTGGTAGGTTATGGTCCTGCTTCTGTGGTCATGGCTCCTGTCCTCAAGATGCTGCATGGGAAGTTGTGGGGTCCCAGCATGCCTGTCTGCCTCCCTTTCCCACTGCCATTCCCATGTGGAAAAAGCCCTGGGTTTAACTAAACAGCCCTGCCCCATGTCAGCACCTACAGACCACCTGGCTCAGCCCCATCCTGCCCTGCACCCAGCGAGAGCAGCTTGAGGAGCATGAGGTATCCGCTGGTGGAGCAGCACCTAAATAACAAGAGCATTTTCTCGAGTTTGGGAGTTTTTCTTCTAATAAACACAGATGGCTGCTGGATCTGCAAGTTGAAAACTACCAAATGTGGCATCCTGCCGTTGGAATCATAGAATTTCCCATCTCTGCTCCTCTGAAGCTCCCCGAGATGGTCCCTGCCTGGGATGCTTCAGTCCAGTTTCTGCAGGACTTGAGGAACCAGCCCAGAGAGCTGCTTAATTAGTGAGTGTTGGTTTGTGGCTCCTGAGAGAGGCTGAGGGCTCTGGGCTGGGCACCTGGAGCATGGCACCCTGAGGGGATGGAAGCTGGGAGGGAACCAGGAAGGAGACAGCAGGATCCCACCTTCTCCACTCTCTTTTCACATGTCGGTGTAAGAGCTTGTTCACAGAGGTGCAAGGGAAGCTCTGGGTGCTGTGGCGCTGGGGGCTGACCCTACACAGTGCCTGGCTGCTGTCCCAGCACGGGGTGGTGGCCTGGGAACCCAACCACAGCCAGCAACTGAGCTGTCCTCCAGAAAGTCCTGCCAGTGGCTCGTTATCATCATGCAAACACAATTAGCAGCTTTGCTGCTGCCTTTTCGAAGTAAATGGGTGAGACTTCCCCTCTCTGAATTTCTCCCCAGCTGGCCCACAACTACAAGGTCCTGCCTTTATGGATCACCGAGTCCCTGCGCTTTCTTAATGAACCTGTGTTTAATGCTTGACTTCTCTGTGTCATGTTTAATTACAGCAGCTGTAACTTCCTCGTTGGCTGGCTTGAAATAATATCTAAGTGCTTCTGAGCTTTAGAGCCTTGTTATTCTTCTATAATTAGAGTTTTAAGACTGGTGTGAGGCATCTCTGTAAAACAGGCAGCCATTTGCCAGGCATGCTTAGTGCCAGGCTTCAGGTTCCCCAAAGATGGGAAAGAGATGCTGTTTAATGAAAACCTTGCAGGTTTAGGTGGAAGGAGAGGTGTGCCGGGGTGCAAGAGGGGGCAGCCATGGGCTGTGGCTTGCTGACAGTGGAGCACCTTGCTGAGAGTTTCAAAACTCAAGTGTCATCAAGGAATAGGCACAAAACTGTTCCTCAGGGTGTATCAGACACAGGTGTGTGGGGTTTCTTTTGCTTAAGGTTGATTTTGCCTCCTTTCATTTTTGAATATGCTGCTTTTCCTCTGGGAAGGGCTGGGGTTGGGGAAGATTTGGGGTCCTCGTTGTCTCTTCGTGTCCCCCCTGCTTCAGTGTGTGACTGGTGATCTTCCTGGGAACGGGGATGAGCATCAGCCTGTGTGAATGATCTTCGAGACCTGAGGTGGCACGATGGGTGAGACAGCAGCCAACTTGCAGAACAAGCGGCCTTTTAGGACCTGCCAGCTCGGAAGAGAAGGGGGCTTTGAGCACATAGAGAGCACCCCATTTACAGCACATCTGCGCTCCCACAGAGGGCCCTGAGTGTTCCCTCCTCTCAATCTCCCCCTCTATATTTGCTGCCTTTTAAAGGAGGGGTTTTATTCCAGCAAAAGAGAAGGGATTGATGCCTTTTTCTTAACTTTCTCTTCAGGTACCTGTGTTGTTGAGGCAGCTGTGGAGGTCGGGCATGCGGATCCACAGCCCAGCTGAAGGGGCTTGTGCTGGCCATGGTGGGGGATTGAGCCCCAGTGACCCCCCAGCTGTGTCTTTGCTCTGTCTGGGGTGTCTGGAGATTCATGGGGGACACAGGGACTTCTTGGCCCAGGAATGGCTCCTCTCCTTGTGCTCTGTTGTGTTCTCAAGCATTGCAGAGCCAGTGCAACCCCCAGAAACAAGGTGAGAAGAGCTCATATTCTCAAACAACTCTTTTGGTTTATATTAAACCCACACACTTTTAAAATGCCCAACAGCTGGAGGGGGTCATTGCCCCAGATGAGGCAGAAGAAGCCCCAGCCTATGATGGATGTTGAGCCAACACCAGGGTACAGTCTCAGCTGTGGTAGATGTGAGAATTGAGCCCCAGACCCCACAGTATGGGACAGAAAAATGGGACTAGACTGAGCTGCAGAGTCAGGGAAGCACTGGGCTCACAGGGGCTGGGGAAGCTGCAAACAGGACACCCCATGGGCCACAGCAACTCCTCAGTGTGGCTTAGGGAGGAGCTATCCCTTCATCCATTTGGAAAGCAATTCCTTCGCAGAAAAGGACAGCCTGCTGATCCATCCTTAAAGTGGGATTAGTTAAAAAAGACCAGGACAATCCACTCTGATACATCAATTTACACTGTAAACTCTTCCCTGAAGCATCTGCATTTGGAGGCAAGATCCCAAATCCATCAGAGCTCAGGATGAGACCATGGCACAGGACCTTGCACTCCTGGCCATGGAGAACCTCATCTCCTCCCAGGATCCTCACGGAGTGATGAGTATTAAGAGGGCTTTTTCCATCGAGAAGGGGATGGTGAGGAGTGACAGTCTCTGAATTGCAATTTGAAACGTTTACAGCCCAGTCAATCCTAATTCATTATTAGCTGTAATTGTTTCAAAGAAAGTGTCCACTGTTATGTAAAATGCAGTCCCAGATGCTGCTAATGGTCCAGGCTCTCTGATTGCTGTAATTTGCAAAGCTTTCGCCTTTTTTTCCCCCTCCCTCTGTAGTTATGATGTGTCTTTTATGAGCCAGCGAGGAAGAAATAGAAAAGCAGCCATTAGAGGAAAATAATAATGTTGTACCTGCAAGGCCATTAGTGAGTCTCATATAGAAGTATGCATCTGGTCTGTGCCTGATGCTCCCTCACACCCGGACACTGCCTGGGGACTCTGGAGCCTGGGATGGGGACACGTGGGGCTGGGGACAGCTCTGCTTGCAGGGACAAGGGCTGCAACCCAGGCGTGCAACCCAAAGTGGTGCTGCCCTCACCCAAGCATCAGGAGATGTCCATACCAACACGCCTCAAAATTAATTTTCACAATTAATTTTCATGATTAGAGATGGACGTGTGGATGGGAAATCAGCTGGGGTGGAGCAGATTTTGGCTGGCAAATTAAAAAAAAGGGGGGGGTATTGTTTCTTTTTGACATGAAGGAGACACCCATTTCCCACTTCCAGTCTCTGATTCTCCTTTGTGCAAAGGCAGAGCCATGGGGATGTCTCTCACCAGGACACCCAAGCTGTGAGCTGGGGGGCATTTCAAAGCTCTTATGACTTGCTGTGTTTCGCCTGCACCTCTGCTTTCAGCTCAGGTGTTTGTTTTAGCCTGTCTGTGTCGATCCTGTCACCAGGATCTTCTTAAGTCCATAATATCAACCTAATTTAAGGAAGGCTTTACTTGATGAGACAGGTTTCGGCCCCTGCTGTGTGCAGAGGAAAGAAATGAAGGTTGATTTGGTGTTTCCATCACACCCTAGCCAAGGCTGAACTCCCATGGGATGAGGCACGATCCTTGGGCTGAGTTTCTCCGTGAGGTTTGCCTGGATTAACTGCACTAGGTCTACAACTGGGATCAGACAAAGAGGCACTTTTAGTTCCTTTTGGGGGTTATTTGTAGGCAAAAAAATAATAGAATAGAATGGAATATTTCAGTTGAATTGGACCTGCAATGATCACCTAGTCCAACTGCCTGAGTAACCCCCAAATTTACAGTGAACAAGCCTAGAGAGTGTGAAAGCTGAGTTTAAGTCCAGTGTCCAGCCCATGTCCAGCAGATGCTGTGTCCGTAAATTATCTGGGAGTGAAATACTCTGTGAATTGTGCTGGGATTTCCCTCGTTCCGAGGCCAGGCTGGGGGAGCAGCAAGACAGAGGAGCAAAAGGCAGGAGGAGCGAGCCGAGGCGGTGGGGAGGGCGGCTGGTGGGAAGGGAGGGCTGCCCTTTCACCCCTGCTCTCTCCCTGCTCCTCCAGGACTCTCTGCCGTGCGACCCAGTCTTGACACTTCCCACCAGACAGCCCTGCCCTGGCCCCCTCCCCAGGACCCGCTCCCCCGAGACAGGCTTTGTCTGGGGAAGATTGAGAGGGCTGCTGGAGCGGGGCGGCCGCCTGCCCTTCCCCTCCGAGGAGGGTGGTCCTGCGGGGTCATTGCCGGGGGCATGCAGGGCAGGGCGCGGTGCCATTGTCTGCTCGGGAGCCTCGGGACGGACCTTTAGCAGGCAGAAAGGCACAGAGCGCCCATTCCAACACTTTCCCTTCGCAGTGTCCATCCCAGCCCCTCGCATTCCTTCCCCCGTCCCGCCGCTGGAGATCTCCGGGTGTTGCCAACAGAGGGGATAACTTTTATTCATAGGGAGGGTTTAACATGGGTGAGCACAGGGGCCGTGGGTCTGGCTTTGGCAATTAGCAACGTGCATGGGCTTGGAAGTGTCAATTAGGCTTTTGAGTCATTGTTTACTCATTAACACAAGGTCTCTAATTACCCTGACCTGATGCTATGGGGCTGCTGAAGTTGGCTAATCAAACATGTAGAGCTTTCAAAAGAAAATTAGGACTCAGCATTGAGTGCAAATACCCTTGCCGTGGCTAAGCCCGTGTTGTTCGGGGATTTATAACCTCACACTCCCCATCCCCGCGGCGGGGGAGGAGGAGGGAGCGGATGGCCGGGCTCTCCAGGTGTCTCGCCCGCTGCCGGAGCAGCCGGCAGGGCTGGGATTGCTTTATTGCCTCCCCCGTCTGCGGCCGTGCGGGGCCGGCAGCCCTGGCTCCTGCGGGAAGTGTTAATGCAGGTCAGGGCTTGGCTGGGCTCGCCAGCCCCGGCGGGAGTGGGACGGATGCGGTGACAGCAGACAGGCAGCAGGGACATTCCCTCACCAGCTCCGCGCAGGGCTGCGCCAGGAGATGGGGATCATGTGGCTGGGGAGCTCGGCTTTGCAGCCCACCGAAATGCTGATTTTTGGGGTGAGGTAAAACACTCTGAGCTCCCCAAAATCACAGCTAGGAAATGGATACCACGGTCGTGAGCACAATGGTCACACAGGAACCAAAGCAGCCTTTCTTATTCGATACCCTCCCCCCCAGTCTCAATTAACTCTCTTTATTATTTCATCATGGCAATAGTTTGTGCCTTTAACGAACGGGAGGAACACTCGCAAACGCCTTTTTGTCTGAAAGCAAAGCTGCTTGGTGTTACTGAACTTCAAGGGATCATTCCCTGTTTCCGTTCCTCTCCCTTTCTCTGCTGAGGCAGAATGTAGCGTAACTTAAAAGTCAGTGATTCAGACTGCAATTATAACCTAAAAGCACAAATAAAAGATAAGCTGGCATCCTACTGTTCCCCATTTGCATCTGTGTCGCATGGGATGAAGGGAAAAATAAAATCTGCTTTTATAAAATGTTGAGCCAGAGAATCTCGTCCGGCAGAAAGAAGAAAATAAACAGATCCCCTGAGGCACCGGCTGTTTGAGTTGCAAATGACAACTGGGGTGGAAGATGCACCAGAGAGGCACGAGGAGTTTGCACACAGATTGGTCACTCTGGCCACACGTGGAGCCAGACCATAAACCTGATGCTGGTAAAAAGCCACCTTTTGAGGATTTTTTGCATATCCTGTAAGCACCATGCACCTTAAAGGGGTGTTTCCCATTGCTCCCCCAATATTTGCTGTAATTTCCAGTAGTGAGGAAGGGAGGTGGTGGCTGTCCAGGTTTGCCCATCCCATCAGTCACCCCACACAGCTCCTCAGGGCCAGCATCTCAAACCTTGGCCTCTGTTTTGGGGAGCAATGGCTCATTTAATCATTGGCAGAGATTTCTAGTGCTCCTGTCTTGGTCGGTTGAAAAATCACCTCCCAGAGTGTTTCTGGTTTCTCTGTTTGCAGAGATGGCTGGGAACTCACTGAGGCCCTGTAAACACTTCTTGCTGAAAATAAACAGGTTTTTGAGACAATAGATACTGTGGGTTTGTTGCTTTTTGGTTTTTTTCCCAGAATATGATGGGTTTCTATCTGGAAAAAAAAAAAAATCCAAAGAGAAGGCAGAAGGACGAGTGGTTTGGCTGAGACACTGAAGAAATCCAAAGGTATCATATTTGGGGGCAGTGGGGGCTGTGCTTTGTGTCTCTGGGCCTGGAGGGAACTGAATCTTTGCCATCAAGTCTCAGCTGCAAGAAATTGTTTTCCAGCCTGGGAGCAGATTGTTTCCCAGCCGGGAACTGGGCTGGACACGAGGAGCCACACCAATACAAAAAACACTCTGGGTTGGTCTTCTAGGGCATTGTCCTTCTTTACCTGCTGCTTTCCCAAAGACCTACCCTGATACTTTATAAAGGCAGCTTGATTTTTCCCTGCCCCTATCCAAGACCCTTCAACACTTCACGGCAGACCCTGGCTGTGGAACGGGCAGCAGGCGGGGTCTCTGCCTAAATGTGTGCCATGCTGTAGTTGGTGTGGCCGTGTCCACAGCCCCGCGGTGTGTCTGGCCGGAGGGGCTCGGGCCGGCCCGGCTGGCCCCGGGAAGCGGAGCAGCTGTGCCGGGGATGCTCGGAACAAAGTGCCTCTCCTGGTGCGTCAGCCTGTGATTTGCATACAGATGCGTAGGAAATCCTGTCAGGCCCAGAGTGAGGGGGAAGGGGACCATGGGTGCGGGAAGAGAGGCGAGGCTACTCCATGGTGTCCTC
>NW_008236180.1:4335893-4356031 GCF_000691975.1 Corvus brachyrhynchos
GGGGTTCGCCCCCCAGTGCAGCACCATCCTGCCCGGTCTGTCTGTTTAACCTTTCTCCCTTTCGTGACGCTTCTCTTGTTCCTCCTCTTCCCCCCTTCATCAGCCTATTCTTCTGTTTGCCCCTGCTGTTGTCTTTTGCTGAAAATCTGGGGTAATACCTCAAAGAGGTGTTTAGATCCTGCTCACCAGCTGTCTGACAGCTCTGGGTGACCTGTGCTGTCTCACGCAGAGCAAATCCCCACCTGAATGTGCATATGGTGTCAAACCCCACCCCATCGCCCTCGCTCCTCGAGTCCCTGTGTCAAAGGTGGGCATTCACCACCAGCAGTGGATTTTGCAGGTTAAGGGGGGCTGGACGAACCCTCCATCAACAAGTGGGGATCAACTGCAGCCTGTGATCCCTTCACCTCCACTCAGCAGAGAGACTCCAACTGGAGACTGCCATGGTCCATCAGCTCACTGTAAATAAAAGTTATCCATCAAATCTGTTTGAATAGCAAATAAATGCAGGGAAGCTGCGAGTGGCCATGGAGGGTCCTTGGGCAGAAGGGGAGGATGAATTTGTCAAACCCACTGTTTGTACAGCTGAATCTCTGAGTGTTTTGCAGCATTCAGAAGGCCCAGGCTGACTATAAATGAAACCCTGAATTCATCCCCTGCTCTTTGTGTTCTCTTGCCCAGATGCCAATGGCTCTGTGTTGCCTTTGCTGCTAGACTCCAAATCCCACCTGACGTGACACTGGTGATGGAGGGACTGTTGACAGAGGGACACATGGCATTGTGCACCACATTGGCTTCCCAAGCTTTCCAAAGGGCTCGGAGAGGTAAAACACAGAGATACAAACATCACATCTCGCTGAGGAGCTCAGAAAACCGCTCTCCTCCCCACATGCAATTAAAGAGAACAAAACCCCAACACCGTGGAGGTGCTGGAAATGAGGCCGCTCCCTCGCTGTCCTTGTCACTCCCATTAACAAATATCGTCCGTGGCACCCCAAATGCATGACCTCGGCAAACAGCAAATTGAGTCTGTTTGTCACGTGGCTCCTTGAGAGGTGCTTGCCTGGTGAATGGCCTTGGCATACATTAAGTGAATAAACCGCCCCATTGTTCGGCTCCTTCAGCCACTCTGCTCAGTTGACCCATTCAATAACTGTTTGTTTGCACAGATTTCCCCATACAAGTGCAACAAGCTGAAGCCTGGATCTGAGCAGATGTGTTTGGAGTAGGCTCCCTCTCTTCGCTTCCTTCCCATCAAGGTGTATTGTTGCGTCTTTTGAGAGCTCGAGCTCTCCCCAGCGTGACTCATTCAGGCAAAATTTCTGTGCTGTTCTCAGGCACCCTCAAGGATTTCCAGGCATGATTCACCTCTTATGTGGCCGTATTTTGAGGCTGGAACTAACCCAAAACTTCCTCCGGAGAGTTTTCTTTGTCTTTTATCACAGTGTATCTGCACATGAGAAAACAGAATGCAATGGGGAATGGGAAAGGTGTGCATCTGGTTTTTGAGGTCAGAATTTAATCAGATTTGTCAGCACCTCCTCCAAGGCTGGCTGGCTCTGGAGTAGGTGCCCTGAATTCCTCTGGGAATGTATCCTCACAGGCATCCTTTGCCTTGACTTCACAGCACTGTGCATCCCAGCCCTTCCTGGCAGTCTGGAGCTCTGCCTGGACTTGGAAAGGCGCAACCTGTACTTCTGCAGTGCTGGGAGGCCAAACTGCCTCTGTGGGTTGAACTTTTCATTGCCAAAAAGAGAAATGATGTTAAACCATTTGGTTAAACCCTTCTAGTAAGGCCAACTCTTTCAAGTGCCTTTGTTTCAGGAACCCTGTTTTTTGACACGGGATCTGGAGGAGTTTCACAAAGACAGAACTTCTTGGTCTGAAAACCCCTAGTTAGTTTCACCCCTAAATTATCTGATATACAGAGCCCACTGCTCGCTGCTTGTGTCTTCTACCCAGAAGTAGCAAAGCGCTGTGTAAATGTCATGAGTTCAGGCTCATCAAGCACAATCTCACCTTGGTGCAGGGACCCAACAGCCGCAAGATTCATGGAAAAACAGTTTTCAGCAGAAAAAAAGCAGGAAAAGCGAAGGGATGTACCCTTGTGTTTTAAAAACGTGGGTACCTCGGTTTGCAGTAAGGGTGCATTCTTCAAAACAAAGAAAAGCTCTGGAGTGTGGGATGTTGCTGCCTGAAATCAAAGTCAGCTTGAGGTTAGCTAAAAATACAGTAGGCACGTTCCGTGGGACTGTGGGTGCCAAGACTCTGTAAGCTATTAAAAGTTCTGGAGATTTTGAATCCTTTTTTTCCCATTGATGCATCCCGTGAATCACAAATACCCTCAAACGAGCCATTTGTGTATCTCCCTCCAGACGGAGCTGACAGGGGGATAAACCAAACGCATGCAAATATTATTCCAGGGCAGGCTGAGATTGGATGGGGTGAAAGAGAAAAGTTAAACATGGAAGCATATTTATTTCTGCATAATTTTGTCAGCTTTCTGCTGGCAGTGAGAGACTAAACTTCGGAGGAGCCTGACCCCGGGATTATCCGAGGGAAGACATGTGCTCACTGTTTCGGAGTCACCATCTGTGAGGGAGATTTCGGGGAGCGGAGACGCGTGGCAGGGAGACGGCTGCATCTGCCCCGCCGGGAGAGGAACTGCCGGGACCCTCAATTCCTGAGCATCCTCCCGGCCCTGCCCCTCGCGTTTATCACCGCAACGAGTTTCTGCTTGACAGGAGGGTTCTTCAGCTTTTCTATTTCTTCCCCACCAACCCTCCAGCCCAGCTCCGGGGGACATTCCCCCCTCCCGCAATCAGCCCCGGCGGGTCCATTTGCTTTTGTCTCCCATTAATTGCTTGCTACTTTTCATTGCCTGCTCCTCCCCCTTTTAAAGATAAATTTTAAAGCCTGAGCGGGGTGGAGAATGGCTGAGCCCGCTGTTATTTTTGACATTCGCCCCAGTGACAGCTGGACCTTGCAAGGCTGGGGCCGTTCGCACACAAAGCCTATTAGCTGTGCCCACTCACTTAATGAGCCCTGAAGTCTGGAAGGAAAATTTCCTCCCCGAAGTGTGGCAGAGCCCTTTGTCATTGTAAACAGGCGCTGCTTGCCGAGCCCTGCCTTGCCTTTCTCCTTCCTGCCACCGTGGCTTTTCTATTTACTCAGGAAACAAAAGGGAGCCGTGTCAGCGCGCAGGGAAGAAAATGTACCCAGCGACTGCGGTTCACACGCGCCCGCCTCTGCCACCCACCTACCGCGGCCGGGGCTCCCCGGTGTCACCGGCACGAAGGGGACACCCCAGCACGTCTGCGGGATGGGCAGGGAGGGAGAGATGCGCCCGGGACTTGCAGATCCATAGGAAGTGCTCCCTGTAGGGACCGGCTGCACAGGTCAGAACAGCAGTGGGAAATCCTTCACCGAAACAGAGTGATTTGGGTCTCCAGAAAATCCTGCATTAGGCTCAAAGTTGGTTCGGAGGGGTATTTTCTGAATTTCCGTGAATTTCTGTAGTTCTTTCAGGAATTCACAAGCAAGGGGCTTCTGTCCTGGCCCTACAAATAATTCACAAAGAGATCTTTCCTTCTGCCTCTTTTGAATTTGCAACCTGCCCAGGTTTGCTACTTTTCAAGCCCAAGCAAGTCCAATTTTATGCCCATTTCCAGTGCAAGTCACTACACAACAGAATAAAACCTTAAGTGCCTGTAAAGTATGTTGGAAAGGGGAACACTTTGGTGTAACTGGCAGCACGTGTTTGTTGAGACTGTTGGCAATTGCAAGGAAAGTGGGAAAAAAACCCACCCAACTGCTTGCCCGGAGCAAGGCCATGTTACAGATGGTCCTTCCTTGGGCAGAGGGTGACCAGGCACTTGACACAGACCCTGCCACCAAGGGCAAGCAAAGTTATCGGGGTGAAAGATCTGGAATATAGGTCTTGATTTGATTAAGAAGGTCCTCATGATTTGCAACATAATCTTCAATATCTGCCAGGTGTAGAAAAGAGCTGGAATATCTGGTCTTCATCCAGGCTGGGAAAGAGCTGTCTCTGCTTTGTAGTGTCACTGAGAGAGCCTAAAGAACATTTAAATATCCTGCTCTGAGTGTGTGTGAGGGCAGGCTGAGGCTGCTGCCAACATCACAGCCTGCATAGCCACGATTTGCTTTTGAGCTTCAAGTGTGTTTGAGAGCTGGACCTCGAGGATGTCCTCATGCCATTGCTTTACTGGGCTGACCCTGGTGAGAACTTCCAAGAGGCTTCAGAAAAGCAGCTCCCAGCCTGTGACATCTCTGTATTTGCTGGCACCCCTGCCCCCACTTCTTTTTTGTTCCTTCTTCTCCAGGGATTTGTTTGCTAGTTTTTAAATATTTGCATATTTCTGTGCTTTCTTTCTGTTGGTAACCAAGGCTGTTTGGTAAAAGCTGAGACATTTCTAAATGTAAGTCAGGCAAAAAATTACCTTTTTTGTGTGCTTTGCAATTATCACAGCAAAATGATTCCTTTCTTCCTCCCGCAGTCAGTAATTTATTTTTTAACAGAAAAACTAAAATGTTACTTCAAGAATGCTGGGTTAATGCTGTTCTTGTTTTGCCTGTAAAGTTAAGCTGGCTTCGTGACTGAAGTGTTTGTCTTCAATTTATAAAACTGCTCGTGGGTATGTCCCACTTTGGGAAGACACAAGAAATGTTCACAAGCAAGAAAATCTCAGGTTCCAAATTGGTTCTTTGGTAATGAAGGGAAAAAACCAATCTTCATCCTGTGTTTTAAACTTGACTTTGCCAGTGTTTCTAAAGTGGCTTTTCCCTGTTTACTGCAAAAATCCTAAGGCGTAAAACTGAGTGTAAGGAAATTCACAGGGATCTTTGATCACCCCTTTCGGCATCTCCTGCTTGTTCCTGCTGTTCTCTGTGCTGACACCAGCCCATGAGGATGAGGATTCCTGTGCCCAGCTTATGGCAGCCTCTCCTGAGCACTGTTTCCTCAATAGATGATGGAGAGAGAACTGGAATAAACAATGTTGGTGAGAAATCACCAAGTCTTTCCCTTCCCAAAACCCACAATTTTCTTTTTGGTCCATTTGAAGTCCTGTTGGAGCAGAAAAAGGGATTTTCTTCTTTTGTTTGTCGTTGTGTCAACTGCTGGGACTGCCATGGCTTTTGGGGGGCTCCTTAGTGACCACCCCACCTCCTGCCACCTTGGGTCAAGACCACGTCTTTGCAGCAGCTTCATCTGTTTGGGGTAGTGAGGTCCTGAGAAACAATGGTTTGACAATCCAAGTGTCCCATTTTAATGGGTGACCAGTTTAGGGAAATGTGTGTAAATGCTGATTGCAGGATAGGAATATGAAGGGCAGGGCTAAAACGGAGCTTTTCTGACTGCTTGAGCAAACTTTCCAGGTGCTCTGCTTGACAACTCCTGCATGTCCAGCACACGAGAAATCCTCTCAGTCACAGTTCTCCATAAATGCCTGGAAATTTTCCCTGATGCCAATAAAGAAACTTTTTGCTGCACAGAGTCACCTCGTTATAGAATCATAGAATGGTTTGGGTTGCAAGGGACCTGAAAGATCACCTGGTTCTTGTCACCTTGCTTAAGGTGGTGACTGGGGAGCAAGGAGCCTGCTGTGGCTCATTTCTTCTTGTTCTGCATAATCTGGGGGCTGGATTTTGACATGGAGAGTCTGCAGAAGCCTCTCTTCCCTCTGGTGTCATTTAATCCCTGTGCAAGGGGATTAAGACATGGCAAAAGAGCTGCAGAAGTCAGGAAGGAGGTTGTGCTACAAAGTGAGGGCCAGGAGCCTTTCTCCACCACTGTGGCCTCTCCATCTCAATATCCTTCTAATATCTGCTAATCAGCTTTTCATTTGTAGGCTCCGTTTTAATTCACCGGTGTTCGTACCTCTGACATTAAGTTGGCAAGCGCCATGTCTGTGTAAAAGCTGTAAGTCAGGACTGGGCAACCGGCTCCAGGAGTGCCGTGAGCTTGGCGTGTGTCGAGGGGATTTGCATTTTGAAGACGGAGCTAATCCCTTTTCTATGGTCTGCCCTCGTAGGCAGCTGCCCCAGAAGCGTTTTGCCCGTCCTCTCCTCCACCCTCACTGTTGGAGGGGATTTCAGAACAAAGAGGGCCGTGGGTCAGGGCTGGGAGCACAGACCTGGCGTGCAGGAGAGCTGGCTGCAGTCTCTGCTCACACACGGCCACTCAAGGTGACCCTGGATAAGTCCTGCAGGCTGCACCTACCGGGCGCCAGGGCAGGCTTACGCATGCGGACACCCAATCCATCCATGAGCCTGGCCCCCAGCCCAGCCCCGGCTCTGGTGGCCAGCCCAGGCCAGGAGACCTGCTGGGGGACACTGCTGGACAGGAATAAATACATGAACACCTTACCAGCACTTCCAACCTGTCTGTTACAACTTGAATTGCATCTGCTTGGTGCTGCTGGGGTTGTGTTTTGAGAGCTCCGTGGAAATCTGGGCAGGTTTCTGCTCCTCTGATCTGCAGAGCCTTCTAAAGGGCTGATATCGAGCGAGGGTTGCATTTCATATCGTCTCAGCTTAAAGATGCACATGCTGCAGAAGCTGCTCCAGCCAGCAGCTGATGGGGGAAATGTCCAGAGTCCCTGGATGAGACGCGATGTTCAAAGTCAGCTGCAGGATGCAGATCCTCAGCTCTCCCTGAAACGGAGTGTTAAAGCTAAATGTTCAGCTGGCTTTGCCAAGTGAACACAATTCTTGTGAACATCCCTTTTGCTGCTATTTCGTTAAAGGAATTAAGCTCCAGATCTGTCCTGAAAATAGGAGGATTGAATGCCAAGAAATTTGACTGCACTTGACTTTTGTGCTTCATTTACAGAGGCCAGAATGACCTTCCCACACTATGGGTGATTATTTGCCCCAGCCATGTGCAATGACACTTTTTCACAGCTGTGATGAGGGATTTGGAAGCTGAGGAGGATTTTTGAACTATTTCCAGCCCCTTCTGTGTGACTCTGGAGTTACCTGCCAAGATGCCCTTAGATTCAAAGAAGGCAAGCTCCCTGCTCACCTTCTGTGGAAGAAGGAAGATCTAGAACCCCAATTTCCATTCCTTGAATTCTTCCCTTTTCAACAAACCTACATTATCCAATGCTGGGAGGGAAAATATTCCCCTCAGAAAATCTCCCAGCAGCTTCACAGCTCCAGACCACACCAAGCCCATCACTAGGTCAGGGAAGTATTTGCAGGTGTTTGGTCTCTGACTTCTTCTCTTGGAGTGGGAAGACTTGCCCAAAAGCAGACAGTCCCCACCTCTGTGTTAGTCCTGGGGAAAAAAGTCCAGTGCTGACAACCTTTGATGTGATTATTTCGTATCAGAAGGTTGGTGGATGCTGCCAGAGCAGGGAAACCACCCAGTGCAGCTCAGGCTGGTGGGTTTTGTTGGCCATGCAGGATTGCAGGGGAAGAAAACAGAGTTGGGTTGCATTTGGAATAAAGTCCATGTGAAAATTTGCATACTAACATGCAAAAAAAGTGCTGTGGAACTAAATATAGTGCAGTGCTACTTTATCAACCTCTGCTTAATCAAAGATAACAGCATTATTATGTAACAGACGTTGTCTCACTGCATATCAAATTTCCATTCTTCCAAACCATTGGCATGGCCCTACATAAAGAGCGCAGTGGAAAATGAAATCCCAACCATACTGCACTTCAAATCATCAGTGAACTTGCTTTTACACTGATTAAAAAAGAAGTTTTAATTCTTTATTTTAAGTCTCAGCATGTGATCTGAAGTGAACCTGGGTGAAAGGATTGTGTGGAAGGGCTACTGGAGGGAAACACCTGTTTCCAATGCTCTGGAAATAGCCAGGTTTGTCTGTCATGGCTGGAACAGACATATAAATATTTACTTGAAACAAACCCACAATTTTCTGTAGAAAGAAAGAATTTTTTCAGGTAAAGCCTTTCAGCTTGCTCTATTTAATTTGCAATCTTTTGACTCTCTCAGAGGAGCGTTATCACTTTGAGCATTAGCCAAGGCTGGTCCTACAGGAAAGTCAGAGAAGAAAGCACCAATCCTTTCTTTGATTTTTTGTTTCTTTTTTTTTTTTTTTAAGAAGAAACTTGTCCTCTAAATCTCATATGTTTCCATTTTCTCCCTCAATTTCTATCACGAAGTGTGATCTCTGTCCTACCAAGTTCTTGCTGTGGCTTCAAAGTGCATTGTACATATTTCTGTGTAATCTTGATTTGAAAAGCAGAGGTTGTGTTGTAAATCAGAGGCCAAGCAGCAGCCCCGTGCAAGCCTCGCTGGCCTGGACAATCCCAAACTCTTGTTGCTATTCCTACAGGAGCTAACAGCAGCATTGGAGCTCCGATGGGCTCTGTGGTGTTAGATTCCACACAAACCCCTCTGGGAAATGTGCTGAGCGGAACTCTCCCATTTTTGAGTGGATGGTTGACTGCCCTCAGCCGGGTTTGACACCACGAGGACGCCGGCGATGGGCACGTTCCTGGGAAACCCCTCTCCAAGCCCCTGTGGGCTGAACTCCTCCACGGCTGCTGTTAATAGGTTAATGAGCCCCTCGTCTGGTGGAGTTAGAGTGCCTGGCTTTCCAAGATAAAACTATCCAGCCACATTAGGAGGTTGGGCCTCTTTATGACTGAACGCCATTCATCCTGAGTACACAAGAGCTCGCAAATTTAATAAGCAGAATCCATTTCAGCCCCGTGGCCTACCATGGCAACAGGAGAGAGGGGCTCCAGCCTCCGCTGCTCAGGCATCATTATCTCCAGGGCCATCTGCTCCAGAGAAGCACAATCCCAAACTCATTTAAATAGAGCCAGCCTGAAATATGTGACGATTTTTCCCAGTCTCCCCCTCCCTCCCTGACGGCTTCCCCCCCTCCCGCACGCGGCTACACCTCCTCACACAAGCGGGAGGAGATGTAATATTCAAAGGGTGAGGAGAGGGTACGGGAGATAAGATTATAGCGATAATGAACTGAGGGAAGGGGAACGGGGGAGGGAGGAACTTTCTGCCTTTGGCTGCTGTTCCCTGACAAAGCAAGAGGTTGCAATAAATTATAAATGTATTTTTTCAAATCATCTTCTTGGAAGAAATATTTCCTAAACAATGATTCATTATCCTCCCCAGAACTCTGCCTCGCTGGAACAATTAAGCAGCGAAGAAAACTCACTCAGTTAATTCATCTCTTTCTGTGTTTTCTGACTCATGGTTCACCGTCTTTGTCATAAGTGGATAAAATAAATTACTAAAACGTATTCACCCCTTGTAACTGGTGACATTTTAGAAAGCAAATGGGAGGAGTTAGGGGGAAAAGGATTCAGTCCTTTTCCTGTTGCAAGGATTTGAACCCATACATGTGCTGCCTCACGCTGAGGGCTCCCAAGCCAAACTTTGGGACAGGGACCTGTGACAACTCACTGAGATGAGTGGCCTCAAGGGGATGGGGGCTTTGACAGAGATGAAAAAGAGCGTGCAAAATTGCACCATGTCTCTGCTTCTGGACAAAGTTTTTTTTAATGGATCTGGTTTATTTCAGACACATGCATGGAGGCTGCAGGAGCTGTAAGGAGCCAAAACAGGAGCAATGGGGGATGCTGGCAGGTGGTTCTACAAATCATTATCCCAACAGTGTGTAAAGTTTGTGGAGCATTTCAGGCTGTATCAGGGAGGAGATGGCCAAGAGGAGGCACTAGGAAGCCCCAGGGAGACATCCCAGTTGGCACCCAGGCTCAAAAGGGTCTCTCTGCCTGGCCCATTCACCACGGATCTGCACGGTGGGAGAAATGCAGCAGCCAGAGGGGAAAGAAACTACTGCAGGAATTTCTGAAAGATGCCATTTCTCATTTGTTTCCTGTCAGGGTCTTCTGACCTCTGCTCGCTGGGTCACAGGAGTAAATCTGTCATGGGCTGAAAGATGCATCTCCTCTGCTGAGGTGGAGGCCGTGCCCGGAGTCTGGGAGTCTGCCATGTGTCTGGAAACACTTGCCCTGCTCTCATGTTTCCAGGTCTGCAGGACACAAACACCACACAGCACGAGCTCACGTGCTCTGAGGTGCTCAGATGGCGAATGGGATGGAAGGGGATGGAAGCTGCATTCCCTGGAGCTTTCAGGACAGGCATGCAGTGGGATATATGACATTTCCAGCTCACATCCACGCCCATGTGGTGCCAGGGTCTCTCTCACCTGAAGGTCTGACTTCACAGATCTCCCAGCTCCAATCTGTGGCACGTGGAGCTCGTGTGGACTGCACAGAGTGAAGGCGCCGTATATCAATGAGAGCAAAGCGTAGAAATGCACGTGGCGGAGGAGGGGAAATGAAATCATATATATTCATTACATTTATTTAGTGATGTGAAGCCTCCCAGAGCCCATAACACCCCGTATCTGCCGTCATCATTCACCCAGAGCCGCAGCAGCGCCGCTGGGACAGAGCGTGGCAGATGGCCAGGACGGCAGCATAGCCCCGCCAGGGCGGGACGTGATGGATGCCTGCAAGGACAGGCATCTCCTCCCCGGCCCCAGGGAGAGGGGAAGGAGGCAGAATGGAATTATGTATCCTGGAAAGTGGAGGCTTTCCCCATCAACTGAGTCCTGGGGTGTTTCAGTGTCTCCTTGTGTGCAGAGCGGTGCTTGCTAAGGTGAGGAAATTGTGGTGGACACTTGTGCAGGACACCCAGAATGATGCAGGTGCCCAGTGTTCCCTGCTGGAGGCTGAAATGCTGTGGTCACATCGCTTAGCACGGATATAACCTTTATGTGTTCACTAACTCAAGGTGTCAAGTCACTGATTAGGAATGCAGACGCAGCAAAGTCCAGGTGATAGATGGCCTGTGACATATTAACTTGCATAGAAAGCCTCTACTGCTTGGAAATCTTTTTAGGTTGATAAATTGTAGGATCTATCACAAAATCCATAATAATGTGTTTTTCTCTGTAGCGCAGTTAGAAGTGATAAGGTACCAAATGTTATCAGAGATTAAAAAGCTTCAGAGTATTTGCAGAGGTATTTTAATTTATTAAATCTGCAGAATAGTTGAAAAATAATTAAAAATGGTTTTGTTGCAATTTTCTCATCTTTTTATTTTCCTGGACTGGCCAATGTCTCATGAAGACCTGAACCTAATCAAGCCTTTGAGTTCTCATCCTGGACAGAGATCTGGCAAACAAAAAGCCCTTTTGAAGACACAATTTCAGCTCCTGTTTAGCTCTTATTTAGAAGAAACATTATTTCCTTTAAAGGAATTTTGAACCTTTATATCTTCTCATGTAAGTCCTTCTCAGAAATGTTCCAGGAACTGATGTTCACAGTAACATGCAGTGTCTACTCCAGATAAAAGGAAATCCAGATATCTTCACAGAGAGACTGGTGCTGCCAACTCCAGCTGATCCTCTGTGAGAGCTCGGCCTGGAGTCGCCAGCCAGCCTAGGCCTTTGCCTTAAGCACATGCATTCAATTATTTAACAAGGAGAACGGGCTCCTGTAACTAATAAAATCTCTGATTTAGCCCCGTAATCCCACTCTAATGTCTTTAAACCAGTGCCAACACAGGTGAGACCTCTGGGAGAGGAAAGCTAAATAGTGCTTCCTGCCTCATGGCTTGCTTTCAAACCTACATTTCATTCCATCTCTGCTGTTCAGAATTAATGTTGCAGGGAGCATGGCAGAGAGCTTTTCTAGGAAAGCATGGCAAACACCCAGCTCCAGCAGGAACCAGCCTACCACCGTGCAGATCTGCTGGAACATGGGGAATTCATCCCGGATTGCAAAGGCTGGGCTGGATTTTTTTTTCGGTTTTTTTTTTGAATGCTCAGCTTTTAGCAATATGAGAAAACCAACTCATGGGTCAAAGCTCTCAGAGCCAATCTTTCTGCCTTATTTTTCAGCTTTTAAGAGATAAAGCCCAGCAGGTGGGAAGGAAGAGCTGGAACAGGGCAGTTTTTCATTCTTCTGTGAGTAAATCCTTGGTTGCAATCTCTCCAGCTCCTGGAGCGGGCCCTGACGTAAGGAGACAGCAGAGCCCAGACCTGCTCTGCAGAATTGTGAGCTTGGCCAGGCTGACACCAGGAATGGATCTGGCTCTCCCGAGGCTCAGCTGGAGGTGGGGTGGCTTTCAAAGAGCTTAGGCTCTGTCCCAGCATATCACCCCTCACTGATTGATCACTTTTACTGCAGACTCTGACAAGAGGCAGGAAATTATAATTAAAGATTCCCCTCAGAAAGGCTCTGAGCCATTTTCCATCAGATTTACCCTGTGTTGGGAGGAGTGTGGCAACAAACTTCTCCCTTCACCCCCTGTCCTCTAATTCTGCAGCCCATGGAGCTGGCTGGGGTTAAAGGGATGGCACAGAGGGAAAACTGTGTTGTGAACCAGGTCTGGAGAAGCCTGGGAGATCAGCAGATCCCACTGTTCTGCTTTTAGTCTGATACAGGTCAGCTCTCCATTTTGATCACATTAGCAAGAGTTAAAAAAAAAAAAAAAAAAAGGCAGAAAGTTTGACATTTTCTGGTTAAAAAAACCCCCATTTGGGTTGCTTGTAGTGAAGAAGCATTGGGTTAAAAGTCCAGGAGAATTTAGGGCAGGCTATAGCTATAAATGTACCGAGCATCCTTCCCGGTATCTATTTCACACACAGCCTCGGTTTCTTGCATATTTTCTATTTTTGTTTTCTTTAATGGGTTTCAGCCGTGATATTTTTAAGAGCGCTGTTCTGTGCGTAGCAGCTGCCATTGCCATGCTCCCAGCTCGGTTGCCATGGCTGATACACGGGGCTTGTGCCAGAATTTTGTTGGTCAACAAGTCACTGTCAGCGCCGTTGGGCAGCGTGTTTCCATAGCTATCTGTGGAGAGGGGCATCCTCAGGTGATGGGATGCTCAATCTCCTTTTTAAAGGACTCAGCCTCAATGCACTGCAGGTCTGTAGTGTTCAATGTGACTATTTAGCACCCTAACAGCTGAACTCTTTCCAAATTAGCCGGAAAAGCAAGTGTGACAATTTTTAACACAGCGCTGGTGGAGCAGCTCGTTTGTGCTAATCAAAAGGGAGTGATCAGCTTGAAAATGTCCCCTCTTAATTTAATTCATGGACTTCAAAAATAAGTTTCTTCAGATGCAGGTGCCTTGAGAACATCCGTTTTTAACTCATTTGAAGTGGTGAATTCCTCTCACTGGACTTAATTAGGGACAGGTATTAAAACAAATTGGGGAAGAAGACCTTAGAAGAAAAGTGATTTTATTAGGAAAGAACTGTAGGGCACTTTAATTAATGCCAGAACAGCTGTCCTTAAACTGTTTCTCTCTTATGAGCAGATTGTCCCAGCAAAGGCTGAGAGGCCATGGAAAACAAGGAGCAAGTTCTGTTGAGAGATTCTGGTCCCTGCCTGTGCCACAGTTACCAGAAATCCCGGAGCATTTGCCTGGTCCTGCCTTGGATTGCAGCATTTCTCTGTTTTCTTACAGTATAGACTCATCCCAGTTTGTTTCTGAGTGAATTGCCTTTTTGTTCGTGTTGCATATTCCCTAAACAGCCGTATTAGTGGTGGCAGCATGTCATTTTGATGGTGTTATGACAGTGTGACGCCAAACTGGTATTAACAAAACATTTCTTTTTAAATCTTGTCTGGAAACATATTGTTCTCCCTTGCCAGCGTTTCTCTGTTTCTCTCACCCCTTGCCATGGTTCTGGGATTTCTTTTGGTTTAACTCAGTTGTTGCAAGAGAGCCAAAACAGAGCATGTGCAGAGGAACTTTGCTGATCATTCAGGTGGTGGCACCAAGGGAAAAAAGAGCAAACCTGTTTGCCCAAAGCTGTCCAGAAGCCTCTCCTGCAGGAGATTCCCAAGCCCACATTTCCCTGGCTGTCACCTTCCTTTCTCTTATGCTTCCCTTTGCTCAGATTTATTGAGTTTAGATTTATGAATTTTAGGTTCCAAGATTTCCCATTGCTCCCACGGAATTATTTATATTTCTTTGATATTTCCTTCAACAACCTCAATTAAAAGGTGGCCTCTGATGTCCCCAAATGGTGAAGTCCATCTTAAATTCAGAGAACTGCACCATGAGGTGGCAGGGAGCCCCAAGACTGGAGGCTCAGCCTCCCTGTGTGACTGAACCAGCAAAATCTGGGGGAATCTTCCCCCAAGCCTCCTCACCGCCCCAGAGGGGTGAGTATTCTCTGCTCCAGGATGGCTTAGAGTACTGCTGGCTGCAGGGTTTCCCTGGCTCTCAGCCCATTAGTGCTGAAGGGAGGATGGGAGGGGGTCCTGTGGCACAGGAAGGCTCTGTGACAGCCACTGATGGGGTGAAACACTTTCCTGTCCAACAGCCACAGGCACCATCCCCATCACCCTGAACCTCTGCACCCCACAACTCCTCCTGCCCCTTGTCCCACCTCCTTCCTCACAGCAAACCTTTGCTCAGGTTTGATTTTTGCCTATTTGTTTTCCCACCCCTCCTGCTCCCTGACCTGACAAGCGCTCCTTTTAGCAGGGTATTAATTATCATCGCAGTGCTGGGACTGGTAATTATCCCTCCCTTGTGCTTTCTGGGCTTCCCAGCACGGCTTGTGACGAGGACAGGGTGGAACAGCTCAGCTGGCAAGGGGCTCATGGAGTGTGTCTCAGAGCTGTGGTAATTTTCCTGGGCCTGAGAGCAGGAAATGAGATGATGAAGAAGAGGAAAGGGAGAAAATTTTGTCTTTGGAGTCAATGGAGAATGGAAGAACTCAGCCTGTAGCCTTTAACCAGGATGCTTTCTTCCCAGTGGCTCCCAGAGTTTATAATGGAGAGGAAAACTAGGAGTTACTTTAGGCTGTCCACCAGGAGAAGGAGAAGCCAGGAGGGCTGTGAGGATGATGATGATGTCTGCCAGTGCTGAACTACTCCCTTGTAACAACATGCATGAGGAAGAAATCAGAATAAAGATGTAAAGAGGGGTCATAGGGAGAAGATTTGTGGGATGTGGCTACATCTCTTCCTCTGTGGGTGTTCATATGGGGCAACTGCAGCAAGTTTTGTTTTTCAGGGGATCACTTGTTTCCTCACGGGGCTCATGTGGGTAGAGCAAGCATTGGTTCTCTCACTGGTAATAATTACCATGCTCATGCCTGGTTTACTCATTTAGGACCTTGCATTTCACTGAACATTTTAAGTTAAAAACTCTGCGTTTAACTCCGCCCCCTCACACCAGCACAGTAATTCTGTGATACTTCACCGTATTTCAGTGCCAAAATTACCCAGCCAGGGCTGATGCTCTGAAATGTTCATCATTCCAATGCTGGCCAGGCTGAAGGAACCTGCCCTGGGAGGTGAGGGCCATGCTGACCCCAGCGAGGAGGCACCATGTGGGATGGCAGAGCCAGAGAGCATCGAGGTGGGAGTCCGGATGCCTTCCAAGGCACAGTGCTACTGCCACTGCCAGAAATGCAACAGCTCTCTGACATCAATAGAGTGAGAAAAAATAAAAGAAAATACTCCTCTCTGGCCAAAAGTGTGAATTTTTCTTCGGCAAAACGACAACACTGTGCTAGTGAAAATTGCCTTTCCTTGCAGCAGGGAGGGGAAAGGGAGATAAAAATGAAATAAGCTGTGCTTTCCTTCCCTTTATGTCTTTTTTGCAAACCTGCAAGGATTCTTTCTGTCTTTTCCCCCCACCACAGTTTCCTGCAGCAATGAGAGGTTTTATTACAATTTATTGTGCACTTTTCTAGGAATTTAGGGGTCTCAAGCAAATCACAGCCTCAGCCTGGTGAGTACAGCTAATAGTTGTAGTAAAAGGCAGGGTGTGCTCTGAGCACCTTTTATTCGAAAGAGAAGACAGATGTCTGAGGGAAAATGGATGAAGACCCTTTCCCACAGCCACCCCCAAACAATCAGTGCCAGGAGTAGAAATGAAATTCACATCTTCTCCCTCTGTGTGAAAACCTGCCCAGTGGGGGACTTTTCCCTGGTGTTAAGGATTAATTGTAGCAATGGAGCTGGGATGCTGAAGTCCTAAGCTAGAAAGCAGCAACCTGCCCTGACTGTTTCTCTGTCCCATGCCCAACTTGGGGACAGATGTCACATGGGAGACTTGAGGCCATGCACTGACCCACTTGTTTGCAGCCAGCAGACATTCCCACACACAGCATCTTGGAGGTTGTGGGATCAAACTCTGCAGCTTTTCCCTGTAATGGTCGAGAGCACAGGAGGTCCTTGACTTGGCCAGGCGAGGCTTGGAGGACATTTATCCCACAGAGATGCCCTGAGCAGGTAAATCCCCACCCCATCCTGGCTGGACACCTTGCCCCTGGGGAATTAGGCAGAGTTGTTTGCCCATCATTAATGGGAGCAGACAAAAACATGGCCACCAAGGTGGCGGTCAGCCCTTGGTGGCCAGGACAGAATTATCCTGGGAGGTTTAATTCTCAAACACACGAACCTTTGCAGCGAGGGCACTCTGAGCCTCATTGCTTACACAGAGGAGCCAGCCTGGCTTTTGGCTTTGGGGCTAAGGAAGATGATTCTTGGCTCTTAGCTCTGCCTGAGATTCTCTCTGTAACTTTGCCCAAATCACCTGGAAGAGGATGGACAGTGCGGGAGCTCCTGAGGGTGGACAGTCCCAGCTTTCCATGTGCTTGAAGGAGTGGAGCAGGTGCATCACCAAACTGGAGCTGCTGAGAGTTCCAGTACGGCTTCATCCTCCTCCTCTTCCTCCTCCTTCACAGCTGGTTTGGGGCAGCTGTGGATAACAGGCTGTCTGCACTGGCTGCCTCTTTTTTGGTTGCTCTATCTCCAGCTCAGCAAACACAGTCTAAATACGATCCAGAATCACCATGTGCCTCAATTTCCCGATCTGTCAAATGAGGATAAGCCTTGATTCCAGCGTTGGGCTGTCAGTGTTGCACTGCCACACAGGACCTGAAAGAAAAGGGCTTTCTCAGTGAGTGGGATCAGCACCCTGGAGCTGAGCAACTCCCCTGGTTGGATGTCCCCCATCCATGGTGCCTCTGCTGATTTTGGGCATGTGCTCACCCTTCCTTCACGCCAGATAAGGAACTGGCTCAGGAAACCGCATCCATCCTGCATCTCATGTGAAGGCAGATTGTTCACGGGCGGAGGAAATCTCCTGGAGAGTGAACCTTGTCAGCAAAAATGCAAATATTTAGAGACAAAGTGTTCATTACAGCAGAACTTGATTTCAGGGTCAACCCTTTTTGCAGCAAATTGTTAGCCAGCTAAAATGTTTATTGTCACCACACTCTGGCAGTTTTGACAGTACCTATCAAGTTGAGCTTGACAATATCTGCATACGGCTTCTCCAGCTTTCCCTCACGCAGCCATGAGAGGGATTTAAGACAGAATAAAACAGTCAACAGATAATTGGAGCTATCCCCTCCTTTGTGGAAAAGCCAGGGCTGCCATGAGCCAGGAGAGATGTTTAGGTTGTTGGTGAGATGGTGCTGGGGCACACAGAGAAATATCTTGGTGATTTTATTTATTTCAGATGCAAAACTGCACACATGGAACAATACCCCCTCCCCGTATTTCCTTTGGTCTTTTTCATGTGAGCCACATGGCTTCCCAGGCCCCTCAGCAGGGAACCACCCAGATATTAGTGGAGTTTCTGTGATTCTTCTCCATTCCCATTTGTGTTCTCTTCTGCTCCCCTTAATGCCTGCACAGGGATGAACTCCCATCTCTGCACTGCGCCCCAAGACCGGAGGATGGATGAGGCCAACTCTGCCTTGCTGCTGAACAGGGTGGGGGGGAAAAGGAGCACGCAGCAGGGATTTTGGGAAAAGAAGAACTGGGGTGAGATGCTGATGAAAACATCAAGGAGTGGACAAGGTGGCTGCAGCCACAAGGTCTCTAATAAAATGTTGGGGCTTGCTCTGCTAGACAAAAGACAGCAGCTTTGCAGCTCAAGGAGGGACTCTTCTTTTATCCTGCTTTTTGCTCCTCCATGCCTTTACCTTTTCCCCCAGCTAATGCTCAGGGAAGGTGAGCCAGTCTGGAACCACTGTGAAGGGGTTTTGTTTCCTTGCTTGCTGGAGCTGAGTGAAGGCTGTTTCATCTCAACAGGCTGCTCCCAACACCCCCTAATTTGAGAACTCCTGCATGCAGGCAGCAATGGAGTTGAGTGACCTTGCTGAATCCTGGCTGCTGCAGCTGCCAGAGAACAGGGGAGGAAAAGAAAGGAGGGGAGGAGGAAGAGGCACTTTGCTGTCTCCCATTAAAGCCCCAAGAGGCTGAAGATGAGAGAGCGGAAGTTTCAAATTGCCAGAATGTAATTCTGAAAGTCATTTTCCAAGCGCAGAGCTCTCCTCAATGTCACCTCTCATCTTCCAAGGTGGGGATTGAAGGGACAATAAAGCACAGAATATTCTGCAAAGGCAGAGCTGCTAATTCAAAGAGGGAAGAGGTGCCAGTCCCCAAACGGTCTGTGTCGCACCCCTTTCTGCTGGAGAGCTGTGCAGTCAGATGTAGCTGTACAAGGGCCCAGCTCCAGCTCCTTTCCTGAACCGTATCCAGCCTGGATGCAGGATCCAGCTGGCTTGTCCAGGCCCTTCTAAGACTAAGGATCTCAAAAGAAGCCCCCCTATTCAACAGTTCGATTTTTAATTTGACTCAAACTCCTGACTTTCAATCCAATGGCAATGATAATGATTATTGAGATCATTATTTTCTCAGATCTCCCTGAGACCAGCAGATAGAGGTGTGGAAGAAAAGGTGCACTTAGATATTCACACCCCTCTGCCCCAACCCAGCAAAGGTGTCCCTCCCTGCCCTCTCTTCCAGCCCTCTGCCTGCAAAGAAATCTGGGTTATGGAGTTAGGTGTATTCAACAAGAGTTTGGCCCAGGGTCTTGCCCCAATGAGTGAATTGTCCTCTTTTTCTGCAGACTTTGCCAACATTTATTCCAACTGCATCCCCCACTATGTTTATGAAATAACAAATACCTAAATATGCAGACATGTCCTGCTGAGATAAAATGCTTTCAATTCTCCTTCCGCTAATATCAGCTTGTCCCATCCTCCTTATTACTGGTGCCAACTGTCTCTCCAAGCACAGGTTTTTCCCCTCTCCCTTTCCCAAATTACTGGAGCTGAGACTGGGCCAGGTTTGCTCTCTTTTTGCAAATGTGCCTTTTTGCCCACCCAGGTGAGGGTGCTGAGTTTTTACGCTGACAATCAATTTTTGCAAGGTAATCCCTTCCCTATCCCACTTTCAGAAATGACACTTTTCCTTCTCTTCAGACCAGGGCTGATCCATGAAAAGAACTGGGATTGTTTTAACCTCAGGTGATAAACTGGGAACAAGGAGTCTACAACCTGGAGACAGCACTTTGTCCTCTAAGCCAATGGGGTATCAAAGTTCAGTGCTATCCCTGGTTAGTTGTATTATTATTATTATTATTATTGTTATTATTATTATTATTATTATTATTATTTCCTGGTAACTATTTCCCTGCTTTTCCATCTGGGAGGCCAGTGAGAATATTGCTTTCTGGCCTGCATCCAGTTTTCTCCAGCTGGGATCAGTTCAGTCCAATGTTGCCATCTGTCCTTTGAGGCAGGGGGACATCCTCCTCCATTTTGGGCCTCGCCCAGAACCAATTCCCCCTCTCCCTTCCCCAGTGCACCCTGGACTCGACCAAAGCATCCAACAAACTGCATGTGACCATCATTAGACTCGTGCATTTCTAAATTGACTTGGGCATGTGAGAGTCCAGTGAGTGGACTGTTGGCTGTCCACAGCCAGCCTGTGGATTGCCCTCAGGGCAGTGGACTCTGTCCCCATCCACAGGGTCAGCTGGGGACTCAGGTGTGCACAGGGTGCCCAGAGAAGTTGTGGCTGCCCCATCCTGGGAAGTGCCCAAGGCCAGGTTGGAACCTGGAATAGTGGAAGGTGTCCCTGCCCGTGACAGGGGATTGGAATGAGATGAGCTTGAAGGTCCCTTCCAACCCAAACCATTCCATGACTGGGCTCCCTGGGGATGCTTCGCCTGGGGGAGTAACCGGGGTGTGTGTTCCCTTCCCCCCTGCACTGGGATGTGCCCGTTGTCGCTTCTTCTCTCCCCTCATTACCGGCGGGAGGGATGCGCGGATCCCCCGCCCGCTCGGGAGGACGGGTCCCCTTCCCCTGCT
>NW_008236180.1:4356158-4360318 GCF_000691975.1 Corvus brachyrhynchos
GGGGGTGCGGTGGGAGTGTAGGGAGGGTATTCCTTAGTGCGTCTCCCCCGTTTCTCCTCTAAAACACTTGAGTTGCTCAATTCTGCCTGAGTCACGCCTTGGCAAAGGGGCTCGGTCGCCGAGGGCGGGGGAATGCGAGCCCGCAAACTATTCCTCCTTGTTTTATAGTATTTTGCCCCCAGTTAGGCGGTAGAAAGAGGTTCCCGAGTGTATTTCGGAGCGCAGGTCTTCCGTGTTCGCGTTTTGCGAGCGAGGTGCCGGTGTCCCCCCCGCCTCTCCTCGCTGCGCTCCGGGCTCAGCTGCGAAGGGGCTACAGGTGCGGGGGTGCGCGACCCCCGGTGCTGCTGCTCCGAGGCACCGGCGGGGCTTTGTCCCCGCTGCCGCGGGTTTCACCTAATTACAAAGGACGAGGAGCGAAGGGGAGGGGGGCGAGGAGAAAATCCTGTTTTCTGCAGCTTCTGGTCACAGTTCTGCTGGGGAAGCGGGTGGTGGTGGTTGGTTTGGTTTTGTGGGGTTTTTGTTTCCCCCTCTTGCACATTGCTGGATAATAAAGGGGTGAGTGGGATGTTATTAAATAAAAAGTTAGTTCGTGCCTGTTCATCTGGGTGTGTGTTTCAGCGCCCGCATTACCCGAGGCACAAAGGAGGAAGTTTTGGGATAATGCGAGGTGCCTTTTGCAAAAGATGGTGATTGCTCCAATTGTTGTTCTTCAGGGAGAAAAGGGCTCTAGATTTGGCTTAGACAAAGGCATTGCCTCTTCGGGAAGAACCCGCCCAAACCGGAGCGAAGGGGCGCGCTGGAGAGCGAGCGAAGGGTTATTAAAAGTTTTTTTGTGCCTGTGCATGTTGTTCCATCTGCCAGGGGCCTGTAGTGGGCAGGTTTCTTCGCAACCCTTCAGCTGTTCCATATACAATATTAATGCTGGCCATTTCTATTCGGCATACAACAGCACTAATTGTAGTCTGAGGCATTAAGGCAGCCAGCCCATCTGCATAGAAGCTTTCAGAAAGAAACAAGGAAAAAAAAAAATCTTTCACCCCCAGCTGGTAACCGGAGAAGTTGGTGCCAATTACAAATGCGTAAAGTTTGAGATCTAATTTTCTTTGAAACAGACTCAAAGAAGCCAATGGAACACAGTGTGGTGGGTTTATGGCTGTGTTTACACAAGCAAATGGAGTTTTATTTTAAATAATTTCAAACTTGAAGAGCCTGATCTGAAAACACGAAGGAGGGGAAATGGCATGGAGAGCAGGGGAGGGGCGTGAAGGGAATCTGCTTTTAAAAATCCTCTCTGGGTTCAGCTCTGAAGGCGCCCTGCAGGCAGGGACTCTCGGAGCCCCCGTCTTAAAACCACTGAAGATGAAAATACGTGAACATTTATTTTAGACCTCTCAATTGCACAGCTCCCTTTCGGGAAGCGACGGCTCTTTGAGACCTGGAAACGCACGATAATTATCTTCTTCCTGAAAACAGCTGTGGAGTGGCTCTGGAGAGGTTTAGGGAGAGTGTGTGGGGGAGAAACACGATTAAAAAATGGCTGAAAAAATAGTTTAGAAGGTCGGAAGTGTGCGCAGGAGGGAGCGGGCGGAGCTGTCCGTGGTGCTGACCCGCCGCCGCCTGGAGCCCACGCGTGGCCTCGCGTTGCGCCGCGGGCTCCTCCAGCGTGGGGTGTGGGGCTGTTGCCTGAGACGGAGATTTTCTGGGGGTGAGAAGGGATTTGGGGGCTGCGAGATGGGAATTCCTGCCGCTGCTGAAGTTGGTGGCGGTGAGAAACTCCGGGGAAGGCGCCGCTTCTTTGCAGCGTTTTGGGAGGAGAGCAGAGGGAAGTCTGGCGAGTTTGGGAACAAAGGAAAGCCGAACACCCTCTCGCAGCCCAGAGCTCAGCCGGATGGTATCAGAGCTGTCAGCTGCCTTAGGGCTCGTAGGTGCGTCGCGTGTTAATAAATGCAACAGCAGCAGTAATAAAATTCCTCTCTTAACGCTCGGAGAGGCACATGTGTGTGCTCATATCCATGCAGGCTGCGTGTGCTCCAATTTATGGGGGAGCACACACAAGTAAACACACTTCCCTGCTGCCTCCCTGCCGAATCTATTGTGCTTTTGTTTCTCAAGTTTTAGCATTACGGCTCTAAATGAAACAGCGGTGGAGAGGAGCAGGCAGCATTGTGAGCGGAGGGGAGCCGAGTCCACCCAGCCCTCCCTTTGATTCTATCGCGGGTGCAGAACAATGGAGATGCAGTGTAGCACCAGGCCTGCTGCCTGCAGATAAGAGTTTAATAGAATTTCTGAATGCCAAAGGTTTAGGATGTAAAATATCCCTGTCTTCGTGGTGTGTCCAAAGGAGATAGAAAACAGCTTTTCAGGAGTACTCTCTGCTGAATATCTCCTTTATGTTAATGGTTTAGGAGCACACCAGGCTGGTAAGCCATGGAAATGGGCATCCTAACAACCCCCAAAGCGGCCTCAACAGTTTAAAATTAGTATCTCTGCCACCCTCTCCTCAATAAAAGCCCTGAGATGGGAAATTGAATCACTCCTTCCTGCCATGTGCCCTGCAATGGTCTGTGGGTGAGATGGAGTTGCCGGCAGCACCTACTCCAGCCCAATCTGCCAGGTTTTGGGCAGTTCGAGAGGCTTTTCCCACTGCTGCCTGCACCTAACGTGCCCAGGGTGGGGGTGAGCTGGAGAGGAGTCTGAGGCCCTGCAGCTCTGGAGCTGGAGTTTCCCATAGGAGAGTGCATCCTCAGCAGGATTCAGCTTTCCCTGCCAGGCTCTGCCTCAGCTCTCTCAGGGCTCCTGGGGTTTCTGTACATTTGTGAGCTCCCGCACCTTTTTGGAAATCTTCATTAAGACGACAGGGAAGTCTTAATTGTCTCGGTGATGCTGGGGATGGCACGAGGGTGCGGGGAAAAGCACTGGGTAGAAAAGTGTCGTTCCCTCCCCTCCTCTCCCCAACCCGTGGGGCTGCAGCCTGCCTGTGTTTTCCCCCGCTATTTCAGAAAAGTTGCAGTCCAAGTGCTAATGCTCCCGTCTGGCAGGGGGCAGGGATGCGATGTGCTAATGCCCTTCCTGCCTCACCGTGCCGGGCTCTCTCCCCGGAGCCTCCCTCCCTCCAGCTCGGCGAGTACTTTCTCCTCCCGGGGTGGCCGGACCTCCACGAAATGAGCATTTTCATGGAAAGGCGATGCTAACTCCTGGAAAGTGTGACTCTTTTTTGGGGGAAAAGATGCAAAATGCAAGAACGTTCACTTTTCTCACTTAGAAACAATCCCTAAACTGTTTTAGCCACCGTTTTCTTTTAGGACTTTTCCTTATGTTGTTCTTCCCATCCCAACACCCATAATGTAAAGCACCTTCTCCGGGGTGAGGTTTTGTCTGCTGGGAATACATTGCGTCATTTTTAATTTTTTTTTTTTTTTTTTTTTTTTTTTGCTTTTAAGGGGAGGAAAAAAAAATTAAAATATTTATACACCTTTTAACCACCGGCTTTTGAATATGTATATCAGCTAATATGCAATACTTCCAGGTTCATAGAGGCGATAAATTTCCCAGTCTGTTCTTTATGGTGATAGGTCATCTTCCTAACCACCAATAAATATTGTAAAGTACTTTCGCTGGAGCTGTGCTAACCCAGGGCATCTGTCACTCGCTGCTTGCTGCTATTAGGAATTATTGGGCCGTACCACGCGCCGGGA
Source organism: Corvus brachyrhynchos (assembly GCF_000691975.1). Taxonomy (NCBI): domain Eukaryota; kingdom Metazoa; phylum Chordata; class Aves; order Passeriformes; family Corvidae; genus Corvus; species Corvus brachyrhynchos. The sequence goes on from NW_008236180.1 coordinate 4,359,854, forward strand.
TGCGCGGGGGGGACACGGAACGGCGCTCGTCGCGCTCGCCGTCCTTTTGTGTTGCTGCTGTCAGAGGAGCCCCGAGCCTCGTGCATATTAATTATGAATCAGCTCGGGCAAAATCATTCACCTTCTGCCGGGTCTTGGGGAGGGGGGAGAGCGAGGAGAGAGGGGCCGGCGGGGCTGGGAGAGCCCCAACTCTCGGTGCACTCAAGGCAGCCGCTCCATCTCTCTCGCTCGCTCTCTTTGATGCTATACTGTAAATTTATTTCACCTCAGAGAGTAAACAGATATATTGCAACCCCAAGGGTTCATGGGTAGTGTATTTACAAAGGGAAGGCGCAGCAAGCCCCCTCTGTGCCATTTCCATTAATGAGAGCGGTCATTAAGTAAATGAGACATTGCCTTTAGCAGGCTTAAGAGTTCACACACTAAGGAGTATCAGATATTTAATTGAAACCAACAACCCGTCTT
>NW_008236180.1:4361233-4361569 GCF_000691975.1 Corvus brachyrhynchos
TCCCTCCTGCCACTGCCAGACTTTTCTTTTTTGTCCTTTTTTTCCCTTTCCCCCCACTCTGCTTTCCGATTATTGCCTACTTTAGAGTTCTCTATTTATAGCAGCGAGGCACAAGGGAAGTGTGCCATGTTTGTGGATTTCTCTCTTTACGTTGACCACGACAGAAATCTGCGTGTTCTTATTTTTAGCTTGCTCGGAAGAGGCTTTGCTTGGCTAATCTCTTTATCAATTTTAGCAAAGTTTGTTGTTGTTGTTGTTGTTCCGTGGGTTATTCGGAGAAGGAGCGAGGGGCAGGGGGCTGGTGCCTGGGGATGTGCTGGCGCTGCCCCCGGCCCC
>NW_008236180.1:4362411-4364251 GCF_000691975.1 Corvus brachyrhynchos
CGTGTGGCAAACCACAACCCAGCCCCGGCTGCTACCGCCGGGAAACCCGGGCACAACTTGTCCCCTTCGGCTCTTTCAAACCTGCGTGCCCTCCCCCCTTCTCTCTCCTCCTTCACCTGCCTCGGGAAGAACAAGGAGAACTTGGTTTTCCTTGTTTTTTTTTTTTTTCCTTCCTCTTGCTTTCTTTTCTTTTTTAAATTTTTTTTCCCCTCCAAGTGATACTGTGGGTCTGTGGGATCCCCGCCGCACAAGGAGTAGGAAAAGTCTGGGAAGATGGGTTTTTCCCTTCCCGGAAAGCAGACGGGAGCTGTCCCCTGTGTCCCGCTGGAGTTGGGGTCCGGAGCGGCGGCTCCGGCTCCGTCCCGGGTGCTGTTACCGAGCAGTCCCGGTCCCCCCGGGCTGGGCGGCCGCGGTCGGGGTTGGCGATTTCCCGGGGGTCTCGTCGAGGAGGGGCCTGGGCGGGCAGCGCCGCTTGTCCCCTGCGCAGTCCCGAGTGAGGGGTGGTGAATCCGCATGCCTTTCCCCTGCGGGGTTGCCGCCGTCCCGCGGCAGCTCTCGTGGGGCGAGGGGGCAGCGGGGGCACCTCGTGCTGTAGGAAGGACAGGGATTCGGCCCCCTCTCCTCCTCCTGGGAGTCCCGGCGCTTGGCCCGGCTGGAGGGGGGTCCCGCTGCCGGACGGTGCTTAAGGTCACTGCCAAGGGTGGCGTTGGTGACTTTGGGACGGAGGTGACCCCTCCCTGTTTGGCAGATCCTGGGCTGGAAGTGGGCGAGGACCCCCTCCCCTGAAGACCCCAAATCTCCCTCATTCTCGCCCCACCTCCACCACCTCCACTCCCCGTCGGTCTGAGCTATTCGGTCCCTTTGCCCCCAGAATCATCCTTGTCCCCAAGGCAGGCGGAACACGAAGCAGGAGGGCAGCAGACCAGGGGTCGGGACGGCTGCTACCCCTACACTTCCCGGTTCTTGTTTTGGAGATCCGGGCTACACCCGTGAATGGCCCGGGCTGGGCTGGGAGACAAGGGCGGCACAGGTGCCTCCCGGCCGGTGGCTGCCCAGCGGGGCCGGGACTGTTCCCAACAGCCCGGAGTCACAAACTGGGGGCTGGGGGTGGGCAGGGGCAAGCGAAGCTCCGGCTCTGCGCCGCCCCCGCCCCGTCCCGCAGAGCCCCGGGAGCCGGAGCAGTTCCCGGCAGTCAGATGATGATGATGATGATGATGAGGGCAGGGCTGACTTCGCAAGACGTAGCTCGGCGTCAGAGCAGCTGCCATTTTAGCAGACAGTACTAAACCCCCTCCACCCCCCGGAAGGCTCGTCTTTGGGGTGCTGCCTCCAAACTTGCGTTCTGCATGGGACACGCTGCTCTTCTCGGGCTTTGGGGGGAGCAGTGCACCCTAAGTCAGCAATTCTCTCGGAAGCGGCTGAATGACACAGCTTTAGAGCTCAGGAATAGAAACTCTTTTCCCTCCCTGAAATCCCACCGTAGTTTTGCATCAGGACTTGAGGAGGGCAGGTGAGGTTATGCTCCTGAACCCCCAAAATCAGTCTGTGTAATGCTGAATGGTCTCTCTCTCCCTATCCGGCGAGGGGCAGAGCCCTCCTTTTGCAGCCTTGGGGGAGATTTATTTAGCAAGGGATGCTGCTGTGCCCAGCTCTAAGGTTGGGGGGACCAGGACCCTCTGCCCCCTGAGAGCAGAGAGAGAGGAAGGGGAAGCGGAGGATTTACAGTAAAGGCTGGAGCCAGGGCTGGGCTGGGCTTCCCAGAAGACTTGAAATGAGGCATGTGAAGGGGAGGGAGAGGCGGGGAAGCATCGCTTTACCACGGGGAAGTCAGATGAGGAAG
>NW_008236180.1:4364265-4375640 GCF_000691975.1 Corvus brachyrhynchos
CCTTTGCTGTGTGTGAGTTTGTAGATGGAAAGGCTTATTTTTCCAGCTGTAAACTCTATGGCTGCATTTTTAGAGCTCTTCCCTTAATGGCAAAGGGCATCTCCAGCCGTCACTTTATAGCTGTTCCTCTTTCTCATGCACGGGAGCTGAGCATGCAGGATCCTTGCTGCAAACTTCCAGAGCTGGGAATACACCACTGTGTGTTACTCTTCTTTCCCCAACAAATCCCCCTTCGGGTTATTTGTTGTGCAGATACTGTTTGCTCCCTGGCTGTGCAGACAAGGAGGGAGACTGAGGTGGCCCCACACTGCAGGTTTATTTGGCGTTTTGGGAGCTGTGTGAAAGGATTGTCAGCCTGGGCTTAAGTGCCACACAGCCTCTCAGTTCCCAAGTATTTCTGGAGCTTTGACAGAGCAGAAGTTGCTGTCAACAAGGCCTTTCCATCCTTTTCTCTTCCTTTTCTCTTCCTTTTCCTTCGTTCTCCTGTGTTTTACTGGTTTCTACAAAGAATAACTCTACCCATGTACCCATGCTGGTCTTCCTGGGTGTGTGGTGCAGAGCCCACTGGTGTCTCTGACACCCTTAAAGCTGGATTGTGAGATACTTCCCATCTTCAAATATTTTGTATCAGTTCTGAGGCTGTTTACCTTTGCAAAGTAGAAGTTTGATCCATAGCCCAGGCCTTAGAAAGGAGAATCACGGTGTGAATAGAGAAGTGGGGTGATAAGCACAGGCTGTGAAAAGTTTCTGGAGTGAAGAAAGGCCCCAAAATACCTTGTTCCTAGAATGAAATGAATTTATGTGAGAGTTTCTTCTCTGGGATCTGGGATCCAGGTAATGAGCAATGGCAAAGAGCAGGGTTAGGACATCCCTTCAGCTCCCTTCAGAGATGGGAGGGGGGGAATCTGTCCCCTCCCACTCCCCACAAATATTTTCACCAAGGAGAGAAGGGCTTTATGGGTTTATATTTGGAGTTTCCCCTCTTGTCAGGTTAATCTGTCAAAGGGGATTTCTGAAAGTGCAGCGTTTGCCCTTGCCAAGCTCAGGAGCTGCTTCGCTGGGAGCAGCTGCGTGGTGGCTTTGCCCTTTGGGACAGGGCTGACACACAGAAGGTAAAGAGAGCTTTCCAAGCATCTCCTCCCCATGCAGCTTCCCTGGGAGCAGCAGCATGGGAGGGTATCCCTTGGCTCCCCTGAGCTGCTTTCCCACAGCACCTTGCCTGGCAGGGAGGTTGTTTCTGCCCTGGAAATGGCTCAAGTTGGGCACTGAGGTGAGGACATCTCAGGGGCAGGAACATGTATTGAACAATTATGCTTAAAGACTGTAAATATTAAAAATCACCAGAGTGGAGCAGATCCTCAAAAACTTGAAACACTGTGGATTTTCTATGGACTCTTTCATAGAAGGCACAAGCCGGAGTTTTTAGGAAAAATGGCAAATATACACCCCCAAAACGAGTGGTTTTCTATTGTTGAGGTTACTCATCCCCACACTGCTCCTGTGAGGCCTTGCTGAGGGTTTGCAGGAGTGGGTGGGGAGGCAGAGAAGCTTTCTGGGTGGGAGAAGTCCAGACAAACACACTGACCACTTTCTGTGAAATGTTCTCTTGAAGCAGGAGTTTGCCCTTTGAGCAGCTGTACAGTGAACAGCTCCAGCTCCTTTCTAAATCCATGGACCCCCCATGCTACAGGAGCCTTTGGTGAGGCAATGCCTGTAGGAAACTGATCCAGCAGTGCCCTGGATGGATTCAGCACTGGGAATTGTGGCTGGTTTTGGGCAGACCCAAGAGGGAAAAGGCAGATGTGGCTGTGGCTTGTTTATGGATGAGTGGAGGGACAGGAGGTGAGCTGGGGCTCCATCCCGCTGCCCTGCTCCTCTGCTGCTCCCATCAGAGCATCCTGGAGTACCCACTGCCACACACACGTTCAGGTCTGACTCAGATGCCAGGAGTGTTTTGCAGCAGCAAGGAAATGAATTAGCTGGGAAATCTTGCCCAGGGTGGGGTGGTCTGGTGTGAAAGGATGTCAGGAAAGGGAAATAGGGAATTCCCAGGCGTAGTTTAGTTGAGGAAAAAGTGGCTGGGATCACCTTGTTCTGCCAGCTGGGCTGTTCCCAGCAATGTCAGTCTTAGAGCAGAATGCTGAAGTGCCACGCTCTGCAATGCTCTGATTTTCAGTTTGGTTCGGTTTAGGGAAAAGGAAAAAAAAGGGAAAAAAATTTCACCTAAATTAAAATACTTTTGATCTTTGTCTTTCATTGAACTCTTTGCTTCAGAGAGAATAGATTAATAAACACTTTCAAATTGAAAAACATAGTTTGGAAAGGTTCCCCTTTCATCTTTAACACAGAGCTTTAATGCTAACCTGGGTATGAGTCGGCTGTTCCCCCATTCCTTTTCCCTCGCTTTTTTTTTTTATCTTAAAAACAATAACTTTGCTTTTATTGTGATCATGCTGGCCTTTACTGGTCACTTTTTATTCTTTCCTTTTTTATTTTGAAGTCAGCATGTTAAAAAAAAAAAATCGCAATGTTATTTTAATCAGACCAAATGAAAGAGCAAATCAGAGCGAGAATTTTAATCTGCCCCAAGCAAAACTGCCTTGTACATCTGTCATGTTGGGATTAGTGGAACTCTTTAAAGAAGCTGAAGACTTTTTAAACAAAGTATTAAACATTTGTGACCTGATTTCCATTCTTACAATATTCTCATTAATAAGAGCGCAGGCTGAAAAGACATCTGTTAGGTCCTATTTGTTTTAAGAATATTAAAGACTAATAAGAATATTGGAGGGCGGGGGTGTGTGGGGTGTGTGTCTCAGAGCTGCAGTTTTCCAAAGTGATTTTGGGTCTAACTTCGTGTGTGGAAGGGGGAAATATAAATCTTGGACCTCAAGTTGGATGCTCCATGTTGTTGTTCGTGGTCAGTTTAGGCTGGTGGTGCTTGTGTGAGGCTTCCCTTTGGGCTGGGAGCTTTGCCTAGGGTTCCATCCCTGCTTAGGGAGTGGAGAAGGGGAAACTCTGCCTTTCCAAGATAAAATGTAGGCTGAAATGGTGCAGAAGCAGAGATACAGCACAACTCCCAGGTGTGTGTCGCCTGCCCTCATCCAGCGCTGCTTTGGACCAGCCAGGAAACAGAGTAGGGAGGGAGTGAAAATGTCCTTCATGGGTCTGCTGCTTGCTTTTTGCTTGATGGGAAGGCTGTTAAAGTAAATGGCCCAGCTTGGACCCCTAAGGAAAAAATAAAGCCAGGCATGTGCTGGGTAAAGTACTTGCTGAAAGAAGCCTTCCCTATTAACGTGCATATATGGTTTAAGAGAAGGTTGCTGTCGACTGCAATCTTTGCATCTTGTTTATGCTTGCTGGGTAAAATATTAACTAAAGCATCTGAACATAAAGTTCTGGTGTGAAAGAATATCAGCAGGGGAGAGCCATATGGTGCCAGGCTGCTAACAAAATACCAAACGCTGGAGATTCCTTTTTGCAGAAGCCTGAAAACTCTCGTTCCCATCCATAATACATGAGTTCACGCCTTTGATTACTCCAAACATTAGTCCAAGCAGTGCGGGCGTCTCTTTGGAGCTTACACAACTTAGGGCACGCCGTGCTCTTCCCCCCTCTTCCTTTACATAAAAGAAATCGATGTCGAGCTGTTAAGATACAAATATCCAATATGCTGTAAGACAATATGTTTCCGAAACTGCTGCGTAAGCTGCCTTCCCTCTAATTAAATATAAACTGCAGTAGAGACTCAGCTTTCTTCGTTCCTCTGCTTGAAATTGTTTGGCAAGCGTGTGGCTCTCCCTAGGACAGCATCTGCAAGCGAGGTTGGTGCCAGTTTTGGGGAAGCCTCTCGCTCCCTGTGGGTGCAATCAGAACCTTTCTGATCAATGCTGAGGGCTGTAATCGTCTCTCTGAGCAACAGCTCCCAGGCACGTTTATCTGAGCGCTCTCTGCAAGTCCAGGGTCGGGTGCATTCAGCAGCAAAGGATTCAAACCCAGCATTAGGAGGATCCCCTGGTGAATATTATTATAAGGTACAAGAGATGGCTCTGGGGGAGCTTTCTTGCACGCAGTATTTAAAAACCAAGTTATTGCTGGCAAAATCTATAGGTGACAGTCTGAGCACTTTTGAAAATCTTTTCTCTTTTTTCAAACAATCCCTTGAAACCAACAATTTGACGTTGAACAACTCATTCTTGTCACTGAGTGTGGCTGGTTAAGATGTGTGGTGAGCACCCCATTCTCTGAGCACAGAAACACCTCCAGAATGCAGAGAAACCTCCCCAGCAGCTGCCTTTGGTTAACCCACATTTCAGAGCTGGAGCATTTCCCTGCTCCTCATGCTCTCCAGCCTGGGTGATGCAGCTCTGGGGGGTGGCAGGCAGTGGCTCTGTGGCAGCTGTGGGTCTGGGGCCAAAGCTTGCATTCAAGTCACCTGTTTCAGCTCTTGGCTATCCAAACTGTCTTGGAAGCACATCAGGTTTAGCACCTAAATGCAGAATTAGGCTTTCCTTTTAGCACTGGCTCTTCCCACTGTGGCTGTGTGGGCGATACAGGGTGATGGGATGGGAATTGTCAATGCCAAAACCTTGCTGGCTGAATGTCTGGCAAAAGTTTTGGGGCAGGGAAGGGTCAAATCTGCAATACTGTGTCCCAAAGAAAGGCTGCTCTGGTGAGCTGCTAGGATAAGTGAAGGTGTCAGGTAGGCTTTGAGAAAAGTTGTCTGATTTCAGCCTAAAACTGCCTTCTAGTGGGGCCTAAAGCCTAAACTCAGCCTTTCTGGGGAACATGTGTCCAGTCCTTGCTCTGCACACAAAGCCCCAGTGCCTGTGTGGGAATGAGAGGAAAATAAATGAATTCACTTCCATGGCAAAGGAAAAAAAAAATCTTTATTTGTAGGAAATCAGAGTCCTTGGGTGGATGAGATTCTGGGTAAAGTTATGTTGGGCAAAGTTAGCCAAACTTGAGTGGCTTTGCAGAGAGGAAAGAGTTCATCCCTCTAAATGCTGATGTGGCCATGAGCACGTCTGGAGTCCCAGCTTCTCCTGCTTGTGCATCCGTTTCTCTTCCATAATTCTGAAGCTTTGCATCTAGTGAGCTTCTGGCAAGTGGAGTTAAAGGTTTGTTTGTTGCCCTCAATATTTTGATGTAATTAGTCAGTGAGAAACTCGCTGCTTTTGCCCAGAGAAACGCGCTCTCCAAGAACACAAGTGACAGGAGAGGATTAATAGCCTTCTGGAGAGAGCTGCTCCATTTTTTATTTAATAAAAAAGAAAAAAAAAAGAAAGTGGAGGGGGAAAAAAAAAAAGCGTGCCTGTGAGCAATGTTGTTGCTTTAAAAAAAATGACATTCGAAACGGTTAACTCTGCCTGCGGTGTCTCAGCAGAGCACAGAGTTGTCAGCTCCTGTCCCACATTCCCTAGAAACTTCCAACTCCCTCTCATCATGGAGCAGCTTTCCTGGCTCCCAGGGAGGCAGGTGGCTCTGGCAGGTTGGCTGCTCCCTCTGCACTCACCCACCGAGCAAGGACACCCTGCCAGAAACGGGAGGATTGGGAGAAAATTATTTGGAGGAGAGAGAAACTTCCAGCTTGATGGGTAGAAGCTGATCCTTGGCTGTGGGGTCTGAGGGTACCTGTGGGACTGTGTGGGCTTTCCCTGCTCCTGGCTCAGTTTTGGGACAAAACCGATGCAGCACAGAGGGCTCAGCCCATGAAAGGAGCTGGAAGTGGGGATGAAAGCTGCTCCAAGAGCAGTGCCCATGGGCATCCAGCTGCTGCCTCACCCTCCTCCTTGTTGTCCCTGCACTGCATTCCCAAGCAAGTGAAGGCTGCAGGAAGGACAGAAAGGTATCACTCGCCTCTATTTAATTTCAATTACACAGAGCCCGCAGGAGTGCTCAGAGCGGTGCCAGCAGGGCTATAAACTCAACATATTTGATGATTCTCCTTTTTTTCAGGCAAATGGTGCACAGCAGCCGGCCCATTCAACAGCAATAATCCTGGGGGGCTGTGACACTCGTGCTGCAGTGGTGACTCCTGTTTAATGAGCTGACCCTTCAGAAGGCATTAATTGCCTCATTTCGTGGTGGGCAGCGTGGCACCCTGTGCCTGGCCCTGGTCTGGGGGTTCTGTCTTGGTTTGAGTGTGCCAAGCCTGGGAGGGGGATGCTGGTGGGGGCTGAGAGCCAGCGGGCACTGAGCAGAGCTGCCTCATACCCCTGGGGAGTTGTTGCTGCACGATGATCTCACCTCCTTTTATGCCTTATTGCTTCTGTCTCCCTGACTCCATATGACACACGCTTACGTGTCAACTTTTCACTTCTTATATGGCAGCAGAGAGAAAAGGCTTAATATCATAAAGACAAGCTGGCAGCTGGGAAGTAGTCCATTTAGTCATCTAACTTTGCGTCAGAGGCACTGCCAGCCCCTTCCCTGGCTCTTCCAGGCAGCTTCTCCCTCCTCTGCCCGAGCTGGTGTCACATGTGGTAGAAATCCCTGTCAGGAAAACACCTCCTTGAGCAGACACTGTTGATGGACCCCAGTCCTGTGCTGGGGGCAAGGAGGTTTGTGTTCCACAAACACATCTGCATGCCCAGCTTGGGCCAAATTTGGGCAGAAACAATGTGGAGTTTTGTTTTAGCTTTTGGGGTTTTGCAGTTGTTTTTACCCAGAACCTACAGGGCTGAGGGTGAGGTGCCACAGCAGATTCAAAGTAACTTGGGCTGTGACAGTCAGCACTGGGGCATCTCAGGAGGTTTGGAGCTCAGAAGGAACTCAAGAATCATTGACAGCTAAATCTATGGATAGCTAAAGTGGTAGAGGAAAGACCAGCTCATATTTCCCATTTCTTCTACTCTTTTCCTGCACGCTGAGGAAATCTGTATTTTGTTCTCAGAAGCAGATACTGAACACTGTGCTGCTCCATCCCAGGAAGGTTGTCTGTAGTGGCCTTTTTACATTTGGCTTCCCCTCAGTGCTCAGCCTTGTACCCCCCTGTGCAAGCACCATGCTCAGGCTCTCTCTTCCCTTATCCCTTAGTTTCCAAGCTGATGATAGAGAGGTTTGGATGCAGTGTGTCAGATACTCAAGCTGGATCAATGCCTCCAACTCAGTCTGTTTACATCCATCCATGCTGGGAGTACTGCCCTGTGCAGGCTTACAGCAGCTGTGGGGAAGGGGACTTTGGTTTCAGCACTTGCTGACGCCTCCTTTCACCCCTCAACTTGTTGGGGTGGGCTTGTGTCACCAGTTTGGGGGGACGGCCCTGTCCCCATGCCCATGTTTGAGGAGATGCAGAGAGCTGGTGCTGTGACTGCTGCTGCCATGGTGGAGGTGGAGCAGCACTGTGCTGCTCTCCCCAGAGGTTGTCCCAACAGCTGGGAGAAAGAGAGGTGAATCGGGGGAGTCTTGGAGCTAAAATCCTCAACTCTCGTTTGTTCCTCTGAATCATCGTGGCTCCTTTCTCACCAGCCCCTTCTTCAGCCACCCTTCTTTCTCCTTGTTCCTCTTCAGGCCCAGGAGTCCTAATATTGCACTGGAGCCCCTTGGTACAGCAAAGAGCACACACAGCCCTAAAGGTCTTCCCAGACCTTCTCAGGTGGGGAAGGACATCCGTGCCCAACACTGGCACTGCCAGTGGACACACTCCTTGTTCCTGTTCTCACCCTGGCTTACACAGGTTGTTTTCCCACTCCCGAGGGCTCCTGTGCATCAGCAGCACCATGGGAAGGGTTTTACAAGACTCTTGCAGCCTTACCCTGAGCCATCAGGTGGTTTCCTTCAGCAGCAACGCGTCTCTGGGCTGCTTCCTTCCCACTGGTCCAAGACATGCTTCTCCAAAAGCATCTCCAAGAATTTATGTGCACTGAATTCTCCTGCTGGTGTTTCGACACGTCAGCTCCACAGAGGCTTTCAATTTGGTATGAAAAGTAATTATTGCCAGGGTGCAGTTTAGCTGTTGTGTTTTACAGTGCTGGTAAGGTTAAAAGAAATAATAATAATAATACAAGAAAGACTCAGCCAGAGTAACCGCCTGCAACATGCTATTTGCATTTTTAAGGAAATACTTCTTTGAGACAGCTTGGGTGAAAGGTCGGCATTTGCATATAAATGGAAAAGAAAGTGTGTGATGCTGGAAGTTACATCTATATTATTTTCTCAGCAGTGAGCTGCTGTTCTGGAGATTAAGGGACGCCGTTTGCATTTGGCTTTTGTTGAATAGAGAAGGTACCAGGAAAGGCAAATTAGAACAAAATAATGAGGGAAATGTGCAAGAAGAAAGAAGCAACATCCTGTTTCTGGGAGATGCTCTCCTGCATGCCTGACACCTCCCACGCCTGCTTGTACATGCGCTGGGCACGCGTGGATGAGTGTGGCTGGGAATGGCTCCCTTTGCATGTACAAAAGGATGGATGCTGGAGAGGGTGCCAGTGGCAGGAGTGGTCCCTGCTGTGAATAAGCCTGGCAGAAAGGAGGATGATGGTGCTCATCATTTGGAAGTGATATGCTGGGACTTGCTTGATTTTTTACTTTTTTATTTTTTAATATTGTTATTTTTTCTTTTAATTCAGGCTCAGGTATGTTTGGAGAGGAATTATCAGCCATCTCAGTGAGGTTCCTCCAATTGCAGTAGGAACATTCACACTTAGTGGCTGGCAGGGCCAAGGCAGGAGGCAGAGAAATCCACAACTCAGGTCTTGCTCTTATCTTGGAGGGGTCTACATTGGCCAAGAGATTTTCCAGGCCCTGCTGCTGCCCTGGGCCTTGGAAACACCAAAAGGATTCTCTGGTGGAGAACCCCAGTCTTTGTTTCCCCTCTTGTTGGTGGCCTCACTCACCACACTCAGAGCAGCTTTGTGCTTTGACAGCTCCCCCACGGAGCTGGGGGAAAATGGGATGTTGAACAATGTTCACTCTTTAATCTTTTTGATCAATACTTAAGAACACCGTGCAGACAGCAGCGGTGCTGTGGGCACGCAGCTTTTGTTCCTCTCTCGAAGAGTACACAAGTGGTACAAGGGTGGAGGGTGAAAACCACCTCGTTTTATACCTTCTGCTGCCCTGCCGCTGAGCAGGAAAAGAAAAAAGGCTCTAATAAAAACTCTTATTAACTGGCCATGAACACTGGAGCATGAATATTGCTCTTAATGAGGAGACGCCGCAGCCTCATTTGCTTCCCTGGCATTGTAGGCGCACAGGGCTTTGGCTCCTGCAGCCCTGGGTGATACAGAGGGTCAGGATGGAATGTTGGTCCTTCCCTAGAGCACAATTTGGTGTGCAGAGGTGCTGGGCAGGGGTGCAAAGAGGACCCCAGATGGCAGCACAACCATCACCAGGGTCTGGGGATGCCAGGTCCCACAGCAGGGTGGTGTCTGTACCCTGCTCCTGGTGGATTTTGAGCTTGTTAATGAACCCCACCACTGAGGGTTTTGCTCCCTCTCCAAGGACCAGTTTTCCATGCTTCTTCCCATTGCAGCGTGTTTTTGTGCTTGGGAAATTTGAATCTTTTTGTGATTCAGCCAGTTGCTCACTGTCCTGTCCTAGGGCTGTGGGGAGGGGATGATTCCCTGTTCCCATCAAGGGCCTGACAAAGAGTTCAAGAGCATTCGAAAGTGCCAGGTATGACAGGACAAAGCATGAGCTGGCACAGCTGAGGTGACCACAGGGGCTGACACAGCTGCCTGGGCAGCCGACAGCACCAGAAGCAGGATGAGCCAAGAGGTGAGGTGGCAGGGGCTGGGAAGAGGAGTGTGAGTCACTGTGCTTCAGGCAGTGCTGGAGGAGGGAGCTGAGGCAGGGGATGCTCCCTGGGCTGCAGGAATGGCTGGAAGGAGAGGGGCAGGTTCTTGTGGCTGGAAATGGGGAAGCAGCAGCACGGTGCTGGCAGTGCCCTGTCCTCTTTCCTTTGGCATAGTGTGGTGCTCCCCTCCGGTGCCCTGTGCCCCAGGACCCGCAGAGCTGAGCAGGCTGTACTTTGCTGTCAGCACCAAACACCTCAGAGCTGTGCTGGTGCTGAGCCAGTGGCTCAGCAAGGCACACTGTACTACAGGGGGCTGTTTGGCAGGGAAAGCACTAGAAAGGCTTGTTCCTACTGAAATCAAACCCTTCCTTTCCTTTGGGTAAGGGGAAAATAAAAGGTCAGAGTGCGCATCACAGATTTCCCGACATCACAGCGTGTGGTTTGGGAGCAGGGTGGGTTAAGCCAGCACTGTGTTTGTTGGGGCAGTGGAATCACAAATGCAGTTCACTGCTGCAATGAGTTGTTGGGTCTCTGGACAGCCATGTAGTGCTGCAAGGCACCCTCTGGCTCTGTGCTGCCGTGAGAGGAGCCACGGCTGGGAATGACGTGGGGATAAGGAGCGGAGAGCTCATAAGCAAATGTTGTGAGCTGTGCAAACACAGCCATGGGGTCAGGTCCCCACAGCTCAGCCCCAGCTGAGGAGGAAACTGCTCATGACCCCTCAATTTTTCTTTTTATAGAGATTACAAACTCTTTGGGACTTGTCTCAGGGGTGAACAACAAAGCTCAACATCCCCATCCCTGGAAGTGTTCAAGGCCAGGTTGAATGGGGCTTGGAGCAACCTGGTCTAGTGGAAGGTGTCTCTGCCCATGGCAAGGGGTTGGAATGAGATTACCTTTGTCTTTTCCAACCCAAACCATTCAATGATCTCCCTGGTGATTGCCCAGCTCCTCTCTAAATGTGATAAGGAAAAGTATCTTTAGGCCAGCAAATGAACAAAGTAGAACCATAATCCAGCCAGCCATGCTACACCTCCCATCCATATATCCCATCTTAACTAATTATTAAATCATATTTGCTGATAAGTATGAGATGTAATATCTATTACACAGCTGTTAAACCTCAATTAATATGTTTTAATGATCAGTCGTTTACTGTGCAATATACAATTAACATCCGGTATTAGATCTTAAATTAAATGTGTGTTTGGGAAGCTAAATTTGCAGCACTGAACACAGCCCTGCTGCAGTAAACAGAGATAATTGCCTGGAACCAGCAGCATTCCTGTGCCCTGAGAGGGGGCTAAACCAACACTCCTGGAATCGGGGATGAATGCAGGAGAATTGCTGAAGAAGCTGGGTTCTACTTTTTCAGTATATTTTGATTCCTACAGAGGTTTTAATTCCTTTCCTTTGGAAAAAAGCACCCTGATGCAGAGCTACTGTGTTCCTGCAAGTGGGAACGTTGAGCTGCGTGGAGTGCTGGCTCACAGGGGTCTTTTCTTGGCAAAGGTTGGGCAGGAGTGCGGGGCAATGAATTGTGCTGAGTCCTGGGAGCTGTGTGAGGGCATTCAGTGCTGCAGTTTGGAGCTGAGACTGAGGCCTTAAATCAAAGAAAAGGCTCATGTTACCTGCC
>NW_008236180.1:4375653-4378754 GCF_000691975.1 Corvus brachyrhynchos
CCAAGGGCTGGGGGCCATGCAGGGAAGTAAATCCACTTCTTGGTATTCTCCAGGCAGTGGCCACAGAGCTGCATGTGTGGGCAATGACCTGCAAAATCACAGAATCACAGAATGGTTTGGGTTGGAAGTGACCTTAAAGATCATCTTGTTCCAGTTCTTTCCAGTCAGGGACACCTTCCATGATTGCAGGTTGCTCCAAGCCCTGTCCAACCTGATCATGGACACTTCCAGGGATGGGGCAGCCACAGCTTCTCTGGGCAGCCTGTGCCAGGGCCTCCCCACCCTCTGAATAAAGAACTTCTTCCTAACAGCAAATCTAAATCTTGGTTTAGTTTTAAGCTGTTCCTCCTTATCCCATCACTATTTGCCCATGTAAAAAGTTGTTCTCCCTGTTTTCTATAAAATGCAGGGGTGTCAGGCAGCCAGCAGTGCAGAGGGGTGCAGCAGCCCAGGAGTGGCTTCTCCAGATTAGAGAAGGTGTAAAATTTGGTTTTGAGATTTTTTTTTTTTTAATTCACATAAAAGTTGGGGCCACAAAATTCTCCCTCTGATCCCTTGCATGGCTGCAGTGTCTGCTCTGAGAAGTGAGCCCACATTGTCTGGTGGGATTCTGAAGGACCCAGACTGTTCGCAGCACGCTGCTGCCTCGTTAACTCAGGATTCACCTTTCCCATGAAAAATGCGCCTGAAGAAAAATGAAGAAAAATTTTCCTCCCTTCCTTTTCCTTTTCTTACACTTGGAGGAACAAATGAAGATTGATATGTTTTCCTCCTAGTCTTTCAGTTTAAATATGCAGTGATGCATCTTATGAGGAAAGGAAGCCTGCACCCCCCCATGTTTTCTCTACAGAACCTTCCCCTCACCCCATCACTTTGGTATAGCAGGTGTAACCTCTGCAGAGATTTGGGGACAGGGCGGGGCTGCAGTGGGGGCTCCCCTGGCACTGTGAGGACATGTGTGAGAGCTGACTGTCACCAGGAAGCCCCCTCCTCGTTTTCTAGTCATCCTCACTCCAAAGCTTCCTATGAGGTTTATTTTTGGGGGACTTTTTTGTGATTCTTTGGAGGGTTAACTTTTTTTTCTGGCAAATTAATGCTTTCTTCTCTCATTGGAAATGTAAAGTAAAACACATGTTAGTCTGATTAACGCTCCAAATTGCTATGGTCTCCCTCCCAAGTTTCCACATCATCTTGTTTGGGGTGGATGAGGGCGACCCAAACATTTCAAGGAACTGGTTCTTTAGTACCAGGATTCCACACAACTTGCAGTGCTTTGGCTCACAGCTGTAGATATCCCAGAAGGGGACAGATAGATTCAAGGTCTGGGAAAGAACACAGTTTGGCAGAGGATGGCGGTGGCTTGTCATAAATGTTGATGGGGAAAAGCAGCCTGTCTGAGACTCCAGTGTGTGCTCCAGTCCTGAGTGGGTGGATGGTACTGAGGAGGGAGTTGTTGGGGGAAAGCTGGTGGTTTCCCTTGGGATGTGAATGCCAGGCAGTGATCCATCAGACCAGCTGAGCATCTAGGTAATTTTCCAAGGGGTGTGGATGCAAGTGCTCCAGGCTCTGAGCTATCACTGTCCCACCTCAGGGCCAGGAGGGGGACCCCAGAATATGCCATTCCCTCTGGGATCTGCTTCCCATGGGCTAGAAAATGTATTTAAGGCAATATCCCCCACCTCCTCGTGGGTGGCCCAGGCAGGGGTTAACAGATGTGTCCTTCACATAACCAGTGAGCTTCATTTCTGCTGAAGCCAGGATCCGGAGGGAGGTGGAAAGGGCAGAGCCAGCAGTGCAAGCTGATCCTCCCTGGAGACCAGATGCATTTAAGCAGCATGGAATAGAGGAAACCTGATTCCAGTGTTGACAGAGCTGCCTTGGCCATTCCAGCTGGGCTGGGCAGAGTGACTGGAGCAGGCTGGAAGGCTCTGAGCTGGTGTGGCCAACACACCTTCAGCCTGGGCAAGGCTCCGTGCCCCAACACTCAGTCCCTTCCTCTCCTCTTGCTTAAAGGGATGAAGGCACGGGACTTTGGGATAGGGCCTCTGGCAAGGACAAGCTGGCACCTTGAGCCAGATTTATGCACAGCAGCTTCCAGGATTCACCCTTTGCGTGTGACTTGGGCACACATGAGAAAACAGGCCCAGAGAGGACGAGTCTGCATGTGTGTTGCTAGTTTTTCCTCCTCGTGGTTGAATCTTGTGACCTCTCAACCTTTGAAAAATCTTCTGAGCTATCTTTGGGGCTATCCAGCATCCATTGTTTCCACAGTTTAACCCTCTCTCTGCTCCTGCCCCCACCGCATCCCGTAGAGGATGCTCCTGCTTTAGAACGTGCTGTTGGGAGAAGGATGCTGAGGGAAATGCTTTAGATAAGCAGGCAGGCAGTGCTGGCCTATGAATGTGCTATTGAAACATCTTTATTTCTTATTTTTTGATATTTCCTCCCTCTGTTCTCCTTTCTTCTGTCCATTTCTAGCTTCTTTCCCTCATTTTGCTTGGATTTCATCATCTGCTTGGCCATCTGTGCCTCCCCACTCCCTTTCCTCGGAGTTTCTCCAAAGCAGAATAATGTTTCAGCAAGTCTTGGATTTTGTCTCGAAGCCCTGAGCCTTTTCTGAAGGTCCAGGCTGGAACACAGTGCTTCAAACAGGATTTGGAGTCTCTAACACAAATGATTCTCCTGTGACACTTTGAAAAGTCCCCCTGGCTGCCCTCCTGGCTTGAGAACAGCTGTTTAAGGACAAATACATAAAGGTGACTTTGACAGTCACCTATCTTAGGAACCATCTTGGATGTACATCACCCTAAAATTGAATTATCCCAGTCTTCCAATGTTAATTTTCAGCTGTTAACAGCATGTTTTCCAGCTGAGGACCAAGCTGAGCAGAGTTGCAGCGCTTGGGGTAGGCTAAGGGTGGAAATTCTTTATGGTTGGGGCTCTTGGCCTTGGCACAGAACCCTGGGGTCCTGCCTGGGACATGGAGGCCCTCAGGATTTGTACGGCCATTAAAGAAAGCAGGCAGGGAATAAATACTGCATTGCCACCTCTGGTTGATGCTGCTGATGGGGTGCTGGGCTGGCTCTGGGTGCTGACCCCAT
>NW_008236180.1:4378898-4382088 GCF_000691975.1 Corvus brachyrhynchos
GGGGTGAGCTGCTGAATCAGAGGTGGACCTGTGGAGAGAAGATCAGCAGCTGTGAAGGAGCCGCCGGCCTGCACGGCGCACACATCAAGGTGAGCACACAAGCAGGGACTTTTTAGGACAGTGACCCCTCCCCACCCCATGTGTTGGCCATGGGATGAGGGCCACATGTGCTCCAGCTCCTTATGGACCAGCTGCTCCTGGGGGAATGGGGCCTTTCTGGTACCCACAAAGTGATGGGCAGGACTTGGAAATCTCTGTCCCCTTGCTACAGCCAAACCTCCTGTATAGTGAATCCGGGCAGGGAGGGCTTCCAGCTGTCAAAATTTGGCTTGGAGTCCAGATATTTAAATCCTTGTCTTCCTCTCCGGTGCCATCCTTCAAGGGTGGCTCAGATCTGGGTATTTAGGTCACTCCCAGGCTTGTTAAAATAGGCCCTTTCTCCAAGGCTCCGGCTGGTCGGAAGGAGCCCCTTGAACACCAGGTGAAGCTGTGGTGCCTTTGGAGGGGACAAGCGAGTCATTCATCCCCACCGGGACCCTGGACAGCTCCTGGGGCTCAACAGAGCCACTCATTTACTGCTGCAGCTGTGGCTGATGAAAGAGGTACAGCCAAGGCTGTCAAACCTCCTGGCAGATTCACTCCCAGCAGATTAGGAAGCTTTAATTAAGCAGAGAACCGGGCTGTTCACTACACAAATGGCACTTCCTGTCCTATTTTGGCCTCTCAGTAGTGAGGCACTGTCTCCAATGACTGGATGGACCCACCTGGGTGATGAGGAAGCTTCCTTAGGTGACTGATGTTATCAACTCTTCCTGTATCCCCAGATAAACCAAACCCTGGGAAAACCCCAAACCAGCAAAAATCCACTCTTAAAAACATCCTTCTTCACTAACAAGCTGTCAGCTGCACGCAGGTGTCGCCAGGAAAGTTCACACCTTCTTAGAAAGCAGAGTAAGCAGTTGTTGCTATATTTAAAATGAGCTCAATTAAGGCTTTTCTATTGAACCTGCCAAATAAGCACTTAGGTTAGATTTAATAAGATTGTCGTATGTTAATAAAGTAATGATTACAAAAGGTAACATTCCCAGTACCTGGTGCTCATCTGGTGCTCTGCCTCTAACAAGCACATCAGGAACATTAACCATTTCCTGCAATCCTCAGCTCTGCTTATCTGTGTTTTATCTGAGTGCCTGGCTCGGGGTGAGAGGAGGGGATGGGGAGGGGGAGTCTGAAGGGAGTGTGGATATTATGAGAGTGTGCAGCCCTCTTACCTCACGGGGGGAGAGGTCTCGATCACTCTCTAACCTTTGGGCCTGCATTGTGTGCACATGCTTGCACTTCTCTGTGTGCTCATAAATATATATTGTATTTAAATGCAGTTTTTCATGCCAGTCACAGCTCGTACTCCACAGGATGTGCAGCGGTGAAGGACAATGGGATGTGGGGCACGTTTACTTATTTATTTTTGTCTCTAAAGAAGTCCAGGCATGGGATAAAATTTCCCATGACAGGTTTGAAATGAGATCTCTGCAGTGCTGGGGAGAGCTGATCTCTGCACAAGAGCCAGCTGAGCCTGGGTACTGCTGCCAGGGCTCATCCTGGACCATGGTGTCTGGTGGCAAAATGAACCTTTGTCTCTCAAATCTTCTCTATTTTCCTGGGAGGCAGCTGAATAGCAGGCAGGTTGTTGGTGAGGGCTGATTGCTGTCAGGACAGGTAGGGCGGATGGTGGTGGGGCCAGCAGAGCCCATCCCTGCTGTCCCCTTCGCAGAGATGCACCTTGGCAATCCCCTCATACGGTACCACTCAAAGATAATCTCATGGAAACGGCAGCTGTCTTATCACCGAGCTGGAAAACAATGAGATTGAAGAACTACAATTTTCTCCCCCCCCCCCCCCTTCCCTACCCCTCCCCTTCTGGCGTGGGAGCCGTCGGCACGTACAGAGCCACTTAGGTCTCACTGGCGTTGGGAATGAGCGCTGTAGCACTTCCCAAGAGTCGAGAGGAAAGTGTGTGTCAACTTTAACCACGGCCTCTGAAATCACCCAGCCTAATGCTGGGCTGTCAGCGCTGCGGAGGCAACGGTGCAGCTGCGCCTGTGTCAGACGTGATGCTCAGGAGCAGCTCTTCTGCTCCGCTTCCCTCGAGTGTGGCGGATGCTGCTGCCATCGCTGCGGAGCAGCAGCACTCGGGAAGCACTTCACTCGCAGCACTGGGTGCTTTTGAGGGGGGGGGGGCTGGACCTTTCTGCAAATGCAAAGTGACAGCACGGCTTCAGGAGGATGTTTGTGACACAGCTGGAGTGTCGGATTCGAGGTGGGTACAAGCTGTGGGTTTGCATCTCAACATGTCAAGGCAAAATCCTCCCCCTGCCGACTCCGAGCCCGGGAACACCGTGCAGGGTGTCCTTTCCTGGAAGCAGTCAGAGCAAAAGGCAGACGGGAGCTTATTCAGCCGAGAACAGGACTCACAATAGGTGGAACGTCAGGAGGATTTAAATCAAGCAGCTAGGAAGATCCTAAAGGAAGCAGAGGGAAAAAAATCCTCCTAATCTCAGAGCGTGGTTATAAAACAGCAGCTGGGAGCTACTCTTGAGCCTTTTTTTAAGAGTAGAGGCACACTGTTGATCAAGGGTATTTTTTCCTCCATCACCCCTTATTTATTTATTTAAAAAATTCCCAGTTAGAGAAGGTCCAGCAGGACAAAGTCCTCCTCATTTTCTGCAGTGACGAAAGGAACCGTGACACTTTACAAAAAGGAAAGGGGAGAAATTTGGAGACCCATATCCAGGTCTTTCCAAATGTGTTCAGCCTTCGAACAGCCAAGAAGGAATTCCTCACAGGAAAACAAAACAAGGGAAGAGAAATCAGGACAGGCCATTCCAACCCATCCTCACTGAGAGGCAGTTTTGCTGCCTTTTCCCTTGAGGAACTAAAGAAGGGACTCTTTGGATCTGCAAGAGGGGGAGGACCAAACAGAAAACCCCTTTTCAACAGTTCTGTAGGAAAGAATATAATTTCTTCTGGCATTTTCCTTCTGCTGCTAGGCAAATATAAGTTTGGGGGTTTAAAAAACTAAAAATAGAGGCAGTGTGTGTCTGTCTGTCCCTCTAAAGCTCAGGCACTTGCAATTGGCATTTTGCTACATCCACAAATAAGCACCGATGGAAGTTCTGCTGCCTTCAGTGTA
>NW_008236180.1:4382108-4389192 GCF_000691975.1 Corvus brachyrhynchos
TCAGGGTGTTTATTTTCTCTGAGCTCTGTGGTGCTCTTGAATACATATAAAGTATTACTGCTGACCAGGGGGAATTTTGGCAGGGCCTTTAATGGCAGATTTGCATAGAGCTGTCGAAGCCCAGGCACACCTGGGCATCAGCATGTGCCGGGCTCCCAGTGGGTTTTGTGTTCTGTTATGTTCCTCAGGCTTCCATTGGAAAGGAAATTTGTATTAAGACAAGAAGGAAGAAGAAAATGTCAAGCCTGTAGGTACTCCATGAAATGGAACTTCAGATCCATGCTGTATTGCTGCCTTGGCAGCAGAACAAGACCTTTACTGTAGAACCTGGCTGTTAAAATTCACATTGTGCTCGGGTTAAACTATTTTTCAAGTTCATCTGTCTGAACATCATTGATTTAGGTCTGCAGTATTGACAAATTATCATTCTAACTTGTATTCTGCTCATGTCGGGGAGCTTCTTAGTGCAGGGTAAACACATGAGGCAAAATTTCTTACTTTTGGAGAAGAGAGGGAAAAGGGGCATGTAGAGAAAAAGTGATGTTCCCAAGGTTGCCCTGACTACCACAGGCAGAGCACTGGGCTGAATCCTGGAGGAGTACTCTGAGAAGCAGCACAGGGTCCTTTCCTGTAGTGTTGGGTTAGGAAATTTGCTGGATGCTTATTTTGATTTAATCTGAGAGATAACCCATCGATAAGGTGAGGAGGTGTGGAATGAACCTCTGTCTTTTCTAGCCAGGCTAATGTGCTTGTGGTTGGCATCTGGCAGCAATAATTTATTTGCAGGTTTCCTTTTGGATTGCTTTGTTTTCATTCAGAGTTAAAGCAATAAGAGTGAAATCCAGACAGGTCCTCAGCCTGGCTGTTATGTGAACAAGAGAGAGACCTAATGAAAATACCCTGTTGGTCTCCAGGACTGCAAACATGCACTGTGTGACCTGAAATTTCACATTAAAACGATCTGTCTAGAGGGCTTCTGGCTGAGATGGCAACAATAAAGGACAATGGTTTCATGTAACCTTCCTGCATCTGAGCCTGATATCATGGAGGCTCCAGAAATGCAGTCATGGCTCTGCCGGTTATTTAAGTTGCCTGGGAGGAGCAGGGGCTGAGCTATGAAATGGATCTTATTCCTGATGTTTCTGCACTTTGGAGGGAAACAAGGATTTTTGAGGATGATCCTGCTGTTGGTTTAAGCTGAAAAAAGGAGCTTGATTGTAGAAAACAGAATCTGGGAGCGCAGAACCCACCCCATCCCCATGGTGATGTAAGTGAAACATTTTAAGTACACCGCAGTGAGGCTGTGCCAAGTTCTCTAAACAAGTAATGGGGTCTTGCCTATGGGGAAAACTCCCAATAATTTAGAAGTTTGGAGTTGGGTTGGTTTTTTTTCTTGTATAATAGGCCAGGCAAGGCAGCCTATTTGGCTTTTCCATTCTTTGGTCCTCAGCAAGGTTGGGTCACCAGATGTCCCTTCCAACCCTGAGAATTCTGTGATTCTGTGGGTCTGTCCCTGCCTTAGGTAGCTCCTATCCCCTTTCCTCATGTGGTGACTGAATCGGTTCCTGTCTTCCCAGGGCATTTGATCCTGGCTTGAAAGAGGAAGGGGAGGCAATGGGAGGAATTGCTCTGAGGTGCTGTGGAGTAGTGAGGGGCCTGGATGCCAGCTCAGATGTGATCTTTAACTCCTGAAGGCAAATGTGACCTGAAATGGGATCTCCCCCATTTATAGACAAGCAGCTTGAGCCCATCCCACCTCCCTGGCTAAGAAAAATGAAATTGTGCTTTGCTTTTCCATGCTGTCCATGTGGGTCCCAGTCCCTCTTTTTTGGCCAGAGCTGGCCCCTTGCAGGCAATGCCCATTGCCCTTCCCACAGCCTGACCTCCTCTGCCACTTTGATCTGCAGAAAAGCCACATTGCCGGCTCACCACCCCAGCACATGCCAATTCCCTGAGAGAATTGTCAAAAAAGAAAAAAAAAGAGAGAGAAAAAAGAAAGAAAAAGCCCTCTCTGAAATTCCTGTAGGTTGGAGGCTCCCAGCAATCCGAGGTGCCGTTGTACTGGCGGCGTGCGGCGGCATTAGGGAGCGAGCTCAGCGCACGCCGGCGCTGAAAGGCTCATAAATGTAATGAAGTCCCTGTGACACCTGCTCCTCTCCACACTTTAAACGGGAGCCATTGGTCCGCAGGGAGCCGCGGCTTTAAAAATACAAATTATAGTAATTGTCCGCTGTGTTATTGGGAAGATTGTAATAAACGTGGAGCACAACACCGCCGTGCCATGAGCAGAATGCTGACAGGGTGCATAAATTGCTCCAGGTTTTGATTCCCCCCAGCCCCACTATTTTTTTTTCTTCTTCTTTCCTCTCCAGCTTTCCTGTCTAACAAATCACAGCATGTTAACACTGAATTTCTGGAAGGTGGCAGAGTGAAGGAGAGAGGTGCTTGGGGAAACTTCATCCCTCCTCTCCGAGGGGATTTTAGCTGTGGTGCCCCGAGGGCTGGGGACCTTGGTCCCCTCTCCCTGCCTGCCCCAGCAGCCTCCCTCCCTCCCTCCTTGCTGCTCCCAAACCTCAGGGAAAGGGCCAAGCAGGGCCTCCTTTGAGGATGGGGAGCCCTGGCCCTTCTGCTGGGAACGGGGACTTGCATTCATTGAGAAAGGTTTGTAGGGTGCATGTGGGGATGCAGTAGCACATACCCTACCTGCACCATCCCGACTGCCAGTGGAGCAGCACGTGCTCTGCTGCATGTCCCTTCCTGCCTCTGGACTGGGGAGAGCAGCTGATGGTGTCCCTGCTCTGTCAGGAGTGCTGGAGCCATGGAATCTCCTCCTTTAGGAATGATACAGGAGCTGGTTTGTTCCTTCTCTAACTGGGCCTGTAGAGGATATTCCAGAGAGAGTTTGTTTTTATTATGTCAAATCCCACTTGTAAATGGTTCTTTCGTCTCCTTTTCTCTCTCCTTGTAATCTCTGGAGGAACTGTCCCACACGGTAACACTGCAGTAAAACCTAAACTGTCTTCCCAACCTACCAGGCTCTGATCCCCCTCCCTGCTCACACCCTGATCTTGCCATTCCCCCTTGGCATTTACTGCCAAACACTCCTGCCTGCAGAGAGAGCATCTGTGTTGAGGGGGAGACATAAAACAGCTCTTTGACCACTTCAGCAGCTCCTTTGACAACTTTAATGAAATCCCATTTATATTATTCCAGCCACACTTCTGTGCTGTGCCATGGAGGTCCGTGCTTTCCTGCTCCCACCTCCAGGCACTGCCTGGTTTCAAAGGTGCTGCACTCCAGAGGTGGCTGCACTTCATCCTTCTGCTACCTTGTGGCATGTGGTGATGTTTAATTAATATCCAGAACTTTGAAGTCCCCGATGTTACTTATTCATGCCTGTGTTCCCTGCAGACCTCATGTTTGATGTCCACGTTGTGGGTTATTTAGATGCAGACCTCTTTGTGGCAAATTTAAGCAGAGAGGAGAGGTTGTTCTTTAGGGCACTTGTGCAAAATTGCCCTTTTCAGGCAGGAGATCAGCTCAGGCACATATTCAGAGGTTTCTGATTCTGTGTTGGCATTCCACCCAGGTGCTCACAGCAGTTCTGTGCTGTAAATCCAGAGAAATCAGTTCTGCCCTATCTCAGGCACAGCCAACACATCTGGGTGTTTGTCCCTCTGTGCTACTTGACAGAAAAAGTCCTTCCTGTGTCCCAGGATGTGAAAATTAATTTAAAATTGCTAAATCTGTGCACTGTGGGTTGAACAACAGCATCGAGGCAAGAAGCCTCCATCTCAAAAACACAGGAAAGCTTTCCCAGCCGCCCATGTATTTACACAAAGCCACAACCACATACGAGCTTGTCCCTTAATGATAATTTTCTGGTTATCTTTCAGTAATGATTTCTTTCCTTCTGTTGCAGATGAGTTTAGAAAATGACGATAAGAGAGCACGCACGCGATCCAAGTCTATCCGAGGTGAGCGGGAGCACTGGGCTGTACAGACCTCAGCTCCCTGCCCTTTCCTTGTCCCAAATAGGCTTTGATTTTTCAAGTCCAGGCTTGACTCGTCAAGTTATGCTCATTTCCCCTGCCCCAACCCCACCGAAATTTCTCTAAACAAACCTCCAAAAGTCCCAATGACAAAACTTTACAGGTCCTTATGATACTTAACCCTCATCCTCTACACACAGCTGAAGGAAAATAACAAGCAAATAAGGAAAAAAAGCCCCTGTGCCTGCTTTGCTGTAGGGGATGGCAATCACTGGAGCTTCAGATCAGCTCCCGGGGCTTTCATCACGCTCACTCTGCCAGCGGCTTTGAAGTCGCACATCTGAGAGCGCCTGGCAGAAGTAGCTCCGCTGGAGAAGCAAATGGGCCATCCCCTGGCAGGGATGGGAGGACAAACAACTGGTTAATGCAAAGATTGATTGCAATTTATTTCCTGATTAAAAAAAAAAAAGGAGAACTGAAATTCTTTTCATGCTTTCCCTCTGGGAGAAGGTGAGAGGCTCTGATAGAGCCCAGGGTGTCACCTCAGGTGGTCCCATAGCCATGTGTGATGGTTACAGACCTGCCCCTCTATTTTTTGGTTCATTTTTGTGGCTGTAGATGTGACGAGTGACAAAGAAGGCTGGAAGTGAGACACCAACAAGGTTGGAAAGGTGTGATGGCTGCAGGGACTGCAGCTTCGTCCTACATCTGGGCTGGACCACCTTCCTTTCGTCCTCACCTTCCTTCCTTCTTGCTCTTCACAGCATCTGCACCTTTTAAAAAAAAACCAAACCCAGATGTTGCCAGCTGTGTTGAACTGAGCTTGAATATTTGGATTTCGTTGCTTTGTTGCACACACACAGAGGTGCTCGTTCAGGTTGCAAATGAGAGCGCCCTGATTCTATTTATTTTCTCGCACCCTGCCTTCCCCGTGCTTGAATCCGGGTTCTTGATGTGAAAAGGTAATTTACTGCCTGCACCCTGGGACTCGTCACTGCCTCCAGTTTGTTGAAGCTTGTGAGTCATCCCACCGGGAGCTGGATCCCAGGAAACCCAATTAGCTCAAACAAATTGAGCAAACGTGTTATGGTTTTTAGCCTGGGCAAATTTAGACTTGTGCTGAGGGATTTTTTTTTTTTCCTGTTGATTATTTGGATTTCTGGCTGGATGTAAGGTTTCAGCTGTGATGTGAAGTTGTTGTATGTTCTTATTGTGAGCAGTGAGAAACCCTCTTATTCACAAGTGGGGAATACTCCCTGAAAATCCTACAAACTCCTGTTTACCCTAAACCCCAAGTAACAAATCCCCACCATATGTCTGAGCATTGGCAGTGGCTCCTGCATCAGTCTGATGTGACAAGGAAAGGAGAAAAATGCTGGTGTTATAGAGGTGAATGCGGCCATTGCAGGAAAACAGTCGTGAACTGTGAAAGAAGAAATTGATGAGCAGCTTTAAAGGGCAAAAAGAGAGACGAGGGCATGAGAAAACTCGGTCTTTATTTAGAAGTGTTTGAGTTACATGCATGCATGTCAGAACAGCTCCATTGACTTCAAAGTCATCACAGATTCAAAGAAGAGAGGTAGTCCCTGATGCTGCCAACATGCACTCACCTGCTTGAAAATAAGCACAGGCGTGAGGATTTACAAGGCAGGATTATAATTTACTACAGGCTGGCATGCAGCAAATGGCAGCAGGGTAGATTGGCCCTTTCTTTTCCAAATGGGATGCCCAGGGAAGCAATAGAACCCCGGCCGCAGGCGGGAGAGTTTCAGTCTTGGGGGGCGGGGGGGCAGGCACCCTCGGTGTGTTTCTGATCTTGTGTTTGTTTCCATTGCTGCATCCTGCCCTTCTCCCAGTGCCCACGGAGCTCATCGGCCAGGAGGTGAGGTAAGGACCCTGCTCCTCCTTGGCTATGGGAGGGATGGGTGGGACACATGGCTTGAGATAAGCCCCTCAGCTTGGAAACCTGGGTGAGGGGAGCAAGCCCGTGGGACTAATGGGGTCTTGCTGGGGGGCTTGTATTGGTGGTTGTGTCCAAGCCCTCAGGGTACCACTTGACAACACATCAGAGGAATCACAAGAGTTAAAGAAATTAAAACAGGAGCTCTGGATGAATCACATAAGACTGGAGACCCTCCAGGCATCCACTGTTCCACCCCAGATCTAAACCCCAGTCAAACCTAATGCCCACAGTTTGTGTTTCAGGATCATTAGGGTCAACATCCTACTAAACAGAGGTTTTTTCCACATATTTGTCACATCACTTCTGGTGCCAGATGCTCCTTGGGCCCCCTGTTCCCTGTTCACTCACCGGGGTCCTGTTGTCACTCATTTAGCAGTGCTGGGATGCCAACAGCAGCAGCCAAAAGAGCAGGAGCTGAGCCTTTGCAGCCCTCCAGAGCTTCTCATTAGATGTAACAGCCTCTCCCACCTCTAAGCTCCCACTAAACCTTGCACAGGGGCTTATGCCAGAGGCAGGAGCCTTTGACCTGGACAGGCAGTAAGAGCACGGGCCGCTTCTCCTTGCAGCCTCCCTTAAAAAGCCACGTGTGTCAAAGAGTAATTGGACCTAAACCAACCCAATTTCAGAGCATTTTGCTCCTCCACTCTCCTATTACTCTGGAGAGCCGGGAGGAGCCAGTGCTGGGCATGCCCCTTCTCCAACTTTTATTGCTGAACACTTGAGTGGAGGTGGTAATTGGAGCAGGTGACATATCTAAGGGGCAGGACAGAGTGCTCCACAAAGCCATCTCTGCAGCTGTCACCTAATTGCCTGAATAACTGGACGATTAATCGACTAATTGGAAGCAGGGCATCGTCTGCATAACAATAAGAAGCCCTTTTGTCAAGCAGATGAAGGCTGCGGAGAGGGGGAGAGCTGGTCGGTGTGGTGGCTCTTGAGGGATGGAGAGCAGCTTTAATAGACTTCGAAGCCCGTTCCCCATTTTGGGACTCCTGCCAAAATACACGAAACCTCCCCAACGGAGAGTGGGGAGGGAAAGCCTGGCCCAGAGCATGTAGGGCATCACCTTTGTGCTGGTGCTTTTTAAAGGCATTAAATCAACACACTGAAGCCAGAAACATTCCAAATC
>NW_008236180.1:4389307-4414385 GCF_000691975.1 Corvus brachyrhynchos
CTTGGCTCTTTCCTACATACTTTTTACTGCAGGCTTCATTTAACCACATCTAAAATGGGGTGATGGGTAATCAGCTTTAATCGATACAGGAAAACTTATAAAAGTCTGTAACGTCTTCATCAGAGCTGCTCTTGTTTGCCATTGAATAAGGCCTTTTTCAGGCAAGTCACTGGTGACATAAACACCACTCTGTCTTTTGGTGTGCAGTCACTGAAAGCGTGGCTGGGGCTGCTTGGGACAGAGCAGCCTCAGTCAGGACTGAGGGCAATTAAAATTAAAGACTTTTAGATCATAAGCAACGAAGAAGGAAGCTCCTTCTTCCCATTACACATTAGTGGGATGAGATCTTGTTCTCTGTGATCTGGAGTGTCCTGCTGGAAAAGGGACACCGCGCTGCCAGGCCAGACCCCAGGCATGGTGGGTCTGGGGCTGTGTGTGAATGCTGGAAGAGCTGGGAGCCATCCCACAAGAGATGGCGTTGGAAGGTGTTCAGCATCACGGGTTCAAGCCAGGTCAGGAGCAAAGGGGACAGCAGGAAGGGGGGACTTATCTGGAGGAGCCATGAGGTGCAGCTTCCACCTCCCCAGAGCACTGTGTCCCCTTAGGGGATGCGCTGCCACCATTTGCCCTCTCAGCATTTGCTTTGCTAACCTAAAGCAAGCTGGTCTCCCTGAAGGAAGGATTCCAGCTCTCCTGACAGCTCAGCAGCCCTGTCCTACCCCGGTTCTGGATTGAATTATATTCTTTGAACACAAAGATCTGACTTGTATTCTGGGGAGGTGAACCATTAATAACCCGCTGGTGCTCCCAAGCTCCGGCACCCATTAGTGAAGCCAGACTCTCTGTGTCCTCAGCTTTCTGCAAGGGCTGAGCTCTGCTGAGAGCAGAAATTCTGAGTCCCTAAAGCCTTACTTGGCACTTGGTACTGTTTAATGTTGTCCCATGTCTTTTACTCCAAGAATAACAGGCTGGCCAGATCCCCTCTGGGCTGGCGGTGCCTTCTCCCTTTGCACTGTCATCAAGAGATTTCATTAGCACTTCCAACTTCCCAGGCTGAGGGTGATACAGTGCTAAATGAGGATATTAATCCTACCCGACTCCAGAATTCCTCAGACATCAGGCAAGTCACTTGGGCATCCTATAATCAATGCCATAATCTGGTTTTGCCAGAAAATGTTTGCTTTAATGCTTCTTATCTGGAGCCCTTACAGCTCCTGAAGCTGGGACTAATTACTCCTGCAGGGGAGGTGCACGGTCCCGTGCGAGGGATGCTCAAGCGAAGGCGGCAGTGGCTGTGAGCGGGCTCAGAGCTCCCTGCAAGCCTTTAACTCATCCTCTTCTGCAGAGCAGCAGGAAAAAATTGCAGGGATTTGGGAGATCTAGTCAATTAAATCCCATCCATTCCCCCAAAAGTGAGGTTTTGAGGATTTTAGTCCTGGTGATCTCCATCTAATGTGTCTGGCTAAAACCTCCTTGATAGAGTCCCAGTCTGCTCTTCCCAAAAACCCACACATTTCTTACTGTGAGGAGCCCCAGGTCCCTGACAAGCCACCAGATAAGGGAAAAACCCATGTTTTCCTCCTGAGAAAAAGAAAACTGGAGAGTAGCAGCGGGGAGGCAGAGTGCAGTAGCAGTCTGCCTTTAAAAGCTCGCTCTTACACATGCAAATCTTTAATTAAACATACTCATAAAACTATAGTGAACCGTTCATCTAATTAAATGGGGTGAGTAATTTCATTAATTTTTATCAAACTGCAAGGCTGTTCTCCTGCCCTCCTCCCTTGGAATTCAAAGAGACAAACTGAACCGTTTGAAGGAAATTACCTTCCTGTCTGCAGTTGGCTTGTTCCTTGGGCACAGGACCTGTCCAACTGACCGTAGTTAATACAATCCTAATTAAAAATGAATTCTCTGAGTCCTCTTGCAGTTCCTGATGGTTGTTTGTTTCCCTCCCAAGCTGTCCAACCCCAGGCTGTAACGGCTCAGGACATATCCGTGGGAAGTATGCGAGACACAGAAGGTGAGGCGGGGTTGGAGGTAGTGGGGATGGAAAAATGTGAGCAACAGACCCAAAGACAGGCATTCACTGGAGAAAGTCTGGTTCAGAGCAGCAACCCAACTTGTCTGCCCCAAATCTTCCTGTTTCTGGCTCTCCATCCATCCCTAAGGGATCCTGAGGGGATCTGCTTTTCCAGGCTCATAGTAGCCTTCCTACAGACCCCAAACTTGGCCAGAAGTATCTGACTCCGCTGTCTGGGGTTGGTGGGAGCTGCTGATGGGTGGAGATTTTGGTCTGCCTGGTGTCTCTATGGATGGGGAAGGCAAATGAGAACACATTGGCTGCTTTGGAGGCCATGCCAGCCTTAACTGAGGGTTTTCATCATGCCATGATGGTGAAATTGGAGCAGTTGGTGGACGTGTCCCAGGGGCTGGTTCTGCATCCCATGCCTGGTTTCTTGGTGCCTGTCACCAACATTAGTCCTGGGATGCCACATCCCAACATCCATGTGCTGATTTCCAGGAAATAGTTGATGTAGTTGCACAAAGTCAAAGTCTAAGAGCACATCTGGTCACAAGGGGTTAAACTAGCTAAAAATCTGGGGTGCTGGATGATTTTTTTGGTGGTATTTGTGTATTTGTCCCACTTGCCTTTACCTAACCAGTTGGGATGAGGTAGCCAGGCCTTTCT
This sequence comes from Corvus brachyrhynchos, assembly GCF_000691975.1. Lineage (NCBI taxonomy): Eukaryota > Metazoa > Chordata > Aves > Passeriformes > Corvidae > Corvus > Corvus brachyrhynchos. Next base: position 4,391,997 of record NW_008236180.1, read on the forward strand.
CACTGGGCAATGCCTCCTCTCTGCTCCTTGATCCCATCTGCAGTTTACAAAGCTGCCCTCTAGCCAAGAAGAGGAAACTTCAGGATGCGGAGGCTGAACACCTGGTGTCAAAGAGGAAATCCCATCCGCTCAAACTGGCCTTGGATGAAGGCTACAACGTCGACAGCGATGGCAGCGAGGAGGCCGAGGCCAAGGAGGAGTCCGGCTCTGATGAGTCAGAGGGGATGCTGGAGGAGGACGAGGCGGAGGCCATGGAGCAGGAGGAGACCCGCAGCCCTGAGGCAGCAGAAGGTGCTTTATCATTATTGACTGCAGAGCTGTGTTCTGCAGATGAAGAAAGGGCAGGAAGTGTTGACAGCCAGGAGTTATAGCTCCTCTGAATTATGTACAGGATGGGTCCCTCAATTATTACATGGGGTAGAAGCACAATGGCAATGCTCTGGTTAAGCTGAGAGGGCACAGTGCCTCCAGTGTCTCAAAAATGACAGCTTTTCCATCAGGGATGCTCCCTAGGGAAAGACCCATGGGAAGCACAGAGGAGCCTGCTGTGTGGCAGGGAAGGAGGCCAGGGTCCCTCACCGGTGCCGTGACGGGCTCAGCAGGAGCCTTCTCCCTGGACAGATCTGGCCACTATCCAAGAGCAGAGGAGTGATAGGAAAAGGACATGGCAAAGGACGTGGATGTTCATCTGGGGTCCTGACACTGCCTTGCTCACTGGTTTGGAGCCCTGGCCGGGGGAGCACTGGGAGCAGGGGTGTAAGATATCTGTTGATGGGGCAGGCAGTGGGAAGACGGTACATCTGATCAGTCCCGTGTGGAAATCCTCTTTCTACCTGCCATCCCCAAATTCAATAAATTAGGCAGCTCCAGGGGTGGAACTGCCAGGCTCCAGTTTCAATTAAATTTAAGTGCAACAAAGTTGTATTTTATGAGTTTATGTAATTACTTTCTTTGCCTCCTTTTCTCTTCCCCCTCCTTTTCTCTTCCCCCTCCTTTTCTCTTCGCCCTCCTTTTCCCTTCCCCTTCCTTTTCTCTTCCCCCTCTTTTTCTCTTTTACTCCTTTCTTCTTGTCCTCCTTTTCTCATTTCCTCACTTTTCTTTTGTTCTTTTCCACATTTTCTTTCTTTTTCCCTTTTTCTTTCTATTCATTCTTTCCCTGCTTCAGAGAGAAGCCCAGCGAAATCAACCCACTATGGACAAAACACAGCAACAACTACACCTGGGCCCAGCAAGGCCAACTACAGCAGCTACCAAGAAATAATCGCCAACTCTCTCCTAAACTTAGGCCAAATAGCAGAGGAAACCCTCGCCATCGAAGGGCAGCTGCCCGAAGCGGAGCTGCAGAGCTCCAAGCCGGCATCCAGCGTTGTGCATTTGGTCCATGAGGATGCGGGAGAGGAGTTGGTGGAGGAGGAGTGCGACAAGGAGATCATCATGGAGGAGGAGTGCGACAAGGAGATCATCATCCAGACGGAGGACGCGGAGGAGGTCATCGAGGTCACCAGCGAGCGCAGCAGTGAGTTGTGTCCAGAGCCCCGAGATGACGCGAACGGAGAGGAGTCCTGCAAACTGGAAAAGGCTGAAGCGGAAGAAGAGGATGAGGAGGAGGAGGAGGAGGAGGATGATGATGAGGAGGAAGAAGAGGAAGAGGATGAGGAGGAGGAGGAGGAAGAGGAAGAAGAGGAGGATGAAGAGGAGGAGGAGATGGCTCCTGAAGTGATCTGCGAGGAAGCTCCTCACACTTCTCAGGACACCCAGAAAAGCCACTGTGAAGGGCAGTTCAGCCCCAAGCCTGAGTACTCGGTCATTGTGGAGGTCCGGTCGGACGATGACAAGGATGACGATGCCCGCTCCCAGAAATCAGCTGTGACCGATGAGTCGGAGATGTACGACATGATGACCAGGGGGAACCTGGGGCTGCTGGAACAAGCCATTGCCCTGAAAGCTGAGCAGGTGAAAATCGTGCGGGAGCCGAGCCGGCTGCCGGGAGAGCACGTGAAGCACTTCCAGGTGGAGGACAAACAGAACAAACCGCTGGACAGCATCCGGAAGAGCTACTACGGCAAAGGTATGGGACAAACATTTGTGTATCTTCCTCCTTCACATCCCTGGTGGAAGAGCTGAACTTGTCTGCTCAGCAATGGATGATGGGGGGGAGCTCGCAGACCACAGGTGGAATTTAACCACAAATCCTCAATGCCCAGAGAGATGGGGACATCCTAGAGGTCAACAGTGAATGCACAAAATGATGGTGTCCTCTACACTGTCACAAGGGTTTCTCCCTCTGAGAAGAGGATTTACTTGGCTAAATTGTCAGTTAACCTTGAAAATCTCAGCCTGAGCAAAAGGGGTGGTCTGAAATCCAAGTGGTTTTTAAAATAGTGGTAGGAGTCTGGCCACAGAAACATGAGGGCAGGGGCTCCAGCATCCCCTGGCTCTAAGCTGGGCTGCCTGCTCAGTTGCTGTGAGTGGCTCCATGCTCCGAGCCATGTTCCTCAAATCACTTTGCTGATTTCAATTTTTGAAACTTTCAGTATTACACTTCCACCTCCATAAAAAAAAAAAAACAAACCTCCAAACCCAAAGATTTCTCGCTGCTTGACTGGAAAAGTGGTGAGAAGCATCCTCAGCACTTGTCTTCTTTCCACTTCTTCACCTCCAAATCCACTAACCTGCTTCCCTCTGCCTTTCCCCACAATCCTTAGATCCTTCAAGACCCGAGAAGCGAGAAATCAAATGTCCAACTCCTGGTTGCGATGGGACCGGCCACGTCACGGGACTTTACCCTCACCATCGCAGCCTCTCCGGTTGTCCGCACAAAGACAGGATCCCCCCCGAGAGTGAGTACATGGTGGATACCAAGGGCTGCTTCAATTAGGCTGGAGCCTAATTTTCTTGGGGGAATTTCTCAAATGATATGAATTTGATGACTGAGTGCCTAGAAAAAGTCTGATGTTATTCCTTGGAGTATAACATTGTTTTTGCATGGGATGGTCCTTTTCCAAGTTGATCCTGGGTGCTGCTATCCACCAAAGTGTTATTGCTACTCACAGGAAATGTGATGGGGATTTACTTGGAAGTCCTGTCCTTCTTAAAGGATTTTTAGCACCATCCTGTGGAGAATTAGATCCCTTCTCTGAAAATCAAAGAGGGGCTTTAAAAATCATGCCTGCCCACCTCCAGAGGTGTGTTAAGAAGTGCCCATCTTTACACTAGAAGTTGCATATTTTTCCCTACTTGGGATATTACGTAGGGGAAAAGGGAATATTGTTCTTCCTTGCTGTCCAGATGTGTTGCCATGCAGGAAAGGAGAGGAGTGATTTAGGATTGTGCAGGATTGCTGAGTCTCCTGCGCTCTCATCACTGCAAAATTCCCAAGGTGCTATGCCAAGATTCACCTATTCTACAGAAAATATTTATCATCCTCATAACAGATTTTTGTATATACATATGCACAGAGAGAGATTTTATTTCTACCTCTCTACCAGCACCCTAAATAGCTTTCCCTGTACAGATACATAAATATCAATGTTGTATGTTTATGATAATGGCATAATAGACGAAAAATAAAGAGGAGCCCTTCCTTATCAGTAATTTCAAAGGTTGCAGACCTGACATAAACACAGAACTGGAAGAAACAAGGAGAAAATACAGCTATCTTCACAGGCTGGAATGCAAGCAAAAATATTAATAAATAAATAACACAAGCTGCGGGCTTAACAAAAGCTTGCAGATCAAATTATTTGCTTTACTTTTAAGGTCAGCGCTGCAGGAAGCAATAATCCTGAAGATTAAAAATAAAAAAAAAATCAAACAAAGATCAGTCCTAAGGATAAAAGCAGAGCTACAACTTCAATCACTTAAAACTACCTGAAACTGGGAGACCTGTTCCAAAACAGGGGTGGGGAGGAGGGGCTGGATGAGGGAAACTGGATTGCAATCAGAAAATGAGGAGAAAGCCCAGGCTGTGTGCAGAGATGCTAATCTAGTGCTGACCTGGGCACTGCTGCATTGTAAATCTCTTATTTTTTCTCTGCAAATTCTAATTACAGCATTTCACGTTTCCTGATTTCTAGGAAACCAGCGTACAAGGCTTGATGATTTTCTCTTTTTTCTTTCTCTTTGATTTTTATTAAGTTGTTTTTCTTTCCCTTCCCTTCTCCTCTTCCCCTTCTCGCTCCGAAGTCTTGGCAATGCATGAGAACGTTTTGAAATGCCCCACGCCCGGGTGCACAGGACAGGGTCACGTCAACAGCAACCGCAACACGCACAGGAGGTACCACCTTTGGCTTCTTCTTACACAAGCACAGGGACAGGACAGGGGGAATGGCTTCAAACTGGCAGAGGACAGGGCTAGATTGGAAGAAATTCTTCCCTCTGAGGGTGGGGAGGCTCTGGCACAGAGTGCCCAGAGAAGCTGTGGCTGCCCCATCCCTGGAAGTGTCCAAGGCCAGGTTGGATGGGGCTTGGAGCGACCTGGGATAGGGGAAGGTGTCCCTGTTCATGGCAGGGGGGTTGGAACGAGATGAGCTTTAAGGTCCTTTCCAACCCAAACCATTCCCTAATCCATGGCTCTGTGATTCTATCTTGATGAGGTGCAAGGTGAGTTTGTCTTATTACTCATTCAGTGTGGAGGAAGCAAACACTTTTCTCACGGGCTCGGTGCAGTTTAGGTCCCTGAAATGAAGGCTTCTGTGCTCATTCCTCATGCTTGGTTTCCCTCTCTCTTTTTTTCTCCTTCAAAAAAACCCCCAACCAACTCCCACAGTTTATCTGGGTGCCCCATTGCTGCTGCTGAAAAATTAGCCAAATCACATGAAAAGCAACAGACCCAATCTGGTGATCCTGCGAAGACCAGCTCCAATTCTGACCGGATACTCAGGTAAGGGGGACAGGAAGGCTCAACTCTACGTCCCCACACTGCCCCAGCCCTTCCCACCCTGCCACACTCACAGGAACAGCTGCCACGGCTCCCTCCAGCTGTATCTTGGTACTGCTGAGCCCTGTTGTTATGATCATAGGTCTCGCCAAGGTGGGGAGGTATTTAATTGATGATCCCAGGGAGAGCATTGAGGACAATGAATTGCTTCTGTAGCATCAATTAATGCTGAGGCTACAGGCCAAAGGGTTTTAGCAGTGCAGCAGAAGGCACTTGTGCCGATTGCTCCACAGCACAAACTGCCAGCAAGGGCTGGTTATTATATCAGCATTATAAATAGGGTGGGCTCAGGGAGGGAGATGAGGAGGAGATTTAGGCTACACACAGATCACTCCATGGCAGTTGTGCATTAAAGTCCACCTGCTTTTCTTCCTTAGCCTGCATGTTTCAGAGGAGAGGAACCTGCCTCTTGTTTCCAAACCAGTCACATTAATTTTGATACTTTGCCTGTCTCTCTCTTCCTGGGAGAAAGGGCTGTCTCCCATTAAGGATGTCCCTGATAGATGCTGGCTTCCGTAGCTGATGTGATTCATGAGGCTACAGATGGATTGGAATATGGTTGGTTATTTTGCAATGGGAGCAAGATAAAAACCACAGTACGAGCCCCGAGCAGCCCTCCCACAAAGGCATCGAGCTCTGATTCATTTATTTATTTGCTCACCAGGACTGCTGAGCACCCTGGTGCTCTAGCTCTTGCTACTTTGGAAAGGCCATTTAGGGCGATTACTTATTTATTTGCAGCGGAGCTCGCGCCCGGCACAGAGCGCTCTGAGCGCATCACGAGGACGGTCCATGCTCCAAGGAGCTCCCGCTCCGAGGACTCTCTGGTGGAAAGAGGTCACGGGAAGGAGAATAACAATAGGCCATTTATATACAATTTATATGCAAGACAAATTGATTCATGATAGGCAGCCCTGCAGCAGCCAGTCTCTAGGAGGGGCTGCAGGCAGGGGAGAGGCCCTGGCGCCCCTGCAATGAACCTGCAGCAGGGGCCGAGCTGAACTGGGGTCCTCAGGCCTTTCTGTGCCACCCTGTGTCATGGGTCCCGTGAGGGAGTGATGCCCAAGCTTGTTCTCTTCTGGAAAATGCTGCCACACCATGACAGCCTGCAAGAACATTGTGTTGGATGAGGCTGACACCTCGGTGTTTTGCTTAAAAAGAGGAAAAAAGAAAAGAAGGTAAAAAATGATAGAAAAAATAAAACTGGAGTCTGAGAGATCCAAACCAGATGCAGACTCACTGAGGGAGAGCAAAAGGGCTGTCACTGCCTCCTTGTCCCCAGTAAGCCCTCAGGAACAAGGTGCAGCTGCACCCCCATCGTGTCTGGTCCCCTCTCAACAGTCACCTTGTCAAGGAAAAGAGAAATAATTGCTGTTCATTGTTTCATCCTCAGGCCTATGTGCTTTGTGAAGCAACTGGAGATCCCTCAGTATGGAAGCTACCGGCCCAACATGGTCCCAGCAACCCCCCGGGCCAACCTGGCCAAGGAGCTGGAGAAGTACTCCAAGGTCACCTTCGATTATGCAAGTTTTGATGCTCAGGTTTTTGGCAAACGCATGCTTGCCCCAAAGATTCAGACTAGCGAAACCTCACCTAAAGCCTTTAAATGTAAGTTGGGAGCAGAGGTGGACTCGGTTTTTGCATTTTCTGCCTTTCTCGGTGTTGTGAGGCTCTTGGGATCGTGGCTTTGGGGTGATGGGAGAGTCTTGGGTCTGAGCTGCTGGACCCTCCTGGGATGGGGAGGGGGAGATGGGTCCCAAGGTGGGCACCTTTGATGGTGAGGGGAGTCCGTGGCTGCTGGGAAAGCTTTGTTTGGAGGAGAGTCTCTTTGACTTCAGCTTTGGGAAGAACTGTGGTGGGAACACTAATCTGAGTGATGTCTCGAGGTGGGATAAGTTACACAGCTGTCCTCAGTTGGTCCCCGTTGCTTTGCAGCTCATATCTATTGATCTGGCTTTCCTCATCTGGCTAAATGGATTACAGTTTTCTTCTCTTCCATCTTATATATGACCCACTCCCCCCATTTGTCTTCCCTGCTGTGCTCTGCTCTCCAGCTCTACCTATCGATCACCCACCTCTATCTTCCAGCTCTTCCCTGTCGTAGCCACCCATCTCTGCTCTGTTCTGAGGACCTTGCACTGGTTATAACTCTGGGTGAAAATGAATAAACTCTGAGGGGCCAGGCTACCAGGGGCAAGAGGGACACTGCATGGGGACACAGCCCATGCAAACGTGTTATTTGATGCCAACTGTGCACCTCAAGACATTTTTCTGAGGGGGTAAAAAAATTATTTAGGAGCCCAGTCTGTAGAAGTCAGCAGCCTCAAGAGGGCTTTCTGTCTGGCTAATCCCACTTCCACAATCCTGTTTAATCCTGATGCAGCTGCTCTCTAAAAAAGTGCTCGTACTTGAAAGCATCCCGGTTGTTGCACTACAATGGGAGCGCCCTTTATTACAGTACTAAATCTGTACAGGATCAGACAATGAAATTGGATGGAGGCCAGAGAGCACAACTGCCACTGTCATCCTGGGTTAGGGCTGATGGAAAAGTAATTTGTTTCCCAGTACAAGTGATTCTCTCACTGAATAGATTGTGTTATTTGCAATATTAGCAAAGAATTTTCAGGGTAATTGTACTGACAAAAATAATTCCAGCAGACCCACTAGGATAATCCTTTCTATTTTTTCTCATCACTTATTTCACTAATTTGCTGATTGCGAGTCTATTAGTGATAGAAATACTTATGAGATGGAAAAGCATCGCTGAGCCTACGGTGTGAAATTGAAATTGGCATCTCCCGATCCTGGATATTGTCAGGTTGGGTTGGCGGATACTTGCACCCCGCCTCGAAGACATGGATTAAACTGGACAGGAAAACAAGCAGCCAGACACAAGAATAACCATGTGGCCAAACCTCCAATGAGTTAATCGAAGCGACAAGATGAATATGATCGCCAATCATAGCAGGGAAATCTGCTCCTTTCGCTGAGAACTTATTTTAAAGAGATCTTCATCCAGAGGGATTTATATTCCCCCGCATGTGTGTGCATAACTCCCATTAATGTCAATATGCATTATACACACACGCAACGAGGAAGAAAGCAGTGCTGGGGAAGATTAGTATTTTATAGTGTCTTATATTACAAGTTTGTAATGGGAATAATGAAATCACTTTGCGGCTGCATCAGCTGAGGTTGGCTTTGCTTTGCCATGATCAGGCTGAAGCTTATGAGTTTCCCTGGGTGAGCCTCCCACTAAAGGGGAGATGGTTTCCCCCAGAAAGAGCATGGTGGAATGAATTAAGAATTCAAAGGTTTCGATAATTCATTCAGAATACAATCCTGGGGCTGTTCTAAATCAAATGATGTCCTGTTTGCACCCACTGAAAATACTGAGGGCCTCTAAATGGGACCAGCTTCAAGTTTTATTAACAGGGAATTATTAGTTATTATTAGGGAAAGTTTTATTGTGCATCCACCCTGAGAAAACCTTTCATTTCACAGGGTATGAAGAAAAATTGCATTTCCAGGCTGGCACTGCTGCTGCTGTGACATACGGGAGCAGTGCGCAGCTGTGTAATAAATCCTGTTACTCTGACATATTTAAATGATATGTCAGCTGTCAGAAAATCCATATTTCACCAGTGTCATCCTTGGAAGCTCATATTTTATGACCACGTTTTTTCTATTAATGTAATTTTATAAATTTTAAGTTTCCAAACATGCTACTAGAAATCTCCCTGTAAGGCAGCCCTGCAGATAAATTATGGAAAGAAAGAGAAGAATAAAAAAAGAGCCAGCAAGCTTCTCTAAGCTTTCTCCTTTAACTGCTTCCACTGAAGGAGCAGCTCTAATGAAGAGAAGCACTTGTGTTTTGGGTATTGATGGCAGAGTCAGTTAATGAATTAACCTTTCACACCAAGCACAAGCTGCAGCCAGCACTGCTCCTGTTGCACGTCCCAGGCAACAAACCAGCCCTTGGGTGGGGAATAACCCCAGGAACTGTGCATACATTAACCGTGTCACACTGACTTAACCTTTCCCTGCTGCTCATGCCGCTTATACATTAGCCTTGTGTTGTTCCTTCTCTTTTTATTCCAGCCAAACCTTTTCCAAAGGCCTCTTCCCCCAGCCACAGCCCCTCCAGCAGTTACGTGAAGAGCACTTCATCTTCCTCCACAGGCTTTGACTACTCCCATGACGCTGAGGCTGCGCACATGGCGGCCACCGCCATCCTCAACCTCTCCACCCGCTGCTGGGAGATGCCCGAGAATCTCAGCACCAAGCAGCAAGAGGCCCCCAGCAAGGTGGGTGAATGTGCCCAGGCACTACTGCCCAGGGGCCAGGCTTGAAGTTTGGGATGGGAGAAATATCTTGGTTTACCCTTCCTTTCATTTTGTTTTTTTAAATATAGAAGGAATGCAGGCACTCGTACAAAATCCCCCTTTGGCTTCCCGCTTTGGGTTTGGAGGAGAGAATCTCAGCTCTTAGGGTGATGTGGAGGTGCCTCGTGGTTCAAATTAGCCACGTGAGATGAGCATCAATCCCAAGCCAAGTCTCGGGCTGAGATTGGATATTAGGAAAAGTTTATGATTTATGATGATGGTCAAGCCCTGGAACTGGCTGTCCAGGGCAGTGGTGGAGTCACCATCCCTGGAGGGATTTGAAGGACATGTGTATGTGGCACCTGGGGACATGGTTTAGTGACAGGCTTGGCAATGCTGTGGGTGAATGTTTAGACTTCATGATCTCAGAGGGCTTTTCCAACCCAAACAATTCTGTAATTCTATGATTCTCAGAGCTGGTTTCAGTTGTTCCCTGATCTGTATCTGATGCCATTTAAGATTCCCCAGTTTCGTCCAGTCTGACCTCCACCTATTTTTCAGAGGAACACAGGTTCTCCAGAAGTCCCACGGAGCACTCCCAACCTTGGGCAGATGTTTTGGGTGCCATGAGGCATCCTAAGTGGCACTAGATGCCTGTGTTCAATCAACTGAGTCAAAATGCCACACTGCTGGTAGTAGAGGCGTGCCTTTGCATGACATGTTCCTGAAATATTTAGGAAGAGCAACCCTTGTTATTCAGTTCCTCCTACCTGACTGTGGAGAGGATGCAACATGAAAACCTGCCTGCTGCACTGCAGAAGACAAACAGGGGCAAGACTTCCATGGGGAATTTCTGGCAGCTGCTAACATTGGGTTTGTTTCCAACTTTTCAGTCCATGGACATTGAGGTGGATGAAAACGGGACTCTGGACTTGAGTATGAACAAACACCGCAAACGGGAGAGCACCTTCCCCAGCAGCAGCAGCTGCAGCAGTAGTCCCAGCATGAAGTCCCCAGATGTGTCCCAGCGCCAAAACAGCACCAGTGCCACGAGCAGCACCATGACCTCCCCCCAGTCCAGCCAGACCTCCCGCCAGGATGAATGGGATGGGCCCATTGACTACACTAAACCAAACCGTCAGCGGGAAGAGGAGCCAGAGGAGGTGAGCAGTGGCTCTTGATGCTTGAATAACAACTCATGGGATGTTGAATGCCATGTTTGCCTGCAGAGTTGTCCAATTTCCCACAGAACCCCCAGTTTGTCCTTTGAGCCAAGGAAAGAAATACTCCTAGCTTTGACAGTCCTATCAGGTATCAGCCAGGGCAAACCAGGCAGGAAGCAATTGCTCTTGGATCTGTTGGGATGCCCTTGCGAAGGAAGAACCCACCACTTCCCTTGCCCTGTGTCTGCAAGGCTTTCTTTGTTGTAAATCCTGTCAGCTCTCTTGCAGCAGTGTTGCTCCTGGTGATGTTTCCTGGGATGATTTATATCTGCCATTAGCAGCTACAGCCCTGCATGGCACTGACATTAACCCTGCAGGCGGGGAACCCAGCCATGACCCCCCAGCTGGGCTGAGGTGCCCGGCTCTGGGAGCATCACCTGCCTCTGCCCATGGGGAGGCTGTTGAGGAATAGTGTGAGGGGATTGCACAGAGCTTCATCCCTTCAAGACCTTGGGAAAGCCACGTGTAAATCCCTGTACAGACATGTTTTACCCATTTCTACTAAAACCCCAGGAAATTACAGGCTGTTGGATCTCTGGGTTGGGTATTGTGAGGTGCTTGCAGGGGGCTCAGGAATGTTGGCAATGGTGCACTAACCCTCAGCTGGGATGAACTTGGGATCCTTTCCCACCACAGCTCAGCAGCAGTGACCCCACCACAACTCTGCCCCTTTCCTTGCAGTCAGAGCCTGCTGCTCACTCTTTTGCCTCCTCGGAAGCTGATGAGCAAGAAGTGTCAGAGGAGAACTTTGAAGAGAGAAAATACCCAGGTGAAGTTACTTTAACCAACTTCAAGCTGAAATTCCTCTCAAAGGACATCAAGAAAGAGCTGCTCACGTGAGTCCTGCCTTCTAGTCTCTTCCTCCAAAATCTATTAATAGGTACTTAGCCAGGATGCTAGGAAACAAAATTAATAAACGCATTTTAAAAATAAGAACTGTAATTCCCCTTCTTACTGTGATTGATCTTACTCATCCTCCTACAACTGCTGATCAATGAGGCAAAGTATGTTCCTATGTGGCCTTAGTTTGCAGTGATGAAGGCAACCTGAGAGCTTGGTGCTCTTGGGATTCATGGACAGGGTTGTGGGAAACTCCTTTCAGGGCCAGTTTTTCCTGATGTTTTCCAGCAAGAGTGTTTCTGGCACAGTGATGGTGCCTACCCAATGTCCTGATTGTTTGGGACACTGGCTGGTGCTGCACAGCCAAGATCACCCAAGGGACCTCAGCACCTTCTTGAATGGGGTGTTGAACACAAGAAGACAGGATTTGTTGGCTTAGAGCAATGGGTCCCAGCATTGTGATACTGCAGGGTCACAAAGTGGGACCTGAAGCTGCAGCAAGTTTGCTGTTGTGTTGCATTTTGCACTGGAGAGAGACCTTGACCCAGCTCACATCTGTCTGTCCGTTGTGTGGCTGGAAGTACAGACCCACATCTGCCCTATCAGATGGAGTATGGCTCTGCATCCACACTGATTCCCACAGGAATGGTTCATGTTTAAGAGTTTGAGCCAAACACGGCAGCTTGGGCCTGGCTCTGGTCTAACAGCATGTTGGGATCAGCCTGGAGGTAGTGATGGGGAGGTTTCCAGGCATCCCAGCTGTTCCTGGCTCCTTTCCTGTGCATCTGACCCTCCCACACATTACGCAGGGAGAGCCGGTGGGCACCGTTTTGCCGATCTCATCCAAATCACCCCTCATCTGCAGGCAGGAGGCTGAGGGAGCAGCCAGGCAGGGAGGAGATCTGTGGGGGCAGAGCAGCAGCAGCATCTTCCCTAAATGAGCAAAGCTCAGACCAGCTGCCCTACACAAAGCTGTAAAGGGTTTTTTAAAACCCACCAGTGATGTGAACAGCAATTTCTGAGGTAGAGCCCTGAAGTCCTCCTGTGCTTTAATTTTATTGTGATGGTAGAGAAATTTCCTAAATAGAAACAGCCCTGGAATAAATAAATGGTGTAGTGGGCAGCCCTGAGCCTTCCCTCCCCGTTTAATATCCTTGTTCCTCTCTGGCCCAAGGGCTGTAATGAATTAGCTGTAGTTAACTCAGGAGCAGACTCGCCTGCTGTGTCTGATGCTCTGTGTCTGGGTGCAGTTCTTGGGCCACTTCCAGGCAGGTGCTCCTCACCTGTATCTTCCCATCACCCCCAGGCACAGCCAGAGGTTACTGTCATTCCCTTTCTGCAGCAAACAGTGTTTGCAAGCTTTTCTTTGCAGCTGTAAGGGTTGGGAGGAACAACAAAAAAAAATCATTTCAGGAAGCTGAAATCTGAAGGACCTCATTCAGATATGAAATCTGAACAAGATGATTCCTGCGGCCAGAGCTTCAGTATTGCAGGACTCACCCAACCTGGCAGCAGCCCCCCCACTGCCACCCAACCCTCCCTTTTAAACACTTTTAAACACTTTCTTTGCCTTTGACACAATTTTTCTCAATTTTTTTTTTTCAAAATGTGTTTTTAGGACCCTTATGGTCTTTTAGAAGTAAAAGGGGAGGAAGGGGAGCTGAAAGGGAAACAGATGGTTTATATTCATGCAAACAGAAACACACAAGGTCTGATGGATGGGACTGGTGTAAGGAGTCAGGCAGCAGGGCTGGACTAAGACCCCCCCAGACAGACCCTGAGGGGGCTCTGCTGGTTTTGCCCACCCGTGGGTCTCGGGGAATCAATTCCTTTCCCACACTTATGCTCTTTGTTTTTGTTGTTGCCCAGTTGCCCAACCCCAGGCTGTGATGGCAGCGGACACATAACGGGGAACTATGCCTCTCACCGCAGGTGGGTCGACATGCTTTTCATGGTTTGAACTCTAAAGACAACTTTTTTTTTCTTTTGGTATAGTTTGTGACCATGTGGATAGTTTGGTTCTGTTTCCTCCCCCCTTCTGTTGCCCCTCTCCCTCCCCATGCCCCAGCCCTTTTTCTTTTTCCTTTTTCTTTTTTTTTTTTTTTTTTTTTGCTTTTCCAAATATTCCATCTCTTCTCTTTCAGCCTTTCTGGTTGTCCTCTTGCTGACAAGAGCCTCAGAAACCTCATGGCTGCCCACTCTGCTGACCTCAAGTATGTTTGCGCTCAACTTGGAACTCCTTTTTTTTCTTTATTTCCACCCTTTTTTTCTCTCTTCTCCCTTCCTGCCCCCACACTTCTTGCTCTGCTTTTGCTTTTCCATCCCCTCCCTTCTCCTTTCAAAGAGCTGATCAAAACCTGCCTCCGAGGAGCTCTGGTGGAGTCCAGCTTCCAGATGCTGCATTGAAGAGGCAATGGCATAGAGAAAGGATAATTTTGGGGAGGGGGCTGATGGCAATGATTGGAAATAACCTGGACACCTGGCAGCTTTCCTCTGGGCACTGTAGACATGTTATTTTCTTTGCCACTTGGCATCTTTTCCCAAGCTCTTGTTGCCTAGTTTGGGCCATAACCCTTTTCATTTAACATTTTTGTCCATCTCAAATAATCCAAAGCCTGGATTTATTTTTGGCTAGAGACACAGCTGGGAAGTCACCACCAGCACACAGCCAAGCCAGCTCTTTTGGAGAACCTGGGGTGCTATTTTTAATGCTACATTTTAAGGGCTGTTCGGGATGCAGTAAGAGAGGTTCCTCTTCATTTCCATGGTTTGTGGGGGAATGAAAAGCAAAAGCATGGTGAGGCCAGATCCTGAGCCAGTGGGCAAGGGCTCATGGAAATTCAAACTTCCCCATTTCCATTGCTGCTCCTGAGGGGAGGAACCTGGTTTTGACATTTTCATTCAGGAATCTTCCTCTAAATCCTGTATTCAGCTTTGCTGCTGTCTCCTCCAAACTCCTCCTTTTCAGTAGGAGCTTATTCTTCACAGGTGGCTCTCCCAAATGCTCTCTTAGGGTGCCTTCCCTAAAGAAAGGTGAAATTGTATTTACTTGGGACACTGGGGAGACCCCAACCCTCTCTACCGAATCTGCATCTCTGGGGTAAAGCTCATTGTGAATTTTTTTCATCATCACTTTCGTGGGCCCAGACTATCCTTGCAGGCTGAGTCTCCTCTGAGTTCCCCACTTTGCTGAATCCAGGTTTTGGATCATTTAGACACATTAGTTACGAATTAGATACCATAACTACAGCTGAGGAGCCTCCACTGAGAGTTAAACCTCATGAAGGGCTTCACATTGCACAGGCTTAAAAAATCCAAATGTGCTGTGTCCTGTGTGCAACCAGGGATTTCTGGAGCTGTAGGTGAGTCAGTGGGATCCCAACTGCTCACTAAGGTCATTGGAAAAGTCCCAAATCCCTCTGTGGTGGCGCCTGGACTCCTCTGTGCCCCACCACCAATGTGGAGCTGGTGCCAGGAAAAGTGTTTGTTAACCTGCTCCTTATCACAGAGGTGGAAGAGGTGGCAGGATTAGTTGATATTAATAGAATATGCTGGTGGATGGCAAGGGCTGCTGTGATTAGTGCTAAGTACACTTAATCACACACCATAGACGATACACGTTTTGAAAGGACCTCTTAAGAGAGCTTTGCTGAACTGGTGTTTCTCCAACAGCTTGAAAGAATAGCCAAGTGATCAAACAATTAGTGTTAAAGATATCAAAAGCTCTCAGGAGCAGTGGCCACTTCCAGCAAGGGCCAGACAAGAAGCAAACAGGCTCATCCCTGAGACCAAGCATCGTGTCCGGCCTTGCTGTGCAGCATCCCCTGTTCCCCTCTGGCATACAATGTCAGTGGTTTTTATCAAAATACTGTGGAAAATGGGAGACTTCTGGCCCAAAAAAGGCTTGTTAATATTATTTCCACAAATACTACTTTTTCCTATGTCCTGGTGAGGATGGGAGCAGAGGAAGAAGGAAGGGATTTTGAGATATTATTGATTGCACAGTCATAGCTTTTCACAACTCCAGATAAGACCATGTCAGTGTTTCTATTATAAATTCTATTTCAGGGGTTAATATCGCTGATATAAAAAAAATAGCTCCAGGCTGGAACATGCAATAAAAGGTCTCTGTTGGTATGATTTGTCTCCAGATAATTAAAAATAAAAATCAAATTACTTCTCTCTCCTCTTTAAAAGTCCTGAAAGGAAGAAAGTGTTCTGTGTTAATGTTTTCATAATTTCCTCCCACCCTGAAGATAGAACAACAGAGAAATAGTTTTGCTTTCTACTGTAACAGTGTAGAGCTGGGAAATACCACAGTCATCTCCCAAACCTGTAATTTCTGAATGAGTTGAAGAATTTGCACCCTCATTGAGGTCCTGCTGGATGTGTCCCTGCTCTTACTGCATCAGACCTATGCGCACTTATGTTTTCCTGGCTCTGAGCCTCCCTGTTACCCCTGTGAGTCCAGGATATGTTCTTGCTCTCCTACCCAAGGTGAGGTACCAATTTTTTTTACCAGTGGAGATTATTCAGAGACCTGCAAATGCCAAAGTCTCCCTCAGAGATGCTGCAAAGAGGAGAGTTTTGATATTTTCTGAACAAAAAAAGAAGACTTTAAAAAAGCTGTTTTCCAAGCTGGCAAACTAAAGTCACCTGTGGAAACCATTGCTCCACTGACTCTCGGGGCCAGAGCACCAGCATAGAATCACAGAATAGTTTGGGTTGGAAGGGACCTTAAAGGCCATCGAGTCCGATCCCCTGCAAGTGAGCAGGGACACCTTCAGCTACCTCAGGCTGCTCAGAGCCCTGTCCAACCTTTGGGAAAGCATCTTGCCTTCCCAAGGGCACTGACACCAGGGGCTGCCCGTGCACCACCACGTTGCCCATCATTTCACTGGCATGTCTGAGGGACACCGACCCCTGTCCTGCTGCAGGTACCAACCAGTCATCGCAACCAGGCACCGGTAGCTTTAAAAATAGGGATGGAGGAAGAGGAGACCGGGTGCTCTGCAAGCTCGCGGATGTGCCCTGAGCCTTGCTCGCTCTGCTCGGAAGGAGCAGCTGAGCATCGTGGATTTCCTCCCCACACCCCCTCCCCCGGCCCTAATCACTTGACTCAAAAAGCCCTGGCTAATTGGCAGGCTGGCGTGCACATCCTCTGCAAACACTCCTCGCCTCTCTTCCTTGTCCCCATGACAACTTTTATGTCTGCCGCGTCACCTACAGCATTGGGAACAGATCTTTGTGCTCGTGGTACTTCACATCCCCTCGCCGTTCCCTCTCTGAGCCCTTAATGATGTGGTGCTTAACTCGGACCATTATCTTTGTGCCGCTGGGTGGGCTCGCAGCCCCCACCAGCCTTTGTGCAGGTTTGGGTGATCACAGAAGCGTTCTCGAGCCTTTGCTGGATGCTCACCTGGAACCCCACGGCCACGGACGCACCTTCAAAGGTCACTTTGTAACGCAGTGGCTGAGGACTGAGGGGCAGATTCTGCACCAAAAGCTGCTGGTGCACCTGTGTGGTGACCCAGTGATCCCCAGCCGAAGCCCCTCACGGGCTGTCCCCCTGCTGACCCTCTGTCGCCTGCCCATGGTGTTGTGGAAGGACAGGACCCAGGGATAACCTAACCTTTTCCCACCTCTTCCTTCATCATTTTCCCTCAAAAGCACCAGCCAGTTTTGCACTCTGAGGACCCTTCTGCCATGGGCTGCCCATTTGCCCTCACTGAGATTATGCCCCCAAAGTCACCTGGAACTGAGCCAAGACCTTCTGCTGGGCCTCTTCTTGGTGGTGGCCATGGGGCCCTGCTGTCCAGATCTGTAGGGTGTTTTTCTGGTTTCTTGTCTCTGCTTGGGTCCATCCTGCTGGCCCTGGATGGCCCCTGCTGTCTCCTTATGGCTTCCTCAAGATGACAAACATTGTCCTGGAGGGATTTTTTAGCTCATTATCTGCTCCTGAGCTGTCCCCTTCACAACACTGGGGACACAGGCTGGGACCTGAGTCCCTCATGGGAAAGCAGCCACTCACTGTGCTCCCAACATTCCACAGATGTTCCTCTCCAACGCCACATCACGCAGTGATGCACTGACTTCCGTACCACGGATATTACAGACCAAATCTTGTCCTTACAGAGGCAGAAGGCGCAGGAAGGAAAAGCCTGCTCCTGTGTTGACAGTGCCCAGATTTCTCTTTGAAAAGAGCTGTCACAGAGTGTCAATCCCCTGCTCACATCCCCAGGCTAATCCGAGCCTCCCTTGCCTCCGCAGGTGCCCTACTCCTGGTTGTGATGGCTCTGGTCACATAACAGGAAATTATGCATCGCATAGAAGGTAAGATCTCCCTTAAATTATTTTCTCTCTCCCTCTTTCTGTGTTGCTTTCTTTCCTTTTTTTTTTTTTTCCCTGCAGTGGGCAGAGTTGTAAAGTTCTGAATAAAACATTAATGTTACTGACAACTGAAGCCTATTTTCATCTCTTTAATCTGACTTCTCTTTTTTTTTCTGATGTTTCCAGCATCTGATTAGAAGCTCCTTTCAACAGAATAAAAGACAAAGGGTCAGATTTTAGCTGATGCAATGTTCCTGTTAATATTGCTACCTATTTATGACTTCTATTATCGCTTTAGAACATTAATAGCAGAGATCTGAGCCTTCTGTTCCAACAATTCCATTAAACATTGCAGGCTGTTAGCAGATATCTTCTTATCTAGACACCATTAATTACTGTCCATCTCCCTCAATTTTTTACTATTTTTTTTTCCTTCTGACTTCTCCTCGTGATGTGAAGCTGCAAAACGAGAGAGATCAAAAACACTGTGCCAAATTCAAGGGAAAGATGACTGAAGCGGGGGAATAGCAAATGCAGGGATTCTGCCAGTGAGACAGGCCTTTCTTCTCTTTTTAACCACAGTCTGTCAGGCTGCCCTCGTGCCAAGAAAAGTGGGATCAAGATTACCCCGACAAAGGATGATAAAGAAGACCCAGAGCTGATGAAGTAAGTCTGGAAAATAACTCCTGAACAAAGCTTGTCACTCCATCCCCTTTGCCTCACACAGATTTACGTGGGGGATCAGCACCCACCCCACATCCCTCCTCAGTCACGCTGCTTTGAGCATCCTCTACTGAAGCTCTTTGCTGTGTTTTGGTGTTGCAGTTCTGAGATTTGATGGAAAAATTGGGTGGTGGTGGGGTAATGCTCTATTTTTTCTTATTTGTTCCGGCAGATGTGAAAGGTAGGCTGGTAGGGCCCTCTCTGCTAGCTGTACTTTATATAATTCCAGAAAAATCACACCAGTGTTGTAAATGAGGGTAAAACCCCACGTCAAGCCAAACATTGCAGGTTTTGGGGAAGCAATGGGCAGGCAAGGGCTGATGGACTGGCTTACAGTGTGCCAGGAACACAGAAATAGAAACTACCCAGCTCTGAGCTGGGTCAGGACCTGGTAACCCTGAATAAACTGTGTTTTGTAGAGTCTTTGCCAGGGCAGAATATTTGAAGTGAACTGAAAAAACCTTTCTCTGCTGCCTCAGGCTGAAGTTTTCAAAACATCCCAGGGGGTTTATTCCTGCGGGGAATAGAGATTTGAAATCGCTTAGTCCACCTCAGGAGTTTTCACGAGCTGTGAAATCCATTTGTCCTGACTTTTAGCAAGTCTGAGCATCACAGGCTCAGCACGTGGGGTCTGGATCTATATCTCCTTACACACCTATAGGGCATCAAAGGCAACACTGACTCCAGGACCCTATTTTTTATTGTTACCTCAGAGCATTTCCAGCCTTTCTGGAGCCTGTCCACTCACCCAGCAAGTGCAGGTGGAAGGGGGTAAAAAGAAACATGGAAAAAATTATCAACCTCCTCCAAGAGTTTCTGGTTGCCCCTGAGTGCTGGCATATCTGTTCAAACCCCGTTGGCTCAGCACACTGTCTCCAAATGGATCTTTTTTTACTTATTTTAGCCCCAGGGCAGGTCTTGCCCTCACAGAGGATCAGAGGTGGATATCTCCATGTGCTCAGGTTTTGGCCTGGAGCAGAGGCTGAGCCAAAGCAGGACCCAGTGGGTGTGGAAGAACCCTGTGGGGTCTGTGGGAAGCCGGGATGTGCCCACTGGGGGGGAAGAACCTTTCAGAAAAAGATGATATTTGAGCCATCTGCTCTGTTCTTCCTCCTCAGTCTACAGGAAGGAAAGCCTCCCAGTTAAATGAGCCGTGTGATAATTAGCAGGATTTAGGAGACTTTATTAAAAATTAAGCAACCTACTTGTGAATTTGTGGGAAAAAAGCCTCTTTTGGCTCAAATACACTGAATTGCTGGTGGTGTTGCAATGCTGTGCCATTAACCAGTGACACAGGGAAGGAAAGGACAAGGAGCAGACTGGTGTTGTGCAAGTGCTGGCTGTTGTACCTTTGCTCTCACCATGGTTGGAGCCCCCAGCTGGGAGGTCACCCCTCTTCATGGTTTCCCCGGGGACACGTGCCCTGTGGAGCTGGGGAAGCTGTGGTTTTGCTCATTTGTGCCTTCCCCATTCAGGGCAGGACAGGGCAGGAATGTGCCAAGCAGTTTCCCCAGTGTGGTTTCTCTGCACAGAAATCACTTCCCAGTGCAGGGAGAAAAGGGGTTTTTGTGTGGCTGTTTTGTTATGGTTCAGCTGGGCCTTGTGTAGGAGCATGGGATGGGCTGGCAGGACAGCCACAGCAGAGTGAGGGTCCCCACCAGCATCCTCACCAGGGGTTGGGTTTCTCCTAGCCCACCCTAAAGATGCAAACACTGGGAAGATAAAATGGCAAGAAATCATATAATTGTTTGGGTTGGAAGGGATCTTAAATCTCACCTCATTCCAACCCCCTGCCATGGGGTGGGACACCTTCCACTAGAGCAGATTTCTCAAAGGCCCATCCAGTCTGGCCTTAAACACTTCGGGCGGGGGGGCATCCATAGATTCTCTAGATTCCAGGCTCCAAATGGCATTGGAGGATTTTCTGACTCCTAGAAACCTAATGTCATCCACCCCCAGAGAGGCCTCGTGGGACCATGGACATGGGTGCAGGAAGTGTGGGATGGGCTGTGAGGGTCTCTGTGGCAACAGGAGGTGAAGGCATTCCCTAACATCCCATGGCCCAGGCACCAACCCCCCCTCTTCCAGTACACCCAGGAGGAAGAGAAGCTCCTCTGAGATGTGCAAGACAACGTGGCACAACAATCCCTGGCTGGTGCCTTTCCCCAGCCTGTGGAAGTGTTTGTTCCACCACCCACGGCAAGGTGCGCCCGGTGTGGGTTTACGTTAAGGAGCTTTGGCTCTAAATCCTTCCTCCGTCTGCACCGAGCTCCGCTTGGAACCCGGCCGAGTTTTGCACATCGTCACCGAGGAGAAAGTCATTTAGTGCCTGTTATTTCTGCTGTTCATCCTTCAAGTAATTTGCTGCAGACGTGATTGAACAGATCACCTCAACCTTCAGCGAGCCCACAGAGCGGAAGCACCCACAGGTGTCCAATTGATCAAATGCTACTGGTGCTCCCACTAAATAATAATATTGTAAAAAAAAATAATTTAAAAGATGTCCAAGACAGATGTTTTGCAGAATAAGGCTCTGGTTTATTTTTTAACAATGAAAGTGTAATAAAAGTTAAATTAACGGTGTAAAATATGTAATGGCTGGGCCGTAATGGCTGCATATGAAATGCTGGGGTTTGTCTCTTTCTCTCTTGCTCTTCCCCCCTCTCCCCCTTCTCCTTTTCCTCCTGAGGATTCAGTAATTTGCTCGTGATCATATAAAAGCAATGATGTTATGAATTTACTCAGGATCCTGCTGGCAGGGATATTATAAGTGAATTGTGCTGCATTTGCAGCTGATTAAAATCGAGATCAGCATTTTTCAAATTATCTTGGGAAAAGGCTGGGTGTAGGCCCCCCCCCTTTGCTGTCATCTCCCTTTTGTGTGGAATGTAAACAATCAGGGCAATAATTTCTGCGGTGAAACACAGCTTGCGATTTTCAGGAGCAGCTCCGCGAATGTTTTTGCTGGGGAGCCTCAAAGTCCCTAATTGCTCCCAAACTGAGGATATGGAGATTGTTTTTGTCATTTCTTACCTCCTTCCACCTCCCCTATTTTTGAGTAACCTCCCTTGAGTAATAAACTTTTAACTGTATTTATAATTGACAAGCATTTTTAAAACAAATGCAAACCCCAGCAGAAACCCTGATAGATACATGGGGCTTGTGGGATGGCTGGATTTAGGGAGAATGCCATTAGGTGAGGAGGGAGGAAAGAGGTGCCTTTTAGAGAGCCACTCGTGTGCTTGGCAGCAGCACAAGTTGTGTTGGTGCTTCCACGAGGCTCCTCACAGTTCCTGTGTGTTTCAACTGGCAATAAGGAGGCAGAAGTCTGGCAGTGGCAGGGCTCGTGTGCTGCCTCGATGATAAATCCCACTTTATCCCCTTGTGAGCGTGGGTTGATCTCCCCAGAGGCAGGATGTGAGCCAGGAGGAGGAGGCAAGCGAGGCCATGCCGTGGCTGCAGGCTGAGTGATGGCCCAGTGACTTGTCCTGTCTGACAGGGTGCAGGCTCAGAAACCCCTCGGACGCCCTCCTGGCAGGAACAGGGCTGCAGCTCTTTGTGCACAGCCTGAACAGCTCCTGGCTCAGGAACTGGCTCCTGGGGAGGGCTGTGTCCCCAAGGGCACAGACAGTGCTCCTACATTGTGTTGACTGTGCTAGTGGAAGGTGATAAGCGATGAGTCTGGGTTCATCAGCAGCGACACCGGGCAGAGCCAGCAGTACGTGTGTGATGGTTCAGTGTGAGTGTCGGCCTCGGGGTACATCAGGATCCCATGTCAGGCAGCCCAACCTGCCATTTTTGTCCCCAGTGAGGCACCAAATACCTGGTTTCTGACACCATTGGGACCTACTTTTGCTTCACGTGATGTGACCTCCACAGACTTCCCTCCCGCAGAATTCTCCTTGATTCTCTTTGGCTTTTTTGAAGGAGCAGTTCGTAGCTCTTAATTTCCCATCTGCTATTTCCATCAACCAAGTACCTCCCCTGTAAACTCCAGATGAGACCCAAA
>NW_008236180.1:4414458-4431892 GCF_000691975.1 Corvus brachyrhynchos
CCTTCCTCTTGATTACTGTGCTGTAACTTGGGGTGATTCCCTGTGCCCAGGTGTCCGGTTCCGGGCTGCGTTGGGCTGGGACACATCAGTGGCAAATACGCGTCTCACCGGAGCGCCTCCGGGTGCCCTCTGGCAGCCCGCAGGCAGAAGGAAGGATCCCTCAACGGCTCCTCATTTTCCTGGAAGTCCTTGAAGAACGAAGGCCCAACCTGCCCCACCCCAGGCTGTGATGGTTCTGGCCATGCCAACGGGAGCTTCCTCACTCACAGAAGGTAAATCCCAGGGTTCAAATCAGTGTGTGATGATGTTGCTGTGGACTGATTACCTGCCCCAAGATGCTGCTTGAGCAGTGTTCAGCTCCTCAGGCAAGGCTCAAGAACTGGTGCTTTTGATGCTGAGTTCAGTCAGGTTGAAGTTTACTGAACAGAGAAAATGTGTGGTTATTTTGATATTCACAGAATCACAGAACGGTTTGGGTTGGAAGGGACCTTAAAGATCACCTCACTCCAACCTCCTGCCACAGGCAGGGACACCTTGCTCTGTCCCAGGTTGTTCTAAGCCCTGTCCAACCTGGCATTGGACACTTCCAGGGATGGGGCAGCCACAGCTTCTCTGGGGAACTCTGGCCTCACCACCCTCACAGGGAAGAATTTCTTCCTAACCTCTAATCTAAATCTCTATTTGCATGCTGGAACAGAACTTGAGCACCACAAATAGGAGTCTGGTGCCCAAGAGAACCAGACTCATCTCCCCCTCCTCACCTGGCACAACTCTCTTAGGAAGCAATGTGTTTTTAATCTTTGCTTAAAGAAAATTGCTCTCACTTTATAAATGGGGAGTTTTGTGGCATTATTCATAAAGCAATTTCCTCTGTTCCATAAAAAGCTTTTAGAAGAACTGTCTCGCAGCTTGAATTCCACCAAATGGCACATGCTCTTATGTTGGAACATAAGCACCTATAAATACTGAGAGTTTATGAAACCCATTTTTACTTGTTTTTCAGTTTGTCAGGGTGTCCAAGAGCTACTTTTGCTGGGAAGAAAGGAAAACTCTCAGGGGATGAAATTCTCAACACAAAGTTCAAGACCAGCGATGGTAAGGTTTTTCACTCCTTTGCCTTGCAGGCGTGTCAGGGTATTGAGCCTGTGGATCTTTTTCTTAATAGACTAGGGAGATTTCAGCTGAAATCTAGACACAGATTTCAAGGACACCCATTCCTTGCGTTTTCTGGGTGCTTGTGGTGGCATGGTACCAGTCTCACTCCTTGAGTCACATATTTTAAGGGAGCAACAATAAAGAAGGCAAAAGAAGTAATGCTGAAATTCAGATTTTTTTTCCCTTCATATATTCACTGGCATTTTTACAAATCCCTTGCAGTCATTCAGCAATTTTCACCTATTCAGGGCTTTTAATACTGAGATATTTCTGGATCTGGAATTTTGTTAGCAATGGCACTTTGCATTTCCAGTGCTATTACTGAGCTTTCTGTGGTATTTGACAAGTTTCAGGCATTGAACTTGAATACTTAGATAGTTTGGAACCTATAAATACCTGCCCTCCTCTAGAATTATTGCTTTATTTTATGGACCTTGTAATTTCTCATCAAGACATGCATTAGTTTTTTAAGTGGCATCATTCCAAACTCAGGATTGGAGAAAGTGACCTGGTTGTTAAGGACAATCAACCTTGCTGGGTATGGGGATATGTTGGACTCCAACTGCTCTGCTGTCCTTTGCTTTTGCATTTGCATATTGACCTGTTCAAGTATCATTGAACTGTGATGATAAAAACATTAATTATAAAAAAAAAATAGAAGAAAAAAGGCAGGTGAGAGGTATGTCCTGTTTAGAGAGGATGGTGCAGCAGGATGGGCTCAGCAGAAAGCCCAACACTTTTGTTTTACCCAAGAGCATTAGCTGACTGCCCGTGACCTTCCCTCCCGCAGTTCTGGAGAACGATGAGGAGATCAAGCAGCTGAACAAGGAGATCAGTGAGCTGAACGAGTCCAACTCAGAGATGGAAGCGGCCATGGTGAAACTCCAGTCCCAGGTTTGTCCATGCATTCAAGCCCAGGGGTGCAGGGTGTTGGTGGGTGCCACTGGTGAGGGTTGGTAACCCTGCCATGCTCCTTGCTCCACAGATCTCCACCATGGAGAAGAACCTGAAAAACATTGAGGAGGAAAACAAAATCATAGAGGAGCAAAATGAAGCCCTGTTCCTGGAGCTCTCAGGGTTGAGCCAGGCTCTCATCCAAAGTCTTGCCAATATCCGCCTTCCGCACATGGTAAGAAACTTCGACAGTGCTCGGCCCGAGCCGGCGTCACCGAGGGAGCTGTGCCAAACCCAATTCATGATAAGGCTTATTCACAATTAAAGAGTGGAAGAATTTCTTTCCGTACACCTATGTGTCCTTTATAAGATCAGTACTTTTCCCTTATCTCTGAAGCTTGCATTTTATCTCCCTTTTGTTGTCATTTTCTGCTGATCTCCCTTTGTATCTATTGTTCTGTCTCATTACATCTGGAAGCACTATCACAAAATAGGAAACTTTATCAAGGGCACCCAGTGCCTTTTAGGCTAAGACAGCACAAGCAGAGATCAGGAGGGATTGGATTTCAACGTCAGAAAGATCTTAGAGCTCTTATTATAATGCAGGTAGTTTCAATTCAGTTTTGAATAGCTGGCAGCTAAAGAATAGCATTCTTAAAGAGAGTGTATTTTGTTTAATTTAACAAGGTCTAACAGCCCACAGCATGTTACCATAGAGTTACTGAGAAATGAAAAGACTGCATTAAAATAGTAAAACCACAAAAGGCTATTAATTACCTTCTCTCTATTCCCAGGAATGTAATTACTGTTGTCAAAACCAGGTGTGTGGAGGTGGGGCTCGTGTTGTTGAGAAAGCTGTCCTCTTACAACTCATAAAGACCATTGCAATGATCAGAGGAATGAGCTTTTGATTTATTTTTTCTTCCATCCTTTTTTTTTTTTCTTTTTCTTTTTTTTTTGGGAATCCTTTTCATTGGGGTTTGTATTTAAATTCAGGCTGGCTGGAGAGAAGCCATCCTCCAGCAGAGCAGTTTTGGATAGTATTCACCCAGCTGCCTAACTGGCAGAAAACCACTCGCTGAGAGCTTTTTTGTAAAATATTTGACACATAAAGGTCAAATAAACTGTTCAGCAAATATTTTTTCAAGGTTTCAGGCAACTCCAATTAAATGATGCCTATGAGACTTGTATGCTCATTTTATTCCCGTTCTTTTTCTTCCTGCTCTCTCTTTTCCCCCACTAAGCCCAAGTTAGATATTTGCAATGCCCCTCAAAAGCAGAAGCTGTACTGCAGCAGAGAGCTGGGCTGGGCAGCTGTGAGCCCAAGGTGACCTGACTTTGACTTTGGTTCTCTCCGTGATGTTTCAGCAGTCCTGTCGTCCTCCAGCCCTTCATTTCCATGCCTTAATTCAGCCTCCAGCCTGTCAGGCTGCCTGTACACACTTAACCTGATGCTGTTAATAGTTCCACAAGGCCAGTGCATAAAATTAAGGACCTGGTTAAGATCCGGTGGGATCAGGGAGATGATGAGATTGCCGTAGGTGCAGCACTGCACACAAAAAAGCTCCGATGGGGAGACCTTTATCTGTCTGTACATACAGAGAATCATGGAATGGTTTGGGTCAGAAGGGACCTTAAACCTCACCTTGTTCCAGCCCCCTGCCATGGGTAGGGATAGCTTCCACCAGACCAGGTTTCTCCAAGCCTGGCATTGAGCACTTTCAAGAGGCCACAACTTCTCTGGGCACAAAAATACACAGAAGGTTTATTGCAAAGACTCTCATTCGCTTCCTGCTCTTCTACTAACACTTTTATTTGGCTTTTTTTTTTTGGCTGCAGGAACCAATTAGTGAGCAGAACTTTGATGCCTATGTGAACACGCTGACAGACATGTACACTAACCAGGAGTGCTACCAGAACCCGGAGAACAAGGACCTGCTGGAGAGCATCAAGCAAGCCGTCAAAGGCATCCAGGTGTAGTGCCGTGGGATGGAGAGCAGCAAGCAAACAGACTGTAAGATGGAACTTTCCCTCCAAGTATTCAGGTTTACAAGTTAGAAAACTTGTTTAATGAATGAAAAAAAAGAAAAAAAAAAAAAAAGGACCAAAATGTAACCAAGAGGCCATTTCTGAGACGTGGAACTGATCGAACTCAATGTTCTCGTTTACTTAACTTTGGACCTTCTTGAGAAAAGTGGGATTTTTTTCTACCTGGACCACAAGGTAGATCAGGATGGAAGGTTAAATTCTCCAGTAGGCTGTGGGGCTTGGTAGCAGGTGAAGAGCAGGCATCTTTCATGAGTTGCTGTGCTCTTGCAGAGTTGATCCAAGGGTTAAGATGTTACAAGAACAGGGTCTTGTCCGATCCAAGACTAGTGTATGACTGGCTTAAACCCTCATGTTGTCTATGGTCGTATGTCCAGATCACCTACTCACACATGAGTTATGTTCTATGTTGCTACAAGTGCTGGAGCTGCAAGCTACCTGTAAATCTGAACCTGTGCTGGGCCTCCCAACCGTGAAGTGTTCAGATATCCACTGGGCATGGGAACTCTGAAGTATTATAAAGTAGCTTATTTTTATTTTCTGAAAGAAATCTGAAGAGCAGTTCTGGATCTCCAGTGGAAAGCGCAATGGAAAAAAGGTTCTCAGGGAAGCTTTTGGAGTTTGCAACTACAGTATTCCTTTGTCTGTCTTAAATATGAGAGTAGCTATTATGAATAGGCCAATTCCAGATATTTCAAACAGAAGAATTTCTTTAATGTGTCATGGTCCGGTGTATATGATTTTTTGGAAATCTGTT
Source organism: Corvus brachyrhynchos (assembly GCF_000691975.1). Lineage (NCBI taxonomy): Eukaryota > Metazoa > Chordata > Aves > Passeriformes > Corvidae > Corvus > Corvus brachyrhynchos. Next base: position 4,419,311 of record NW_008236180.1, read on the forward strand.
TGATGACAGTTCTGGTTCTTTTCATTATTGTGATCATCCCTACAGTGGCGCAGTACTGCCAGTCCAGAGATCATACATCAATGCCAGAGAACGGTTGAGATTGCAATGAACAAAACAAAACAAATCAAAAAGAAGCAAAAACCAACAAAAAGAGAGATGTTAATTGATGGCCAGAAAAGTGCTTATGTACCGTGAACCAGGAGTTGATTTCTTACACGTATCCACAGGGCAATGAGGACGGTTTGGTTTGGTGTTCTAGGATTTGCGTGAAATCACAGCGCGAGCGCCATTCTGCAACAAAAAAAAAAGGGAAAAATGGAAAAGAAAAAGAGGATTCAGGTATTGGGAATTCTTCCAAAGAAGCAGTTGTAAGCAGCTGGGTACATGCAGCCCTCTGTGCATTTAGAGAACAACTCTATGAATGTCTTTGCAACGCTGCTCTGCAGCAGCCACTCCATGGCCAGGGCCAGCTGTCACCCCACGGGGCTGCTCCTCACCTTTGCTCCCATCCGGAGCTCGCTTCCTTCTCCAAACACTTCAGTGAGGCAAAACCCCCTGAGGGGTCCCAGCGTGGGGGCATCCCACATCCCATATCCTGCATCCCTCCCGGCCATGGGGTGGGCAGAACTGGGGAGGATCTTGTTGACCCCAGCTAAAGGCAAGACTGTGGTGTCATTTCGAGCCAAATCCTGTAGATATTTAGGGTGTAATTCACAATTTGGAGAAGTCAGTGGAAAGTCCTAGTGACTACCATGGCCACTGGATCTGGCCTGGAAGCCCATGAGTGGCTTGATTGGAGTCGTCCCCCGTGTTGAGTTCCATAGGGCAGTTGGCCTGCGTGGGTTTGCTCCCATAATTAAGTGTGTGCAGGATCAGGCTCCACGAGTTCACTTACTTTAGAACCCATTCCAAGTGCAAAAATAGAAAAGAAAAGGTAAAAAAAAAAGGTATAAAATTTGAGGTGTTAAAAACACAACATTCTTAACATGTAAATAGAGTCCAAATTGATTGTGACTGCAATTCAGTTAGTATTTAAAAGTAGAGAAATTGCACTTACTGGAAGAAAGAGAAGAAAAAAAAAAGTAGTTAGTTTAATTATCCTGTAAATTATTTAATTTTGGCAAGATGTATGTAATTTATATTTACAACACCTTATGTTAACTTTTTGCTATTTATTTAACTTTTTTATTTATTAATTTTATACTTATTTTAAACTGGACACTGCACCATAGAAATGAAGAAAAAAGAAGCAAAAAAAAAGTTAAAAATTAAAACCTTTGACCATAAAAAATGATATTCCAAAAAAAAAGAAAAAAAAGAAAAAAAACCCTATCTACAACTCCTACTTGTAATTTTGATGCAACCAAGTTATTTTTTATATATTTTGTTATTTATTCTTTTAATGATGGGAATTTTTTTAAAGATATTTTATAACTGAGACATTTTGATAATTTTTTGGTTTGTTTTTTTGCGGGGGCAGGGGCACTGGGGGGAAGAGAGACTTTTTCAGTTTTTCTTTTCTTTTTCATTCATATTGTTTCAGGCACTGATAACAGGAAATGAAAATTCTGTATTTATTATTTATTTAATATTTAAGTCGGGAAAAAAATGAACTGTGCTCTTGTTGTATATTTATTTTGTCGTTTGTGTGTTGGTTATGTGATGACTGAGTACTTGTTTATGTGAAGGAATACTGTTAATATTTAAATAATAAAGAGTCACATTGAAAGTTATAGCAGGCTACATGTTATTCTGTGAAAACGAATACTGTGATCTACTTTCCTCAGGAAATGTATTTTGCAGACAGAACTTCCTTATGTACTGGCAGGGTTATTTCATAATAAAACCCAGTTCTGTTTGTGACTTTAGTTCCTATGGTCTTTCTTCGAGCTGCTGCCAATGTGTCCCCACTGGGCTTTGTCCTCGTCCTGCACCATGACTTGGGGGTGGTCAGAATGTCCCTGCTGACCTGGAGCTCCAGGCAGGGACTGTGCACTTCCCACCTGGCTCTTCCCACCTCCTAAGCTGGGGGATTTAAGGGGAATTTAGGTTTGATATCTCTGAAGGCTTTGGAGAAGGAGCTGCCACCATCCGGCCAAGCACGTGCTTAAAATCCCACTAGTGCTGTGATGGGGAGAGTCATAAGTCCCAGGAATGCTGCAGGCAGAACTCCTCTGGGCAGGACTTGCCCCCTGCAACCCCAGTGCTCCACATCCCCAGGAGTGCAGGAACACCTCTGCTATGGATGCAGGTTGAGAGAGCTGGGGTGTTCAGCCTGGAGAAGAGAAGAGCCTCTTCCAGTGCCTGAAGGACCTCCAAGAGAGATAGAGAAGGACTTGGGGAAAGGGTGTGGAGGGACAGGACAGGGGGGATTGCCTTCACACTGACAGAGGGCAGGGTTAGATGGGATATGGGGAAGGAATTCTCCCCTCTGAGGGTGGTGAGGCCCTGGCACATGTTGCCCAGAGAAGCTGTGGCTGCCCCATGCCTCGAAGAGGTCAAGGCCAGGTTGGAAGGGGCTTGGAGCAACCTGGGATAGTGGAAGGTGTCCCTGTTCATGGCAGGAGGTTGGAATGAGATGGTCTTTAAGGTCCATTCCAGCCCAAACCATTCCAGGATTTCATGATCTTGTGGCTTTGTGCTCCCACAGGTGGTGTGTGAGCAGAGGAGATGCCATTGGGAGTGGTACGGGAGATGCCAGCCCTGGGATGCGACACAGAGATGGACACTTTTCCCTCCTGGATTTCCAAAAAGCTTCACCAAACCGATCTCTGAGGTTTAGCTCAAATGCTGGGCAGTGGCTGGTTTTTGTCAACAAGATTCGCTCAGTTGCCTCAACCCAACTGTGATGTTCGCAGATCGCCCTCCTGGAAGAACGGAGCCTTTTCTCCAGTAAGAGTTTATGTTTTGAAGCTGTGGCAATGAAGAGAATTTTTCACTGATCACTGTGTTGGAGACATAATTTCTAAAGCTGCCAAAATTCAGTTTTGCTCTGCTGTAGCTGAGGTGAAATAGGGTAAATCACGTTAAGGCCATTTGGAGCTGAGTGAATTGGATCAAATGGGAATTTCAGGCAGGTTCATCACCAAGAAATTCAATTGTCTGATTAACTGAACTGAACTTCTCTGTCTGTCCCTGCACGGAAGCACAAGCACTGCTGGGTTACAGCAGAAGGAGGTGGTCCTACCACAGGCATGAAGGTAAAGGGAGCAGAGTGAAATACAACCAAAAAGGTAAGAACTGCAGTCAGAAAAGCATAGAGAAAAGTTTGGGTTTCCTAAAGATTTCCTAAAACCTTTCCTTGAGCATGTACATGGCCATGGGTGCTCACTGGAAGTTTTTTTGCCTTCATTTGCTGTCTGCAAGGTGTGCTGGGGCAGTAAACTGGCAGAAGCTTAAGAAAGGCTTAGGATCCCTTAGCCAGTGGTCCCAAATGCCTGAAAACAAACACCCCCAGCAAGGAGGACTGCTGGAGATGGAGCCACGCTTGCTCAAGAGTCCCAAGGGCAAAGTTTGAGGCTTTGCTGGACATAACTTGGAGTTGATGGGATTTTGTCCCTTTCTCACAGGAGGAAAAGCAGCTGGACTCATGTTCACTTCACCGGCTGGCACATTGTTTTCCTGAAGGGCACGTAATTGTTTTATGGGGGTTTCGCCTGACTTTGCAGTGCCGAGCAGTTCCTTGTGCCAATATTTGATTATGATGATCGAGCTAATAGACGTGCTCGCCTGTCCTTCCTTAACGAATTGGCTGAGCTGGATAATAGAGCGCTCAGATTTGTGCTAAATTGCAGCTCGGGGAGCCATCACTGGGAGATGTTATCTTCTTGGAACTGGTGTCCTTTATCACAGGGAAGGGAATTGAATTGGTTTAAGATGGTACACTGTCAGTTTATAGGTGTGCTTAGGAGAGCTCTTAAGCCTCCTGCAGTGGGCGTAGGGTGAGAGCAGAATGTCAGAGCAGTATGGGGTTTGGCTTCAAGGATGCCAGGGAAAAGATACTCGTCAGCATATGGTTGTCTCTAAACATGTCGATAAACCATTGACCAACGAGCCTCATTTGGCCTCGCTGATACCACTGTTAATTGTTAAAAGCTGCTAATGACCCATTCCTCCAGTGGTACCTTCCACTTGTCAGCATTGACCTAATCTCTCCCAGAGCAGCGCTCCAGCCATGGCTTTCAGCTGTAAGCAGCGAGGGGGGGGTTCTTTCCCAGCCTCGTGCATTTTTTCTGATTGTTGTTCCCCTTGCCCCACAGCTCCTCTGAGTGAAGCCTTGAACCACCTCACCCCACTCCCACAACCAAGGGGTCCTGAAAAGCACACAGCTGGGTGGTCAGGAAGGGGTTGCCTCATTCCCATCAGGTTACTGGGGAGAGAAGGCCACTTTGCTCTTCAGAGATGCCATTTAGCATCAAATTCATCCCCTCTGGGCCTCAGAAAGACAATGCTGAGGCTGGGAAGCAATGGGATAGGCTGGAGATGACACCGCAGCCAACGGAGCAGCCCTGAGCTGGAAATTGCTCCAGCACAGCTTGGTTGGATATAAAGGCTCTGGCCTGCACTTGTTAGCACACTCACTTCTCCTACACTTTTACAAGAAGATATATCCTAAAATGACCTCCCACTTTGTACAGAAGGGCTTGTGGGATTGAGGCTTTGGAAAGCATGAGGATAATGCATTCTTCAGACAAACAGCTCTTGTTACTCCAGCTGCCTTCATCCCTGTCTCTCAGCGGGATGAATAAACCAGAAATTGTCGTAGAAACGGTAGTATCTGTTTTAAAGACACTTTCGACCCTGTCAACAAGGAAGTATAAGAACCTCTAAAGCCTGCCTTCATTTCTATGACTGCAGTGCTCCTTTGTTTAAGTGACAGGGACTATCTGTGATGACCTGAGGAAAAATGAGCCATGAAGGGGCAGAACAAGGACATATTCTCTGCCTGAGCTTCCCCAGAAGGACCTGTCCATGCCAAGATGCCCTCGCAGCATCCTGCCCACAGCAGGTTAACACCAGCACATCCTTATTGAAACCAGGATATGCCAAAACTTTTCCTTGCCTCTTCCTTACTCACACCAAGGCCCAAAGTCCACCTACACTGAGCATGAGGCAATGGTTTGGACTCAAACAGGGGTTAACCTGGCCTTAGCACTGCAGGGGAGTTGGTTTTGCTAAGACAAGTCCAACATCAAGGTCCTCAGGTTTTGCCATTTGTTAGAGGACTCCTTCTCAGGCTCCAATATTTAATAATCCAGCCTAATCATGCTGAGGCTGTTTAGCAATTAAATAACATAAATCCAGAAGCTAGATTAATAAACAGTCTGGTCTGTCTAGAGCAGTCTACAGGGTGGAGAGATAAAACTATAAAATATTTATTACCAGCTTGGGGATGAAGTCATTAATTTAATAACTACCCATTGCTTTGCTTCTTACAGTTGTTAGCAGTCTGAAGGTTGCAGAAGATTAGGTGGGAAACTTACTGCTTCCCTGCTGAGTGGAGCCTTTCCCATGAAAGCCAGGGCCCAGCTCCCATCTGTCACCCCATTACGTTTGGAGGTGGTGAATATATTACTGTGCCGCTTCCCAAAATAAAACAAAACAAAATTTCTGCTGGCCACATGGCAACCCTCCGTGGGATTTAATGATGACACTGCCCTTTGTGCACAAGGCCACTTCCAACAGCTGTAGAGACTGAGGCAGGGGGATCTTTGACCACACGCACGACGTGGCTCCCACGGTGAGCACGGCCCCAGCAGCACCGCCAGTGCAAGTGCCTTTGGGGACCAAAGCTTTGGCTGCCTCTTGTCCTGAGATGTCGGGAGCACTGTCTGAGCCTCCCTCATCAAGGATTTCTCAGTGGGTCTTCATGTTTTCAGGAGAGGGAACAAGGGTATTAGTTGTGTCCCTGCTGTGATGTGATATTGGGGAACATCCAGGACTTAGATCCACGCATCTGCTTTGCAGTGATTATGGCTAGAGTCCCCTGATGAGCGTGGTCCCCCGCTGACAGCTACGATTTGCAGCGATGTTGTAGCAAAAGTCATGGGGGAAGAGGGAGGGAGGGCGGCTGTGCGCCCTTGGCATGTTTTGTCATCAGTTTCATCCAGGGACAGCAAAGAGGTGCCAACTGAGGGAGTGGGGTTTGAGCGGGAGCAGCGTGTGATGTGGGACATCACTGCTGATGAGGGGCTGAAACACTGCTAATCCTCCCCAATGGCTGCACTGACAGCAAAGGTAATCCAATTCCCCGAATAATTTAATCAAATTGTTAGCCTGTTTTTTAAAATAAATAAACTAAAAACAGGCACGGCCTGTGAACACCAACCACAGCATGGATGAACACAGGGGTGCAGCCAGCCAGCCCTGCCTGGCCTGTGACTGCTGACTGGCTTGGGAGGGACCAGCTCCAGCAGCTCTTAGTGTCCACCCCTGTTCCTGAGAAGGGCAGGGGAAACAGCTCAGGGAGTACTGAAGGGTCCTGGGGGGCTCCTGTCTTGACAGAGCTCAGCCACCAGCCTTGGAAGAACCCTGTTGTCCATGGGCATCCCCAATCCTCCTCCAGTCTCGGAGAGCTGCAGAGCCACAGCACCAATCCCAGGAAAAAAAATCCTAAGTGGGTGCCTTGAGGAAGTCAGAAAGGTCAACAGGAGAGAAGGTGGGCAGGGATGGAGAAAGGCATCTGTGCTGTCCAGGCGAGAAAGGAAGACAACAGCTGTAAAATAGTGCTCTGGCTTCTGAGGCTCCCACAAAGGAGATCCTTGCATGAGGTTTGTGGGCAGCTCAAAACAGACAAGTCCAAACCTGGGTCTCCAAGTACTGGAGATGAGAAGCTCTGGACAGATGGATCAAATGAGATATCTTGGCCTAGATTTTGCACTAAGGTTTAATGACATCACGCTGTGCTTTAGCACAGAGAGAGTGAGATTTTAGGGGTACTTTTAGTAGGGTAGGGAGGAGAAGGAAAGAGAGAGAGAAAATTCTCATGAATCACAACAGACCTGCAAGATATTTCTATTGTCACCCCAAAAGTAACAGAAATGATTCTGCAGAGCATTCACCTCAATTTTTCTCTCACAGCAGACTAATTTGGAACTGTCAGCACAAGTATCTTTGTCCTGACCATCCTGTACATCCAGCACAGGCAGGGCTAACTGCAGAGGCCCCACTCCAGTATCATGTCATCGCATTACCCTTTCATTTCTCTTATCAATGCTGCCATTCAGTTCCACTCCTTTTTCCCAGCCCTTATCACAGTGAGCCAAAAAAGTGCAGACCATCAGTCAGGAGGGAAAAAAAAAAAAAGAAGAACAGGTGAAATTCTGATTTTGTCAGCTAAAATAGCTTCCAGATGAGCTCTGCCCACAAAGAAGCTGAATCTTGGTGATTTAGTTGCCAAATTTTACATTTTCTCCCTCTCCCCCATCTCTCCTCTCATCTCCAAGCTCAAAGTGGAGTCCTGACACAGCAAAGCATTAATAGAATTAGTGTCCTGCTATAAACTGTTCACTGGGGCTTGTTAGCTCAATTGTTGATGCTAAATTCTTATCAGCAGAGACACCTAAAAGAGCATTAATCAAGAAAGGCTGAACTCCCCGCTTGGGTCACAGAAATTTAATTAAACCCCAAGTAAAACTGGAAAATCATTTTGAAAAGAGAAGAGATGAATGCAAAATGTTTTTCGTCATTTGACTCTGCACCTCGGCAGTTCAAACCCTCAGCCGTGATTTCAAAGAGAATTTTGCCACAGAAAAGGTTGAGGGAAACACAGACAAGACTCTCCTCTGTGCCTCCTTTAATACAAGGTCCTGATGCTCATCCAGGGTAAATAAAATATGGAAAACCACCAATTAAGGCCTGTTAAAGACCTGCACCCACTAATGCAAAAGAGCAGAATGCATGACCAAGCAACACAGTGATCTCCTTGAGTAAGGTTCTGTTATGGTTAAGGTCGTGTTATGGTTATTCATTTACAGATTTGCATCTATTTTCCATTTGCTGTGCAAAAAGTCTCATGCAGCAAACCATTTATTTGGCAGATGCAGAGAAATATCAGTATTGGTACGACCTCGTGTGGGATATTGTGTGTATTTCTGGGACCTCTCCTTGGAAAAAGAAAAGATTAATTTATCCCTGAACAGGTGCAGAGAAGGACTGGCAGAGTGATTAGCAGAACTGAGAGCCTATCTTAGGAGAGGAGATTAAAAGAGCTTGGCTTGTTTAGCCTAGAAAAACAAAGGTTAAGAGGGGATATGATTACTTTTCATAAATACATTCAGGGTGGGAGGAAGGGGAATGATTTTTGTTAGACGATAATATGGGTGGGAGATCAAATAAGGAATAAATTTCCACTGGAAATTTGAAGATGTTTTCCTGTTGCTGGAGGAGGGAGGTTTTGGAAAGGCCTTCTGAGCAGGATGGATGAGCCCCTGTGGTCTTTGAGGGGACAAATGTGGCTAGCTCAGCCCGACCAGTGAGTCTGCAGGTAGGACACGTAGGACTACCAAAGGCAAAGCAGGGAAGTGTGACATGGCTGCCATCTGATTGCATTTTTATTATTTATAAATCCATAAAGTCCATCGATTTTATTTAATCCATGAATCACTTGAAAGATCCAGGAATGGTTTTCTTCCTCCATCAATATGAAAAGCTTGGTTTTTGAGGATTTTTATTTGGCAGTCACCTCCTAAATCACGGCAGATGGGCCACAACAAGGCAGCAGAGGGACAGGACAGAGAGCTGCTGGTGCTCCTGGCAGTACCAAGAAGAGATGAAACACCTCTCTGCTCCATGTCCCCACTGCCAGGGATGTCTGGTGACACCTTCTCCCACTCTCAGCCAGGCTGCACCATCTCCTGGCTGCCTTCCTTCGATGACACACTTAAGTGAGATGAATCCAGGGCTTTAGGAGTCCTTTTTCCATGTGGCATTGGTTACGCACGGTGCAATCCAGTGGAAATCAAGACATATGTTCTTCCTCTTGCTTCAGCAATTACTCACAGAGCCCTGAGATGAAGTGAAGCAAGAGGACACACACACACACACACACACACACACATAGATAAATATATATATATATGTATATATACACACACATATAGCATATATATAGATCCTTTGCATGGGCAGGAGGATCTCAAGCGATTTGCTGTCAGCGTGTTAATATTAATTCTAGTGTAAATGCATATGTCTGCATGCATTTGCATATATGCACGTGTGTGCATATGCATATATGGAATATTTGCATATGAAAGTGGTACAGAGCCAAACTGACCAGAAAAGACAACACAGCATATTTTACAAAATGAAAAAAAATGGTGAAAATATACCCCTATGATTTAATGCTCCCCCAGCTCTTAATTTATGTGAGTCCTCCTGTCACTCACTAATTACCCTGTTGACTTAACCAACCATCTGTATTGCCAGGCTGCAGGTCAGCTCGGTCTGCTGGGCCCTGGCTTGGGGGCTAAAATGCATTTCTACTGTTTGATCTTCCAAATAAATAAAAACATCTCATTTTAACTCATCATCACTAAGAGTTCAGAAGTTAATTCATGCTGACTGCTGTTTTGAAAATATTTATTAAAGAAACTGTATTAAAAAAGATGAAGGTGGAAACTGTAAAACACGGGGAAATAAAGACAAGGAAAAGCAAGAAAAATCTTGGCTTCAGCTTGGCCTTATGAAAATTGCTCACTCTCAGCAATTATCTCGGCTAATGAAGGATGGAGACTGATTCTCTCTGGTAAGACCGTGGTTGCTGAGAGTCGGGACTCGTGCCTGTGAGGGTCCCTGCCCTGCCCCAGCCAGGGAGAAGATGCTGAGGTGCCACCTCCGAACCCCGTGGCAATGCCTGTACTGCTGGGGACACCTTGTGGTGCACGGCTGAGAGAGAAACGCTGCGATTTAAGTGCCACCAAACCCTGCTTTCCCAATCCTACCCCTCTTTTTCCACTTCCAGGGGCTGCTGGGGCTCTCCAAGCCAGGGGCAGCTGCCCACAGGCGTTCGCAGACAGGAGAGAGTCACTGGTCTATTGCTGACTGTAACTCCTGGCTAACAAAGCCCCAGTGAGCTGTAAGGAGGAAAGGAAGGTATTTTCAAAGAGTAGGGAAAAAAAAAAAGAAGAAACACAGAGAATCAGCAGCTGGAGATCCGTGGAATCTCAACTGTTCTTTTTTTCTAAGTGTGGGGGTTTTTGCAACATTATCAGGCAGTTTTTGGTATCCTCCAGAGCTGGAGCCCCATGCTCTAACACCCATGGAGGTGTTTTCAGCCATAGCTACACTCTCAAAGAAAAGAGATGGGAAAAAGCTGCCAGGGGAGGAGAACCAACAGGAAGCTGGGGATGAGCCCATGGAGCAGTGCCAGCGTGGCTGCCTGGGCACAGCTTGGCACGAGGGATTTGGGCCACGTGCAGCAGAGATGTGCAGGACTTAGAGGTGCAGAAAACAACCTGTCCCTGGAGGGTGACCGTGTCTTTTCAGCTGCTCCCTCCCCATGGTGGTGCTCCTGACATGTTTGGGGTGCAGGCAATGAGGTGGGGATTTGCACTGGGTAAATATCCTCCCTGTGTGTTTCTCCTGGCTAATCCCTGTAATTCTCTGGCTGGAAACAGGGGCTGCAGGTCTCACTGATCTTGGCACTTTAAGGCTGGAAGGAATCATGAATACACCTGGGAGGGCACAGGGTACTTGGAAATTCCTTAAACACTCTTCAAGTCCTTTCTGGGCTTCCTGAGGACTCGTTGCTGCCAGAAAGAGGCACAAGCAGCGCTCTCCTCTGCCCCTGCGAGCTCTCTGCTGACAGCACAGCTGCTTTAGCAATAATTGCACATTTTTTTACCCAGCTTTTATTACAACAATTTTTGCAAACAAAAAAACCCCCCAAAAAACCAAAATCCCAACTGCTATTTTCCAAGTGATTCCAGCAGTGAGGGGAGCAGATGCTGAATGGAATCACACGTGCAAGGAGTTTGTGTGTCCTGCGTTTGCAGTTTCCAGTGCATTGCCATTATCCCTGAGCCTTCTCCGTATGAAAGATGAGGAGAGCGCAATCACCACGGCCTGGTTTGGTTGAATCAGCAAGGAGGAGTTTCAGAGCTGGCTCTCCGCGAATAATCCCATTCTCCCAGGCAGCTGTCTTCTGCAAAATGAAAGTGCAGACATCTACAGTATTACCCTGCGCCTGTTTGCAGAGTCTGCTGTTATCACGTTAATGAGGGGAGCTGAGATAATCACCTTAAAGCATAAATAAATCTCGGATGCTGATTCACTTTCTCCTATTTGAGTCTCATTTACCAGGGTAATTCTTATTTCTTTTCCGCTGCGGGCTTGTTGTGTCTGCCAAGACAGCTTTTTTTCCACAATTCATCTCCAGAGGACTTGAATTAAGAGGCCTCTTGTCTTGTTGCAGTTTTTCCTTCTCATTTTGCAGCATATGAAGTCCTAGATCCAAGGCCAGTCCAGACAATTTTATTTTATCTGCAGCATCAGCCAATGCTGGGTGGGCCACTTACATATGAAAACAAAGATACACTTTTAGAGGATAATTTCTCTCAGACAGGTGACAGGAGACACCTTTGCAAAAATTTTCCCCAGGTCACTGAAGGAGCTCACACAGGAGTGTAAAATTTAAATTCGTGGCCTATATAACCTTGGCCTAAATAACACTCAGTTGTGGGACAGGGATCCGTCACACTTGCCACAAATGGCAAGTCAGATACTGTGGAGTTTCACAATATTCCATATTTCCCTCAAGCCCCAGCCCCTGGAATCAGGTGAATCTGCATCTCACTGATTTATCCCTCAGTAAATTCACATCTGGCATTTACGGTTGCAGGGGAAAAAAAAAAAAAGGTAATCCGAGCATGTGACTCAAATAGGATGTTCATCGGCTCAAAATGAAGAATATTAACCAGTTCCCACCAAATTTTTTTTCCTGATTGCCGATGATTTTTTCCCAAGCCTAAGTGATACCAGGACGCCTGGTGTTGGGCCAGGCTTCACACAGGAGGGCTGCCTGTGCCAGCTGCTCACCAGCATCTCCCCAGCCCCTCGCTCCCTGCATCCCCTCCCGCATCCTGGGATGTCCTGATCCCACCAGGAGCTGGGGCAATGCGCTGTCACAGCGGCATCGCAGGGCACGAGGCTGGGAGAACTGGGACAACTGGGAGAACTGTGACAACTGGGCGATGAGTTGGAGGAGCAGGTGTAGAGATGAAGCCTCGTGCTGCGAACAAGGGAAGGGCAGAGGGTCCGGGAATGGGGAAAGGCATCCACGCTGGGATGGGGAGATGTTCCCAGGAGCAGTGCGATGGGACAGACGGGGAAAAACGAGAGTCACAGTCTGTGTCTGGCCCTGGTACGCTGCACTGAGTGTGCATGGCAAGGCTGTGGTAGCGGAGTGCTTTCTGGGAGAAGCTGCTGGAAGATTTCCATGGAGCTGATGGGGTCAATTCCAGCCGGCTCCATCCCTGGGACTCCCCTCACGGAACCAGCCGTGGTACAGTCCTACCCCCCGCGCCGGCTCTGCGTGGTACGGTCCAGGGGGGCAGCAGTGGTGTGCTCCCTTCCCCCCCCGCC
>NW_008236180.1:4432216-4432969 GCF_000691975.1 Corvus brachyrhynchos
TTGGCTCCTCCCCGTGCCGTGTCGGGGCCGGGGTTCCCCGCAGGTCTGCTGGCCGTGAGCAGCTGCAGTTTTGTGCCTTGTGTATTGTTTTGAGCCCTGCCCTGAGCGTCGGGCGGCGTTGGTGTGCCGGGGCAGGACCCGCTCCGGGTCCAGGTGTTGTTGCAGGCGTCTGAGCGCAGCTCCTGCCGTCGCGCTGGGCCGGTTCGTGTTCTGGTTTGTTTTTCTCGAAGGGGAAGGTGGCAACGAGGGGATGTTTGAACACTCAAAGGCGCCTCTGATGTCTCTGTTGTGGGCAGCGACCCGAATTTCTGCGTGTGGACTTGGTCCGTGCTCACATTTAGGGAAATCGCTGTTTTGCATTAGAAGTGAGGAAAATGCACCTGGGTTTGCTGCGGAGGGAGAGGGTTTTGTTTTGAAAAGTTTAATAAAAATAAGCTCTACTTGGTTCCCATTTCCCACCAAGTGAAGCACAGATGTGCAATCACATAAAGAGAGGAGTTTGAATGTCAGAGTTTTAAGTTCTGCCTATAAAGCCTGCATTTTACTGGAAATAAGTTAACGTGCAGTAAAAGTGATGATTTCAGAAGGGACTGACACCTGTTACACTGTGGATATTCCTTGGTCCCATTGTCAGAATGTCTCAGCCAGCAGTTTTTGTTGTTGTTTTCCATGGTGTAGAGCATGGAAGAGCACTTGTTGTCCATGGAGCTGAGCTAAAACCAGGTCAGACCAGTTGTCCCAGTGGGGCTTGCA
>NW_008236180.1:4433083-4479523 GCF_000691975.1 Corvus brachyrhynchos
GCAGGAATTTGTTGGGGATCCAAAGTGGAGCACTGTTAAAGGCACAACTTCTTGTTCTTGCCTTGAATCTAACAATGTAGATTTTTATACTTTTTTTTTTTAAATAGCAAAAAGAGTGGAAGAATGAAGGAGGCCTAAGAACAAAAATATATAAAAGAAAGTCAAGGGAATCAAGGCCCTCGGTGAAGAGAGTATGTTAATGTGGAATGTTAAGTAAAGACCAAAGATACAGGCAACCCTGTGTTGCAAATGCAATGAGGTTTTGTGTATGTAAGAGGAAGGGGAAAAAAATAATTGGTAGATTAACCCACCTGAGCCTTCAACCTGATGTGTTCCCACTGTGAAGTAATAAAACACAATCATTTTTTGTAGATAAAATGATGGAGTAACTGTAGAAAGGGGAGGGGTGGCATTTTATTTCAAGTTTTTTAATGGTCTTGAACTGGATTGATGTGTTTGAGACATGAATGGATTAAAAACTGGCTCGAGTTCTCTGCCTAAGTATATCCTGTTTTGTGTGCCTCTACGGGTAATCAGAATGCTGTGTTATTTGAACAACTGTGAAATTTCCTTGCGGTCAGGTAGCTTTGCTTTGTTTCCTCAGAAAATGAAAGTGTATAATTTGCTCTGGCTGAATGTAACAAATAAACCCCAACAATTTCGCTGTAGGCAGATCTTCTGATCCCAGGAATGAACTCCAAAGCTTCTGCTTTGTGGTTATTACTGTGAGCAGGGAAAGGCATTGTAAATAAACACGTTTGAAAAATCATGGTGTGCTTTCTGGAAGGGATTTTGTTCTTAACATATGAGAAGGGGAGAAAAAGCCAGGTTAATTTTGAGTGGTTTTCTCCCCCTATACATTTTCCTTTAAAACCTGTGGGCTGCAGTGGGAATTCTCTCTGGAGCTGCTGTCTGTGTCATTAAGTGCTTTACTAATGGTGGTGGCTCAGGCTCTGGAGATGAGCTGTGTGAAATTGCATTTGCTAAAGTGCATTGGCTAAAGTAAGCAAGGTTGACAGGTCAGAATTTTGTTGGGTTTTTTGAACCTCTGTGCAATCAACATCCTGATGCATGTTCAAAGGAAATGTAATTTGAGATTTTTCTGGATTTCCTGCCTGTGTCTTAGTCTTTTCAGTTGCCATTGATGCTGTTAGAGGTAGAAAGTCTGTGTGTGACAAGAATTCTGACAGCCCAAACTTGCACTGTTGTTTGGGCCTGCAGTGAAAAATGACCCATAAGCACAGGAGCTGGAATAATCCTTTATATAAAAGGGTTCAGTGGAAAAGCTGATGTGCTGGTAAAACGGTGGGAGGGTTTGAAGACAGGCCTTGCACATTGAAATTGCTTATTGTGATTTTTTTCCCCCACTGGTGTCAGGTACTGGATGCCAGCTCTGCTGCCTTTTGTTTTCCATTGTTGGGATGGGGGACAGGAGTGCTGGGGTGAGGTTTTTCTGGAGCTTGTGGCCCTTGGAGTATGTAAAGACCTCTCTCAAAATACTCCATGTACAGCAGCGTAATCTAGTGTTGGAGTGCACGTTCTGTACCTCACCTTGCTTTGTTATTTCACTTTCAGTGTTTATAGGAGGCTGCTGAAGATGGGAGGCGCAGTGAGTGCGGGAGAGGATAACGATGAATTAATTGATAACCTGAAGGAGGCCCAATACATCAGGACAGAGCTGGTGGAACAGGCATTCCGAGCCATTGATCGGGCAGATTACTACCTGGAAGAGTTCAAAGACAATGCTTACAAGGACTTGGCATGGAAGCACGGAAATATTCATCTCTCAGCACCGTGCATTTACTCAGAGGTGATGGAAGCTTTGGACCTGCAACCAGGGCTGTCGTTTCTGAACCTTGGCAGTGGCACTGGTTATCTGAGTTCTATGGTTGGACTCATCCTGGGTAAATACCTTTTCAGTCACATTAACTGTTTGTGTTAGAGCTTTAAAAAGAGATTTTGAAATCAGGGATGAGGCATTCCTCCACTAATGGAGCTAAAAAGGTAGCTGGGAAAGTAAAGAATGTATTAATCCAGCTCGGCAATTTATCAGGATTCTCACAGCCTTCTCTCGGGAACTGGATGGGACCCAGATTTTTGTGGCAGATCAGAACAGGCACCGATGTCGTGGTGGCTGTAGGGGATTCCTGCAGGTGGGGACACAAAGCTGGGTTTGTTTCCACTTAAGCACGACCCCAGGTCAGGATCAGGAGTACAGTGTTGAAACTGGGACTGAGCAAGTCCACAAAAAGCTGTGACTGCACCTGCTCTGTGCCTGGTTTTTGTTCATTTCTGTCTAGACTGAGACATGTTTGAAATCCACTTTTGACTCCTAACTGCCCAGCACACTGATGGGAATATTGTCTGGGAAGCACTGTAGTGTGGCAGAACTGATTTTGTGACCACATCTACAGTGGCACAAAGCAAATCATCAAAGTGTAATTGGACAATTTAAATTCCCCCTGCAGTGTTTCAGTCAGAGTTGTGCTGCCAGGATAGATACAGCAAATGGCTGTAGGGTCCTTTCTTCAATTTTGTGGGAGTGTCCAGAATTTTAACTGCGGGGATGTTTATTCTCAGGGTGAAGTCTCACTCTCATTTCCCATTTGTGATTTTCTTCTAGGTTTGTTGGCATTAGTTAGGATACCAATATGTAGCTCCAGGGCATTTATATTCTGTTTTGCAAAAGTTACCCTGTCAGTTCTGAATAAAAAGCATGAGTGTTGAACAACTTCTATATTTTCCAATTTGTTTTTGCTGTTAGTTGAGGTACAATGTATGATGACTGTTCCTGATTTATTGCAGAGATTTTTAGCATATCAGCAAGGGGGTATAAAAATAACATGGATGTGCTAAAACATGCAGGCCATTGGAATTTTTTTCCAGGTGGTCACTTTCACAGCAATGGCATCAGTGTTTCCCTCCTATAGAGAAGTTTCCTGCATAGTTAAGAGCAAATGATTCAGAATCAATTGTGCAGAAGAGGCTCATTTGCTGCCAGAAATTGCAGGTATAGGATTGCAATTCCCATTGTAGCAGTGAGAGAGCTGACCCTACACAAACACTGACTCTGACACTCATGGAACAATCTGCTGGAGGAAGGAACCCAAAGTGTATCGATCCTGCTGGATTTTGTGTTGTTGCTGTTGCCATTCCCTGGTGTTCTGCACTTGCAGGTCCTTTTGGTGTTAACCATGGTGTGGAGCTTCACTCTGATGTGATCGAGTACGCGAAGCAGAAATTGGATTTTTTCATTAAAACAAGTGACAGCTTTGACAAGTAAGAATGTAAAATGCCTGTTGGGATTAATTTTGTGCTTTTGGCTTTGCTCAGGGCAGTTCTTGCTCCCATGTGGCCCCTCTGGATTCAGGGTAATCTGAGGATTCAGGCTCCTTAGGCTTGCTGAGCTGCAGTGTGTGACCTTTGAAGCTGGTGTGTGTCGTGGGGGAGTTTCGGAAATGTTTGCTGTGTTTTTAATAGCACTGCTGATGTTGCAGGGCTTAGAGGGAGCTGAAGAAGTTTGTTTATTTTTAAATGCACTTGCAGTAACAGCTTAAAACTTGCAAATAACAATACTTGGTCGTGCTTGTGATCGGAGAGCCTGCATGGTGATGAGATTATGAAGTGGTTTCTGTGCTGGCCTAATATGTTTTATCTGAGAAGAAGGAAAAATGGCATTTTAAAATATGAAGGTAGTTTTATGATGATTAAGTTGGTACTAAAACTGCCTGGGGTTTGATTTATGTTCTTCCTTAGACCCTCCATTCTGCTGCTGTCACAAGTAATAACTTCCCAGCCAGATAACCATTGCTAATAGTAACCTCAGCAGTAAAAGTTGTGGCTGTCATATTTTTGGATCAGTTTCACAGTTTGTTCAGACGGGGAAGCAAAGCATCTGTGAATACCTGATATCCTCCTGTCCTGGGAGGAAGAAAATTAAAATCATGACATGCAGGATTTTAGGCTATTGAGCCTTTTGCTGTTCCTGCTGCCTTGGGAAGCTGCTGAGGAGGGGGTTGTATTTTCTGCATGTTGGCAGCAGACTGAAGGTTTCTGGCATGGATGGTGCTCAACAGGGTTTTTTTCAGTCATGTTGTTATTGTTTGAGTAGATGTTTTAAGGAAGACTTTCTTCTCTCTCCAGACAAATATAGCTATGGAGCAAAAGCGAGCTGAATTCAGAAATCAACATGCCTGGAAAATTGGCATTGCTGAGTGATGTCTGCTGGGTTGTGCTCCTGGAACAGCGTGTGCAGGAACTGTTCTCTGGCTGCTCTGAATGTCCAGCACTCTTTGCAAACCCAGAAAGCTCCAGGAAGTGTTTAGGAATAAATAGGTGCTATGTTGAGCTGCCGCTCAAGATACCAGTAAAAGAATGGATGTGTTGAACACCTTCTATCAAAATCAGCCTTTAAATGTAGGGCTTAAAACTTAGGGAGTTTTGGAGCCTGTAAGAAAACCAGAGGCATCACAGAATCACTCATTTTTCTCTTAAACCGAGTCAGAAATGCTGTAGGCAAAAGGTCTTTTTTTATGAAGGGTGAAATCACAGTTCTTTTGAAGCTGATGGCAAAACTTCCATTGGCTTCAGCACAGCTTACTTCTGTAGCATCAGGTGGTAATTCCCAGATCTAAAAACCAGTTAAAAGCTTTTGAAAATAAAATAAAAATAAACCCAGGTGCAGTCCTAAAAAGACTTTGACATTTGGAAGCACAGGTCTAATATTTGTACTTGCATTTTATAACTGAGTCAGCATCAGGTGACTAAAAGTAGCTCATTCTGAAGAGTTACCTGCAGCTCAAGTATGAAATTATGCGTCCTTACCCTTTGGAGATTTTAATCCATGAATTCTGACCTCACTGTTCTGTAGTTTTGAGACTTCTAGCTGAGGTCTGTTACAATAATGTCTAGAATAGATGGGCTTTGGAGGAGAAATACTGTAAAACTGTTTTGGTTTTTTTTTTTCAAGTTTTTAATAGTTCAGTTTTTCCAGAATTGTGAAAATAATCTATGTGATAAATTGTCATATTCTTGTCTAATACAAGTCTTCTTCACTTTCAGGTTTGAATTTTGTGAGCCATCCTTTGTCACTGGCAATTGTTTAGAGATTTCTCCAGACTGCACTCAGTATGACCGTGTTTACTGTGGTGCTGGAGTCCAGAAGGAGCACGAGGACTACATGAAGAACCTGTTGAAAGTTGGGGGAATTCTTGTCATGCCTCTAGAAGAGAAGGTTGAGTGCCTTTTTACTCATATTTCAGTTATTCTTAATTTTGATCTTGGTTTAGTCAGTAGCTGCTCCTTTAGCTTGCCCTTGTAGCAGGCTGAAGAAAGAATTAAGTGCACCAGTTTTCAGTCCTGCACATTCCTAATATTTAAGAAATTTGTAGTTCTGCAGTCTTTCATATATTGCAATCTGTTGTTAATTACAGTTTTACTTTGACACTGCAAAAATGTGAGCTAGGTTTTGTTCAGTTCTATAAGTTAGTGTTCTTTATGGCAAAACAAAACATTTTGCACCCTGACTGGCTTGTGAAAGAGCATGCAGGATGTCTCTCTTTACAAGTGTCAGTGGGTTCTTTTTAGTAAAAAGTGGGTTAAGTGCCTGACCTTTTACCTCTATTGGGGAACTTGAGAGGAGCAGGGTGCAGGGTTTTTTCCCAGTGCGAGGCTGTGCAGTGGGTCAGTGTAGGAGATTTGATCCGATGACCTTTTCAGGAGTGAGTGCTCGTGGTGACTCAGGAGTTTTCTCAGAGGTCAGACACAGCTGCTCTGGTCCAGCCTGGAGGAAGATCCGGGCAAGCAGAGTGACCCAAAGTACCAGTGCCCATGCTCTGTTGCAATAGATGAAGTTACTTGGGGCTAATCCTGCAAGGAGTTCTCAGTTTTTTTTCAAAAAACCACCATTGTTTCTCCTTATCACCTTTTACTATTGCAGCTTCCAGTACTTCAACTTGTCCAGGCAGAAAAGTCATTTGTTCATTTTTTTTTGTTCAAAAATCTCACTGTAGTTCCCACAATGGACAATAATCTACCTGTTTTGCTTCAGTTGACTAAGATAACTCGGACTGGTCCTTCTGCCTGGGAGACGAAGAAGATTCTTGCTGTTTCTTTTGCTCCTTTGATTCAGCCAAACCATGCAGATTCAGGAAAATCAAAGCTCGTTCACTTGCGTGAGTACAGACATTTGTGAGCATGAGGGAGGTTCCTTCTGCTGCTTGGCTGTGAGCTGTAACATCCCTGGGAATCCTTTCAAGGAAAATTACTCCAAGCCCTTCCTTTTTTTGTACAGTTGTCTGTCTTGTGCAAGAATTGGAGTTGTATGATCTAGATTCTAAATCACAGACTCACAGAATGGTCTGGGTTGGAAGGGACCTTAAAGATCATCCAATTCCAATATCCCTGCTGTGGACAGGAACACCTTCTGCTGGGCCATCATTCTAAACACAAATGATTTCTTGTGAAGTTGTACCTGGACTTTGCAGGGTGTTTTATCCTTGTTTTTGCACATTCTGTTCCAGTCCTGAATGGTTGAATCCTGTCGTGGTTCTCGGGCACTGTGCCACAAGGAGGGGAAATACACAAGCAGTACCTGTGAACAAATGTTCTATCTGCTCAAAGATTCTCACCCTCAGCAATCCAGAATTATCCTGAACCTGGAATGCTTGAGGGATACAAGTTGTGCAGTTCTTGGTTAGCTGTTTGAAATGCTATCAGTGGCCCCAATCTTTAGATTAAGACTTCAATGTCAAGAGGCCTCTTAAGAACACATGGAGACAGAGGTACTTTCATAAAGAGATTAGTCAGGCTTTGGCCTTAACCTGGAAAGGTGTCTGCAGGACAGAGAGGAGCTCAGGAAACAGTGTACAGCATGCTAGAAAGTCCAATAAGTGCATGTTTCAGCATGATCTCACTTTGTAGTGAGACCTGCATGTAAATTACATGTAATTATTTCCTGCTTCCTTCACTCAGGTCCCCGGAAAGCTCACTTGTTGGCAGAGGACAGGGACTTCTTGTATCAGTTTTAATTCATTTTAGTTCATGGATCTGTGTGCATCAATACATTTTTTAAACATTTTTGCTGCATTTCTGAGCTGGCAGCAAGTAAGTGCAGAAGACAGAACAGTCTTCCAAACCATTAATGTGGGAGGCATTTTAATACAGGAACTTACTGTAATGTTTCTATAATTACTTTTACAAAGTGGTTTCCAGCCTGTCTTCACCCACTAAGTCTGAAGCAGTTTTTGAACAGCATAAATAGTACTTGTGTTTTATAAGTGCAGAGCTTGGCAAAGCTGAAGGAACTGTACAATAGAAAAATCATTTTATGGAAGAGTTAAACAGACTTCAGGTCTAGTTATCTACCACAGGAAAATACCTTATTCTGTGTCATTAAACAGTCACAGCTCCCAGCACTAAGTCTGCATTCATACAATCTTTAAGATTACAATAATTGAGAACTTGAAATCAAAGTAGGAAGTTTTTTAATGAGAGAAATGCACAATTAAATTTTGTTTGGAAAGTTGCAACACAGTTTATCCGAGTTGACAGGAGCTGAATAGAGCTGTTTGTGTAATCCCAGCAGGGAATTCAAATGGCCTAATTTAATCTGAGCAAACAGAACTTTTCCTGGGAGTACTTTTGGGGGAGTTTCTCTGTCTCTGCTCACGGGTTTCGTTTGGTTGCAGCCCCCGTGGCCGTTCGCAGCCTGCAGGACCTGGCTCGCATCGCCATCCGAGGCACCATCAAGAAAATCATCCATCAGGAGGCGATGAGCAAGGCTGGGAACGGGCTGAAGAACCCCCCCAGGTTCAAACGGAGGCGGGTCCGGCGCCGGCGCATGGAAACCATCGTGTTCCTGGACAAGGAGGTGTTCGCCAGCCACATCTCCAACCCCTCGGACGACAACAACAACAGCGAGGACATCGAGGAGGAGAGGCCAGAGGAGGAGGAAACCAAACCCTCTGAACTAAAGCCAGACCCTCCTGTAAACTTTTTGAGAGAAAAGGTCTTGAGCCTGCCTTTGCCCGATCCCTTGAAGTATTACTTGCTTTATTACAGGGAAAAGTAGTTTTCCTTCTTCTAGAAAGCGGGAAGTAGGCAGAGAATAAAGTATTCCTTAGGGCTTGACAAACGTGTCCCACTTGCTTGCCTGCGAATGTGACACCTGAGGCAGTAGGCTGGCTGGGGAATGTGGCTGCTGTAAACTTCGACATTATAGCTTTTTTGAGTTCCTTCTTTCTTCTCAGTTGTGTGCTATAGTTTTATCCTACAGCAGGGATTCCTTAGGAAGCAAGTTGGTGAAGTGCTCAGCTTATGGAAAGGAGGATTTAATTCCCTTAAAACTAACTGCAGGAGATATTCCTAAAAATCTCATGGCTGCTCCACTGAATATGAGTTTGGAAAAACTCCTAAGCAGTTCCCCAAAGACCTTTCCTGTCTGTGCTCTCTCCCACTAAACCTGCCATGTGTTTGCCATGGTGTGTGTTTAATGGAGGATGAAGATTATTAGTTAAAACCTGACCTGGCAAATCTTGTTTCTTCCAGTAATCCGAAAAAGCACAACTTTTACAGAAAGGAAAGAATTTTTGGCATTACCCTTGTGGCATCCAGATTTTGAATGAGAAGGAAAGCATCAGCTCCCCTTTGGTTGGTCTGTTTTGCCTATAAATTACGTATAATTTTTCAGTGAAAAGTGTTTTACAAAATGCTGGTTTTTAATGGAGAACACCTGTTCTGGTGAATGAGTTGGTGGGTTTTTTTTTTTAAAGCACAGGAGGCAAGTGAGGAATTGCAAAGCTGTTTAGCTTTGACAGGATGCAGGGGTAGTTAGGGTTGGGCCTGTTGTCTCTGGAAATGTTTACAGAGTAATTCTGAATGGGGAAAGGGGTAGAGACGAGCTGCAGAGCAGTGAGTTTGTGAAAGCTGAAAGCAGAATCTGGGTTTTGCTGTTGTGTGAGATAACTTAGATCGTCTGGGCCGTACAGAGTGTGGTGCAGAGCACCAGCCTGCGCAGTAAATCAGCCAAACGGAGTTTTGTGGAGAGTCTGCAGAATGTGAAAGCAGCCTAGAGAGCCAAATTGGTGCAGTTCTTAGGTGTGTTCCTCTGTGTGTGCCCCTGCTGTGGCAAGGTGGCTGGAATGCAGCTCCTGCACAAGAGTGGAATGAAATTGCTCAGCTTGGCAGGTAATTTTATTCCTGCAACAATGAAGCAGAAATTTTAACAGGCTCACGTGGAAGGACTTGTCACTCTGCAGTTCTGTGGATGTGAGCTGTAATTTTTATTCCCAAGTCTTTCTGTCATGGTGATGGAAGGAGATGCTATGGAATCATAGGATCACAGGCTGGTTTGGGTTGGAAGGGACCTTAAAGGGACCTCATCTCGTTCCAACTCCCTGCCATGGACAGGGGCAGCTTCCATTAGGCCAGGTTGCTCCCAATGCTATCCAGCCTGGCCTTGAGCAGTTCCAGGAATGGGGAGGCCACGGTGTCTGTGGACAATAAAATACTGTCTTTAGAAGAGGTTTACTTGGTTCAGCCTGTTTGAAAAATCTACCTAAACTGGTAAAGGCTGGAAAGAAACCCTGGAGTTTGTGTTGATGTGAAATGGTCCTAAAGCTGGGGGGCTGGAAGGCTCTCCCAGTAGGCAATGAAGCTGTGTTAAGGCATTGCCCCATCAGAAGCACTTAAGTTGGTATCACTTTGATATCTTTTGGTTTTTTTCATGTGTGCTGTCTCCTCATTTTCTGAGGAGGAATGAGTGAAGACTGTATTGCCAAATGGTCCTGAGTTGCACAACTTGCTTCATGAAAAATAGTTTCCAAGTTCTGTGTGGCTTTGAAAATAAATGAGTTGCTTGTATGTCTAAGCCTGAAGTGGAGAACTTTTCCTTGCTTAACAGGATTTTTGTGTTTCTTTGGAAATATTATCTGATAATCCTGTATCATGTGGCTGCTGGCACATAACACAGTCATAGGCTGGGTTTTGCCTCTGGTTTCCTGTCTCCACTTCTGGTCTCAATGGTACCCCCAAGCTGTCTTTCTCCCTTGGATTTTGATTTCCTTATTTGCAGTGGGGCTGTTCTGTGGCCACTGAGCTGATGGTTTCCTGTAAAGGTGCACGTCCCCGTCCTGTGATTTTGGCAACTCCCATGAATTTCTTTCTACAAATGCAAGTCCTGAATGTGGTGGTAAATAGAAGCTTAATAGAAGTGTGTAATTATTCTCAGTGCTTCCCTACAGGCTGTGCCCTCTTATTGGTTGGAAAATTCTGCTTAATAGGTGTCGTGCCAGGTATGTGCCTTTCTGGATTGTGGCACAATTTCCACACCCCTCCATAGTACAGGGTGCCTCCTGCTTTTGGCTGCCAGGTCATCCTTCAGTTTAGTCACAACACTTTTAAAGAAGTTCCCTTAAAAATGACATTAAACTTCAGGTTCCTGTTGGTAAGCCTTGCAGAGATTCTGTTAAAGCTGACTGGTTGAGAGAGGATTATCTTTCATTTATCCCTTGTTTCATTTTTATCCCCATCCCAGCCCCAGTTGCAAAAGGTATTTTATCAGATTTTTCACCAGATTTGCCTTTTTTATTGCATTTGCTAGATTTTTGTAGCTTTCTATAAGATGCATAAATACTGCTATTTTTTCCTGGATAAGGTTGAATAAATAAATATATATATACAGGAAATTTATGTTCTAGGTTGTCAAATTGTCCCCTTGTCCAAAAAAACCACAGATCTAAGCAGATAGTAGAAATTTTATGTATAATATAACTGTGAAATAGTATTGCTTATAGCCTGTAAATAAAGGGCAGTTGTAAATACATTTTCCCTGTGCACAAGCACTCTTGCACTGTGGTTTTGTAGGCATTTCTAACAGAGGGGTTGAGGCAGAGCTGGGTTTGTATGGATCTGTGAGCTGTCCAGGAATTGTACCTGCTTTGTTTCCTTTTGTGTTCTAAGTAGTTGTCACTTTTTTTTTGTGTGTGACTCCTTTTACGTTTTGATCCTGCAGTAAATTTGCAAAAAGAACTGAACTTCAAGCTGCTTTAGTCATGAGTGTGTAAGCTGAAAAATCTCTGTATAGAAACGAGAGTTAATTTGGCCTGAGGCATGCAGAAGTGTTATGCATCTTAAACTTTATTAATAAGTGTTTCTGTATCAATAAATTCAGTAAAGACTTTTTAGCCTTCTTACCATGGCTTTGCATCATGTTGTGATTAGAATACTTTGTAGGTGAGTGCTTATTTCCATGATTGGAGGTCAAGACACAAAACCATGAGAAAAATTGCTTAATCATGTGGTGCAGGTGCATAGTTTTAGATGAACTCTGCAGAATGTGATCTCTCAAACCTGATGAGTTCCAAACCTTGACGTCATGCAGTTGTGCAGGATGATTTTTGGGGTCAGCACACACAGAACTGATCTAGATTTAATGTATCAGAGTGGTTAAAGAGTGAACTCACTTCCCTGGCTGTTTGAGTATAAACAACACATGTCAAAAGGTGATTTAGTCCATTTCTGTACTTCAAGGAGGTGCCTAAGCCAACCATGTCAGGAGTTTGTTCTGTGCATTGTGAACTGCAGCTCCCCTCTTGTCCCTGGGCTCTGTCTGAGTGTTTAATTAACGTGGATTTTTAAGAGCTGGTGTTCAAGGCTTTCATTTCTCCAGCACTGAGAACAATATTTTGGTTTCAGCTGTGGTAGGAATCTGATCATAATAGCAAATACAGCTGCTGCTAATTAAGTGAATCTGTTAACCTTTATTCCATAGCATAATTGCCTGTCTGTATGTTTCTTCCTGTCATCTGTGTGTATGATAAATGTCCTTTACCCAGCTATAACAGGAGATTAGTCCAACGTTAATGTTTTCCTTCACGTGATGCGTGCTGAAAGAAAATCCGTTTCTGCTTTGGAAAGCCACGGATGTGTCATACCAATGGTATTGGAAATTAAATTTGTCAGATGATGTTTATGTTCACTTCATTGTAAAACGTAACAACATCACAGTTCCCTGGGGTATAGAGAGGGGGCAGGTCCCCTGAGGGAAATCATTTTACTGCAGAAAAAGGGACAGAAGGGAGAGTTAAAAAATAAAACAAAGGGTGAAGGGGAGAAAAACCCCACCTGAGGGAACCCCCCCAACTTTCTTGCTTTCTACAGGTGTGAAAAGCCTGTGTAGCAGAGGCTGGAAATGCTGGAGCATGGGACACAAGTGTTCACTTCATTCCTGGTGTTCAGGAGAGAAGTTTTGGTTGTTGCTCAGGGTTGCACGCTCCTTTTTAAAGACTTTGTCACAGTGCTGGAAAATAAGAGAAATTAATGTGAGAGTAAGGGGCCTGGGATTGCTGGTGTTCCAGAACTCCCACCAACATCCCGTTTGTCATGAGGGGAGATAGGCAAGGCAGGAGAGGTGTGGTGAAGGTCAGGTGAAGATCTGCCTCTCAGTAAAGGTGTGGGTTGTAGAACTTCCCTTCTTGCACTGAAATGACTCCCTGTGCTCTGTTAAATCTGCTGACTTGGCTCAAGATGCCATCCTTACAAAGTAGTGGGCAAATACCCCTCAATCCTTCCCAAGGCTGCTCCCCCACAGCGCAGCCGGGCTTGGAAATGTGATTCCACAGACCGGACTCGTTCCACAGAAATGGGACTGAGCCCTGGCCCAGCTCTCCTCTTTGCAATACAAATAAACCTGGAAAGGATTTTTTTGTTGTTGTTGCAGAGGGTTGGTTTAGAACTCAAGGTTTGTGCACCACAGAGGCAGAAAACAAAAGCTTCCTATTTGCAGAGCGGCCAGATGTGCCAGGGGAAATGATGGCTCCAAAATATTGACGCATTGTTTGGAGAGAGCGTTTTTGTTTCTTTTCCCAGCTTTGAAGAACAGCTCCTACCAGCTGTGCTACCCTGTCCTAGCAGAGTCCAGTGTGCTTGGGAAGGAGATGATGTGGGGAGCAATCAGGCTGGAAGAACAGAGAACTTGAGTCAGGAAGATTTTCACGTAACGCGCGTATCCTGGTGCACATGGAGGATCTGCTTCTAATGCACTTAAAGCCTTAAAGGGGAATTAAAAACTGTCGTGTTTAACCCAGAGCAGTCTGATCTCAGCTGCCAGTTGTTGTATAAAGGCTGAAGATGATAATTTGGTCTTTTACAACCCGTTTTTGTAAGCAGGGTTGGCCTGGGTTGGGTTGGGTGGCCGCTAGAGGACACTCTGCCCAAAACCATGAGTTCAGTGAACTTGGTTGGATTTCCAAGCAATGGCAGGGCAAACAAACAGCAGATTGCCTGAGGACTAAGTGCAGAAAGCCTGCAGTATAATTCTCTTTTATAGCTGGAAAAAACATCTTTTATCTTCTATGGCATAAAATTTTAGGTGAAACCCCAAACCCAATGCTCTCCCCAAATGCTCAAATGACAGAGAATCTGAACTGGGAAGGTTTAAATGTCACTCTCGTGAAGTACTGCTTTGTCACATCGATTATTTTTTAGTGTACAGTACAAAGCATGTGCAGTTTGATGGGAAACCATCATTTGATCTTCCAGGCTCTGTGAGATGGTGCCGTGTTTGAAATTCTTCAAGTACCTTTATATCCTAATGTGTTTTAATACCTCCCTCCTGCTCAACCCACACATTTAGGATCTTGTAATAACTTGAAACCTAAAGATAGGCTGGTTTCACTGTAGCTTCTCTATAACGGTGATTAATTCAACTGGAAACAAATCCTGCCTTTTGCATCTCAGTTTTATCATCCAGTGGGGAGAAACAAGTGGAGGACTGCATTTTCTACTGCTCAAAATCAGTTGATTTTATTGTTTGTTTCCCTCTTCATCCCTCAGTTGCCTTGAACTTCTCAAAAGTCCTGACATTCTTCCAAATGACATCCTTGTAGAAAGAAAGGCCTTTGAAATGAATCAGCTTTCACTCTGCCTAAGAAACTTTACAGATTCCAGGGTGGGGTTTTGTCTTTATTTGCAGGTTTTTTATCTCTGTTAGTGATATCTCCCTTTTAAAATCCCTTATCTGTAACATCCCATGCCCACATCAATGGTTGGAGGCATATTTTTGCTTGATGTTGTAATTACATGTGATAAGAGACAGCCTTTATCCTGGAAGTGTTACAGCACGATACATTTGACAGGCTGCTAGATAAGACTCCCTATTTAGTCTGCAGAGAGTGCTAGGGCAAAAAAAATGGACATAAAAACCTTGGCCCTGCATCTTTTGCATCCCAGCTCAGCCCTGGAAGCACGGGGTCATTTTTTGGTTGCTGTCCATGGAGGTGCATTGTGCTTTCAGACAGATGCCCGAGGAGAAGGTGAGGAGTTAACTTGCTGTTCAAAAGAAGCAACAAGGTGAAAATAGATCAAAATGAAGAGTTTGTATTTCAGCGCCACAATTAGAGAGGGGTGGGGGCAGTGTGAGCTCCAGTGATGTGCAGAATGGCAGAGAGGGTGGGCGGTTGGACTGTCAAACTGCCTTAATTTAATTGCAAACACATGCTGATGAGTCCCCTCCTCCTGGACCTCAGGGCTGGGAAACTTTTTTTGTCAGCTCCCTGCAGCTCAGAATTGAGGCAAATACGCTCCAGCAAACACCATGCTGATCAAACCTTCAGCTCTTGGAGGCTTTTTGTATTTTCTCCTCCTGCCTGGTTTCTCCTGCTCCTGCCCCAGCCGCTGCCTGTGCTTCAGGACTACAGTGAGATGCATGCATCTGATGTTGGAAACCATCCCCGAGATCCCGCCCCAGACAAACATTCTGTGAGTAACCACTTCATTTTCCTGCCTTTCTTACCTGCTTGGGCTGTAGAAAGAAGGGAGGAAAAAAAAAAAAAGCCAAGGCCAAAGGCATACTTTTATCCTCCTTTTTTCGCCACAAGAACTGCCTCGAGAACTGTTTTGTGCTTTTAAAACATGAAACAGAAACTGCTTCTTTTGGCATCAGTTCATTGCTAATAGGACAATCAAGGGAATTGAAAAATTTAATGAGACTAATTCCAGGGCAAGCACTGGAAGACCGTTTTGGGGAATCAAAGGTCAAAAATATTAAACTGAGCTTATGGAAAGGAGCACAGTTTGCATTTTAGGATGCTTTGTATATGGGTGTAGGGGAGAGGGGAAAAAGAGCAGCTCAGGCTTTTGTCTCCAGTGACACAAACACTTTCCTTGTATATACAACACCATTTCAGCACTGAACTTTTAAGTACTGGTTGTCCGCTTTCTATTTGAACTGTTCAAACCAAAGTTAAGGCTTATTTGGAAAGTAGCAACTGTGGTAACTCAATTCCTTGAGAAATAAGAAGGTGAGGGAGCTGGTGGCTGGGTCCATTCAAACAGGAAAGGTGGAGGAAAAGGATGTGTAATGCTTGGAGACTCCTAAAGAGCTCTTACTGATAGGTGCAGAAGAGCACTTCCCTGTGATTCTAAACTAATCCTGAATTTAAAGGTGGCTTTACGATGCAATGGCACATGACAAAATCTTTCCCTTCGTGCTGCTCTTATCTGATCCCTTGGCTTGGAAGACCTTTTTTTTTTAAGTAGCTGGAAAGGCTTGTCAAAAATGAATCTTCATTCTCATCCTCCTTAAACTTTGCAAAACTTTTCCAACACGAGTTTGAGCAGCTTTCCCCTGTGCTTGTAACAAAGTCAGTTTTATCTCAGCTAGCACATCCATACTGGCTTTTCTCCCATAAACATCTCACTAATACTCCTAATGCACTTTCTCTGCTGGCAGCCTGAGGAACATGCTGTGGGCAGGATGCTGGCATGGGTTTGCTGCCATCCAGGTCTGCTTTGGTGGGTGCAGACCACAGAGGTTTTTGCATTAGTGGCCCACAGGATAAGATCTACGCTTGCTACAGCTGCCAAAGCTTTCTCACCCCCTGGGCTGGTGCTGGCGTGGTTATTTTCAGCGGGACCCTGCTCAGGACTTGCTCACTGGGCAGTGGTTATGTGCTCTTACAGTAACTTGCAGCATCTGACTCTTCACACTCTCACCAACATTTTCTCCCCCTTATTCCCCTTCATCTTGAAATATTAAAATATTTAAAATACCCTGACACTGATTTTAGCAAAGTAACTTGTTCCTCCTTGTTTAAACCTAGATTTGTTTGAGGGAAGGGTTTTTTCCATTGGCTGAACTGAGGTATTTCTGAGATCATTGAAGCTTAATTCCTGTTCTCTGAAATGAAGCAACGTTTGCTGTCACAGTGGAACCTGAGAGTGTTTCTGCTAGAGATCCTTTGAGTGCAGAGGGAGGGAAGTTTACTGTGTCACCACCTCTTTCCCAGTTCTGGAATGGTGTGGTTCCGAGCTCCCTCTGGCAGCAGCACACGTCATTCTCTGCACCACCTTGAATGGGAAACTGGGTTTTAAAACATTAAAGGAATAGTATAGGTGTGAGATATAAAAATTGCAGTATTGCAAAGGAAGATCACTTTTCATAGACCAGTATTTTTTAAGGTGGTTTATGCATTTTATTCTCTTTTACTACTGTCTGCATAATTATAAGCAAATAATATGTTGGTGATCAGAGATCCTCACAGACATAAAGATGGATGAGCCTGGTGAGTGCTCTCTGTTGGCAGATCATGGGCCTTTGTGTGGCAAGGAAAAATGCTGGCTTTCTGGCTATCTTGAAGATCTAATGTACGAAAATACATTTCCCAGCCAGCATCCCATTGTATCTGTTATAAATAGCATTGGAATAATTAAACTTTTTTTGAATTGTGGAAGATCAAGGAATGCTTCTTAACCAAGCCGTGACTCCTCCAGCTTTTTTGGCATGTTAGTGTTTCTCCTGGGAGAACCCTTGTGTCAGACTGAACATTTGGAATTATAGCAAGAATAGTCTTGATCATGGAGTTATTCTGAGCAGAAAATGTGGGATTGGGATATTTTCCACAGTTAATCTTTGGTGTGAACAGGACTGAGTCTGTGACTGCTGCTCCAAACACCGATCCCGGGCTCCAGCTCGGTTCCCTTGAAGAACAGCTGCAGTTTCCAGATGGAGTTTCCTTTTAAGTTGGGAGTTTGGGACTTTCTGACCTCCATGACTCCATGCCACCCTCTCTAAGAATCCTGGAAGAGTGGGGAAGTCTCCTGGCTGGCACAGGCTGTGCTTCACCATTGGCAGATGGCCCCTGGGGCTGCAGCCAGCTGGCGGCACTTGGAGCCGCCCATCGCCTTCTCCGATCGATGCTGGGATTGGCATGGAACCAGCTCCAGGATTGATGAGCTGTTACTGGCTCCTCTTGGGTTGCCATTTCCCTCCTCCCTTCCCAATCCCAGCTGGGTACAGCTGAGGATCTGGCCCAAAGTCTGGTTTTAGCGATAGACTATTTATCTTTGGTAATGGAGTGTGCTCGCTTTATCCCGAGCAGAGAATAGGATGGCAGGAACGACTACACGTGGACAGATAAGCCATAAAAACTCATTGTGTAGAACTGCAGATGTATTTTGGCTGTTGTCTGTTCAATTGGAACACGATTATCCAGATGTGATCTGCTGGTTACCGCTGGGATTCAGGCAGTTCTTTCAGCCAGCAGCCCAAGGAAGGGAACAGCTGTGGAACATACACTCCGAAAATTTCAATGGGTCTTTAACCTTCGCAGCCATTTGTTCAGCAGTGTGACATTTAAACAATAAACTTCGAAACGTGTGGGCATGAGTAGAAGAAATCCATGGAAAGAAGTTCCCCTCTGGCTGGCAGCTAATGGATTGCAATCCAATTATCCATGGGTTATTCTTCTTTCTGCATTATGCAGGACACATAATGAATGAGTACTGCTGGAGGAACATAGCTGAGGGCACAGGGCAGGATCTGGGATCTGAGCACATCGCTGGCATGAACTGAAGGTGACCCAGTTGTTCACAGACCTGGTTGCTAATTGGGCAGTGTAAGCATGGCCAGCTTGACAAGTTTTGTTTCCCTTCATCGTTGTGCTGCTTTTGGTGCCTGCTCAGTTCCTCCCGCAGGAGGAAGGCTGGAGTAGGACAGGGTGTAGCTCTCTTAGTCTATTAATGAGCACAGTTTGGAGAAGGAATTTTATACATTTGTTGGGGAAAGGTTTACTGAGCAAATGAGTTCTTGGAAATGCTGCTCTGTTTGTGGTCTCTGTCGTGTGTTTTGGGTTGAAGAAGGGATTACTCATTTCCTCTGTGTGTGATAATCTTATATGCAACCATTAAATGCACACCCACACATTCTGCATGTGCCAGGTAGAATGTGTAGTATTTAATCCATATCAAACCTTCTAGAGGTGACCAAGAACTTTATGTTCTATTTTTAGAAGTCCCTTCATCGGAAGGAAAATAGGGAGGGAAGGTATTTCAAACATACTTTCCTTCTAGAAGCATTCCAGCCTCTTTTCATGGAAGCATCCTAAGTCTTGTGATTGTAGCTACCTTAAGTGTTTAAAATCCTACTTTCACTGAACTCCCCAGTGCTTCAGCAGCTGGTTCACACTTGAATATTTGTATTTTTGTTGCCCTCACCACATCCCTCTCCCCATAGGGATACCAGGACTTTTTCCTGTGCTCTTTAAGGAGAAGTCAGTATTTTTTGGTGAAAGAATGTGTGTGTATTGTGTGTAAAAACTTTAATGATCATGCTCTTAAAAAAAGTGAAAGACTGACACTTAAGCTACACAAGACCCAGTATTCAAGTGTTGATTTTACTTCCTCTGAATCAGGATCAGAACACACTTCAGGAGGAGGGAAAAATTGTCTTCCTTTGATGCAGGCAATACCTTGGGTAGTTGGTGCAAAGGAATTATGCATCAGGTTAAAAGAGTCCTTGCTTCCATGAATGCCCAAGAATAGACTCAGCTGGTTTGAGTGGGATCAGACCTTAATCTTCATCCCTTTCTAATACATAGTAGCTCAAACATTGCTGAATTCAGCATCTTTTTATGTAATCTCCCTACTTAAATATGTGTTTAGGACCAAAACTATGTTTTGGAGGTGTTCCTTGTTGCTCCCCTTCCTGGAAAGAGCTAAACGGATGCCAGGTGGCATTTGAAATGATTCCACCAGGAATGAGGCACCAGCAGATCCCTCCTGCCCTGGCACTGGCCTCTCAGGCATAGCATTCCCTCCAGTTTACATGCACAGAAAAAGTGGGATCAAACCAGCTTGGTACACTGGCTGCTGGATTATGGTCAACTTCCTGCCCCAGCTGACGCAGAGGGAGCCCTTTTGAAAATCTGACTCCTGTTTGTGCAAGTTGAATCTTAAAAAGCTGGGTTCAGGAATGTCTTTGGTAACTTCTTAATTAAAATCTAGTGTTCCTAGAGCTTCAGAATAAGTGGTGTGGCAATGCAACAGTGAACTGCAGCCTGTTCTGCTGAGTGAGGCTCCCTGCAGCTGCTTGTTCTCCACTGTTTCAGCCATGATCCCATCATTTCATTTCCTTGTATCTCCATGTTCAACATATCTTCCTTCCTCTTCACTCTTTGAACAGTCAGATCTTGATGTATTAAGCTGGTAACCAGGACTTGGAAGATCCCCAGCCCTGAGCCTCCCCATGGTCTCCTCATCTGCCTTGCAGTGCTGGCAGGGGTCAGCTGTCCATGTAGGGGTTCTGGGATGAAGGCTGTCATTTATTAAAGCCATCTGGGGACTCGTGTGGGACAGGGACATTCCTGAGTTGGGGAGCTGATGACAGTGAGTCTGGAAGACTTCATTTCCATCTCAGCAAGGCAGCTTTCCCTTCCTGCCAGGACTGGAGTGGTTTGGCAGGACTGGGGAACCTGCAGAGCTGACTGATGTTGTGCAGATAAGTGTGAGGAACAGCTTCTTTCTGATAAGTGTCCTGGCTCTTCTTGTATATGGGAAACTTGACTTATAGGATATTTTTAGAATATGTTTAGGATGTCTTTCATGCCCTTTCTTCACTGGAAACACTGGGAGGAACTTCAACATCTTCTCTGTAAAAGCACCTTTACTCTGGGTGTCATTGTTGGTAATGATTGTGTGGCTGCCACTTTCCAACCAGTTCTGGGCAGAACTGTCAGCATCACTGCTGTGCACACAAAGGATTCTTCTACAAACCCCGTAATTTCCATGGAGCTGCAGTAAAATGCCTCTTGTAGCTAATTATCTGCTTAGTTAACATAGTAATACATGAGTCTGTGAAAACCTAAATAGATTAAACAGAAGTGGAAGTTTCTTGTAAAGCCATTGATTGCTTTATATGCTAATCACTGATAATTATTTAACGCAAGGCTTGCAGGGATGATTGTTCTGATAGCAGCTGAGAGGCTCAGACAGATTGAGTGTCATTCTGTAAAGACCCATTTCCCCATCCATTTGCAAATCCTGGCATTCTTTGTAGCCTCTGTTAATAGTTCCCAAATTCAGAAAAGGTGACTTACTTCACAGCAGATCCCGGATTGTCCACGTATTCCAGGTCACTTTCCTGTCAGCTTGGGCACGAGGGTTTGGTGAGATTTTCAGCTGAGCCAGTCAAGCTGGTGTTGTCCAGAGGGATCCGTGTTGGGTGATGCTGCTGTCCCAGGCCTCCACTCTGTGTGAAGGTAGAAGAGGATCCAGAATCCTTTAGCAGCAGCTGTTCCTTGTGGGAAGGTCATTTGTAGTCCCAGACTGCCGGTCTTGAAATCATGGGGGAGATTTAAATCACAAGGGATTATTTTTTCCCCCCATTTTTCAAATTCCCGGGTGGAAAGAAGTGGGCAGGAGGGAGGGAACCCAGCTTCTGGGGCACAGGGCAGCTGGGAGCAGCTGCCCTGGGAGCAGCTCCGTGGTGGGTCCCTGTAAAAACCACATTTATTTCTGAAAAGAAACTTAAATTTCCAGAGTGAGGGCCCTGGGAATAAAGAGGAACAAGAGTTTCTGTGTGAGAGGAGACAAACTCTGTAGGGAATGTTCTCAATCAAACACATGCAATCCAGGGAATTCCCAGTGCAGCCCTTCATTGCCAGCGATGCTTTAGGCTAAGGCAAGGTCTGGAGTAAAAACACTAAGGATGAGCCAAAGTACTGGGGTTTTTATATGGTAAAGAGGAATATGTAGGCTCCTCTGCATGCCCAGGGACTTTCTTTGCTGTGCAGGGACCTCCACATTGGTACTTTTAATGCCGTCTGGGGTACAGGGAGCAGAATAGCCTGCTCCATCCTTTGCCTCCAGGGCTGGATCCACCTACCTAAACCGTGTGTGGCTAATGCCTGTCTCATCTGCAGTCCACTGGGTGGTTTATGAGCCTTGCTAATTGCGATATTTGAAAAATCCCCTGAACCTGCAGTTTTAGCCAGTGACCATTTGCCCTTTCTATTTGTAACAATTTCCTGACATAGTTATTGTATCTATCGCTAAATAAGCAATTTCAGTTCTTTTCATTGTCATGTTTTCTAGACTTCAGATCTTTCCTATTGCTTTCCTTTGGATTCTCTCCAGTTATTTCACATCATTTCTTGAAATGAAGTGCTCAGAGAAGAGATGCAGTGTTTCAGTTCCATTTTTGTCTGTGGGGAAAGCTGTTGCCGTTGTGATGGTGAACAATCCAAAAAGAACTTTGCAAAGGATTTAAAGATAGCTGGGCTCTAGAGAATCATCTAAAGGTCTTACTGGAACAGAAAACAGAAGAAAAATTTAATTATTTCATTAAAATAATGAGCTAAGTTTTATTACATGCTCCTTGGGGGCGGTGTAGTTTAAAAAGAACAGGTTGTCCAGAGAAGCTGGGGCTGCCCCATCTCTGGAAGTGTTCAAGGCTAGGTTGGATGGGGCTTGGAGCAACCTGGTCTAGCGGAATGTGTCCCTGCCCATGGCAAGATGAACTTCGAGGTCCCTTTCAGCCCAGACCAGTTCTGTTCTATGATTCTAAAAGCTCCTGCATGAACCCAGCCCTGCACTGCTCATTCAGCAGCAGGAACTGCCAGGAGGCATCTCCACCCCTGTGCTGCTCAGAGCAGGAGCACCACAGAGAGGTGGAGCAGCCCGGGGACAGCCCTGAGAGCTCTGCTGGTGACACGGGGTCACTCCTGCCAGGCTCTGCCTCCCAGCTGTGCTTTGTTTCTCTCCCAGGTGAACAAGTCACCACTGGGGAGCTCAGACTTGCTTAGAGGGCTCAAGGCCATGTGCAAACTTCCACAGCACTGTTTCCAAGGAGTCCTTTTTGTCAGGTGACCGAAAAAACAGCCCTGGGATCGGTGGAGCTTGTGGTTTATTTTCCCCTGTGTTTTCAGAGGTGTTTTCTATCACCTGAGCCCTGGCTTTGGCTTTGTTTCAGCCGTGGAAGCCCAGTGCCTCTGTGTGAATGCTGGGCTGTGAAGGATTGCATTGTCTTTGTTCATTAAAATACTCAGAGGCTTTTTGTCCCCACCTTCAGCCAGTGACCCGAAGTTGGATTTTACACTTCACTGCCTGCTCCCTGCTGCCTTCCTTGAGCATCACCAGCTCCAGCCCTGACCCCTGTGTGTTCCTCCCACGTATTTGTAATGTCCCCTATTACCTGCAGCCAGCTGCCGGGACTAATTACAGGGCCCTTTACAACCCCCTGGGGCAGCAGAGTTGGTGTCTGTGCATGGCAGGGTATAAATCAAGTTTGCATTTCTTCACCTTTTTTCCTGGTCTAGTCTTTCCTCGTTTCCTTTTAATGAGGCCGTGGAAAACAGGCAGCATGTTGTGCTATCACTGTTGCCAACATTTAATTGTGTTTGGCTTCATGGTGGCAGCCATTGCCTTGAAAAATCCATAAGGATGCCCTCAAACTCACATTGTCGGGGAAGAAGGACATGGAACTCCCTCCGAGAAGAAGGGCAAGAAATGCACATCTGAAGCAATGCAAGTTAAGCCAAACACACTTGAAAATGTCAGAGGTGAAGTTTCTGTTAAAAACTGAAATTCCAAAGGGTGATCCTTTGGGGCCGCAGTTTGCAGTGGACAGAGAAGGTGAATTACAATTAGAAGTCTTGTGTTTTTTTTAATATTGTGAAGCTGTGTTTCTTTCTGCCCTCTAATTCTTCTCTGTGCAATATTTACCACTAAGAGAGGGGAAAGATTTCTTTCTATATTAGACTTCTGAATCCTTTGGTTGAAGTGGAAAAGTTAAAGGAAAAAAGCGCAACAGAAAAAAACAAATTCCACGGGCCCATGTGCTGTTGCATCCAGTGATAACAAAGGGCTAAGAAGGCAGAGATTTGATATTTCAGTATAATTTAAGTAAAACTGCCTTTCATTTTCTGCCTAAAATGTAAGAAAAGTTATTATTAATCGTTTCGCATAAAATAACTACATTTTGCAAACTGTTAACCTAAAGAAACACTACATCTTGGGACAAAGGTTTTAAACTGAAAGAAGTCAGGTTTAGATTAGGTATTAAGCAGAATTTTTTACTCAGAGGGTGCTGAGGCCCTGGCACAGGGTGCCCAGAGGAGCAGTGGCTGCCCCTGGATCCCTGGAAGTGTTCAAGGCCAGGTTGGATGGGGCTTGGAGCAATCTGGGGTAGTGGAAGGTGTCCCTGCCCATGGCAGGGGGTTGGAATGAAATGAATTTTAAAGTCCTGTCCAACCCAAACTATTCTATGATTCCATGGTCTTAAAATAAAATCAGCTTTACTCCTTGTGCAGCCTCTTCCTGAGTACTTGCTCCAAGCTGTTTCATCCCCCTTGGGTCCTCACTGCCAGTTTGGGGTTACCTGCAATGACTGCACCTTTTTCTAATTTGAGTTTTATAAATGCTGGGATTCTTGTTGATACCTGTCTAAAAACAAGTGTTGAACACGCAGCTATTTGTAGAATCCTTGGTTTAAACTCTGCGTCCAAGTGTGACTTTTTACCACCAGAATGGGCAACCTGTGCTTTTTCCTCTTAAAGCAAATGCCCTTAAAAAGCTGCCTTAAACTGAAAATTAGCTGTGTATTCCCTAAATGTGATAGATCAAGCAGTGCAGGAGAAAAAAAATCCACTTAATTGTGTGCTTTGGACAGAAACCTGCAGCAATCCCCGTTTGTCAGCCTTTTGTGGTTTGTTATAATACACTGGACCACGCAAGGTGCCAAATCAATGCACGTTCTCTATAGAAGTGTTTCTCCTTGGTTAACCAGGTTAAACCACTTAGCTCTTGTTTTATTATCCCATTAGCAATCCAAACCCCATATTTTTGGGTTCCAAGCTGATGTAGTTCCATGGGCAGCCCTTGAAATTTGCCAGAATCCCCATGGCTCCAGTAATTCTAATTGAAGTTGGCACAAATTTGAAATGCAGGCAGCGATAAGCTGTTGTAAGTCTTGGACCATTGCAGAGCAAAATGGGAAATGCTTATTATATGAGGTTATTTGAGCAGATTTAACCATTTTAGGGCACAGATAGTTTTGGTAGGGAGCTAAATTATGGGTCCACGTGATGATGGGTGTTGCTCTACAAATCAGGATGAGATGCAAGAGTAATTGCACATGGGGGGTTTTGATGCAGACTTTTTTCTAGTGCTTGTGGGAATGATCCCTTGAGACCTTTTAGAGCTTAGTTTTCTGTGGAATTAGAATAAAGAATTTTCTCAGTGGAGGCTTGTCCCAGCTGTTGGCTGACTTTGCAGGGCAGACCCCAGCCATTGTCCCCACTCCTCCACTGCCTTCACTGGTCTAATGGCTTGTTTATATCCTCTGCTTTTAGAGATTTGCGCTTCAACCACATCAAGGAGATACAACCTGGAGCCTTCAGAAGACTGAAGAACCTCAACACACTGTAAGTTGCACTCTGAGGATATCCATTTATTACTTGTGTTAGTACTGTCCCCTAAAATGGCTTAAAGGTGGCCTTGGGCTTTGAGTTATTTCGGTCAAGTTGTGCATATCCAGCCAAAGCTTTAAAATTCCCTCTGTTCCACCATGGATCATGTTTCTTACCTGTTTTTATTTAAATGTGGTGTTTAATAACTTTCATTTTTCACATTTAACCTCTGTGTTCAAAAATAAAATATGGTGAACTCTAGCACAGACTGAGGGTGTTTGAGCAGGTATGGCCTGGGAACAGCCCATGAAAGCATTTCTCACCTGGGATCAAGACAGTGCAGGGATGAATTAAAATCTTCTTCCTTTCCATGGTCTCCTCTAATGAATGAACCACATCAGTTGCTCTACATGAGTTTGACTGAGCATCCTTCAAATGCCATCTTGCCCCTATGCCTTGCCCTAAAAGAGGTGCCTACAGCTGCCCTGCTCCAGGTAGAAATGGGGGTAGAAAGCTGCCCCTCCAGCCTTGTATCCCTGTATGTTGATACTCTCACATCACTGTACACACTGCTCCACTAACCAGCTTCTCACTCTTCCCAAAGGAAATCCTGGGAACCTCTGCTTCTTCTGGCTGCTGCAGAGCTGAGGGTTTGGAGACAGATCTGAGTGCATCTGCACCCCGTAGCCAAGGAGCTGAAAACACACCAGCTCCCAAATCAGAACCAGAAGCTGTGTCAGCACAGCACTGTGCTGGATGTAGCTGGGCTGTTGAGACTCAGATCTAATTATTTGAGCTGTGACATGGTGCTAACAGCCGTAGGATTTCCAGGTCCAAGCCGGAATTCCTCAGCGAGGCAAAGCAGCTCCTTTGGGAACCTGACAGATATTCACACATTCATGATCCCAAATGGCAACAGAAAGTTCAGGCTGGTTTTTATTGTCTGGCCTTGAGCGATCTGAAGTCCCTGATCCTGTGAAGGTGGCAGAGCTGAAGGAAGGCAAGCCTGGGCAATAAGGCATTCAGTCAGCTCCAAGCAGTTGTAAGAAAAGTGGGATTACAGCAGGACTTTATTATAGAGACCTGCTCAAGTGTTATCTTTGAAAAACCAGCATTTGCCAAAGATTGTTCCACTCTGTGTGTGGGGCTGAGTGGCCAAGCCATGACTGCAGGATGCTCCAGAGTACCTTGGCTGTGGCCCAGGACAAGTGGTCATGGAGTGGGCTGGTCAAAAACTTTACTGCCGCTGATGCTGTTCATCCAGAACAGCCCAGGTTAGTCTCACAAACTGCACCATGTGGTACTTAATTGCCAAAAATAATAAGGAAGAAAGGATGCTTTGGATGGATGTCTGTCATTTGAGATAGGGTCAGATACAGCGAGAAATGAGAAAAAAATATCTAGAGAGATAATAGAGTCCAAGTCCGTAGGGTTTTGCCTTATCACAAAGCTCTGCTGAGGCCTCTTGATCTCCAGCCCTGCTCTTCCACCCCTGGAGCTCTCCTGAGTCAAGGAAACAAAGGGTTTCAGATGATGTCATCTCTGTGTGATGCAGGCAGATGTTTGGCAGCAGCTCCCAGGACCACCAGGCGAGTTTACAGCCGAGCTCTGGGGAAAATGAGGATGCTGGCAGGGCTTCCTGGGACAGATGCTCCACCCAGCCTGCCAAGCTTTGTAAGGGGTCCTAATTCCTGCCCTGCCAGCACCTTGGACTGTCCAGGTCTCTGACCTGTGCAGGACTTTTGCTTTTGTCTTTCTGACTCCTCCACTCTGCATAGGGGTAGATACAGATAGAGCCTGGCTGGGGGGGAAAAGACCTGTCTCTCTCTAACACCTGTTTGTGCTCCATGAATTTCTGCAGTTCCTTTTCCTTTCTGTCTCTATACTCTCCTGGACAGAGACCTCAAGGACAGCAAGTCCATGAGCAGTACCAGAAGGAATAGGCATGAATGTACCCCCTGCCATCCCTGATCTCATGATTTGGGGTGCCAGGCCAGTAAGAACAATGCATTTTCACAGGTGCTGGGCAGACACTCCTGCTTTCCCTAAACAGTGTCCTATGGCCATTGTCAGAGCTGGAATACTGGACTAGGTGAAACGCTGCTCTGAAAAAATACTGCATTTTTATAATTGAGTTCTGAAAATCAACCTGATTTGCCAAGGAAACCTTTGTTTAGATAGTACTTCTGATGCTTAGTTGTATTTCCTGGTCTGGCCAGCAAACTGGAACACTCAGTTATTCTCACACTTGTAGTAGTTAATTCCCACGGCTGAGGAGCTTGATAGCTGACTGAGGGAACATTGGACCTCACACTCCTGAAGCAAATTTCTCTCCAGGAACTTTGGTTTGTCCAATTCCCACATCAAAACTGACAAGAGCTGAAGAATTTGCTGATGTTTCTTAGATGGTAAATTTTGCCCAAGGACTTGGATAGCTTTTCAAGTGATGAAGAGAATGAATCCTTTCAAATCCCTGAGAAACTTCCTGGGAAAATT
Source organism: Corvus brachyrhynchos (assembly GCF_000691975.1). Taxonomy (NCBI): domain Eukaryota; kingdom Metazoa; phylum Chordata; class Aves; order Passeriformes; family Corvidae; genus Corvus; species Corvus brachyrhynchos. Next base: position 4,460,263 of record NW_008236180.1, read on the forward strand.
TGTCCAGAAAATTTGAAGTGAGAGGTTTGGAGGATAGAATAGTCCGGGTTCCACGTGCAGACCTCTGAGCTTGCAGCTTTCTGCCATTGAATTTAAATAAATCTTCCATAAGCAAATAAATGTTTTTTAAAGAGCTTTTTCCACTAATGGCAGAGAAAGAGCAACAGATTCTGGTGAAGCTTCTGTTCTCCATCTCCTTTAGGGCAGGGTGGCTGTTCTGTATCCAAGTTTGACAGTTTATAAACCACCCTGAAAAGGAAACCTTTGTAGCCTGTGTTGGATGCAGGGAAATGGGTTGATAGGAGAGGAGCCTGTGTGGATGTCCAGTGGGGCTGTTCAACAGTTCAAACCCTCCCCTGGCTCCTCTCTGCTTTCCTCTGGTGTGGGAGATTTGATAAATCACAGAGCACTACTTTAGCATTAAAAACAGGAGCCCTGTTTGTGGAAGAGACACAGTCACTGTTTGCTTCCAGCTGGGGACTCCTGGTACAGCACCACAGGTAAGGAGCAGTTATCCCAAATCCTGCACCACTGGGAGCTTCTGTGTTGGCTGTGTGCCATTGGAGAAGTTCTCTTGGGCTAAACATCTTAGACAGTTGTAAGATTTCCTTGTCCCTTCCTACTGGCTCTGCTCTGTTCCCATCTGTGCAGATGTGGTGTGTATTTTTAACCCCTTAATATGTCCCCTTGGTACAAAAAAAAAAAAAAAATAGGGTAACAGGGAGAGTGAGGCAAAAAAACCTTCATGTATGCCATCCACAAAACCCCCTCAGCTCCAGGACAGCTGTTTTGCTGCAGTTTGCCATCACTTGCTGCATGGCTGAAGCCAACATTAGCTCAGAGCAGCTGCTGGGCTGTGGGAGAGAGAGGAAACTCTGTGAGCCCATGGTGAGGCACAGCCTCTCGCTGCTTCCCAGTTTTTGCTCCTTTAGGTCATTTTTGGGTGGGGATGGATGATGACACCCCTGTGAGGCCTCTCCTTACGTGTTCCCACAGGAGTCAGCGCTGCCTGGTCAGCCCAGTTGGTTCATTGCTGTATTTTCAAACCACAGCCAAAGGGTTGCTGCTCCTTGGGTCTCTCCAGCACCATCCACAGAAATGTCCAACCCAGGGACCAAGGTTTCTTAACATCTCCAGTCTGCATTTTGTCCTCCTGAGACAAGAGCACCCTAGGGAACAGCGACTCTGTGGAGACCACATTGCATGTGCCTCTGCCTGGCCCTTTGCCCCGTCACTGCTCACATCATATTTCTCTTCCTGCTTAGGAGAGAGCAAAATCACTTCTGCTGAGCCCTGCAGCTCTGTTCAGGTGCTGCTTGTGAAGGATCTCAGGGCAAACAACAGCAGTAACGTGGAGTTTCTGTCTTTTACCCTCTAGTAACTCTTGACAGAATGTGTTCCTGCCAGAAAGGAGGGGATGTCAGAGCCTGCTTGGATCTCAGAATAGGAGTTTCTCCCTTTAATATGGGAAATGGATATTCCAGATCATTCTGTCAACAAGGGAGAATGAGTGATTGAACATAAAACTCACTTTTTCTCCCCCTCTAAATACACTACGTGATGATTTCTATTAGTGGTGTGAGGAAAAAATAGCTGTTTTTTCACAATGACTGTAGCATGTGGTTTGTCAAATGAAAAGAGGAAAGAGAGCATGGTTTGAGTCTGAATTCTGTACTGTCACATCATTTAATACATTCTTCAAAACAGAAAACCACTCATTTAATGCAACTTAAGCCTGTGCCTGGCAACCTGGGGAGCGGGTGGGGAAGGAGAAGGGAGAGGCAGTCAGGACATAAAACCTAAAGGAAACTGAATATGAAACGTTCTCTTGGTGAATCTGGGCCAGATCTCATGGTGCTTGTATATCTCAAACGTCCCAGAAGAGTTTTGCAGGAATAAAATCTGTGGGATTGAGTTCTCCTGCTCATTTGGAGTCCAATTCACTGTCTGGCATGAAAGGGAATGTCCCATCCTTTTGCTAGGAAATGTGCTTCTGATACTTTTAATTTAGCCTGTTTAGCTACAGGGTGTGCTTAAGATAATGATAGTGATAATGATCTTTCCAGCCTCTGTCTGCCAGAGCATCTATTCCCGGCAGATCTGGGATCTCAGCTTTCAGCCCTCTAAGGGCAACAGGAATTTGGGCATTTTTGCTATGGATGGCAGCTGGGACTGATAGGCCCAGGCCATGCCAGGATTTTGCCCACTTCTCTGCCTGAGTGAATTGCACAGGAGTCAAGGAGCAGACAGCTGTGCAGGAACTATCCAAAGTCTTTCTAGGAGCCACATGTGCTGCCTTATCCATGGATTTCTCTGAAAGCAGCATTTTGGATTAAGTGGACTGTTAGGGATTTCATCAATTATCTCACTCTCAAATGTTTTCCAGGACTTATTCTTCCATTACAATGGGGAATTCTGAGACAGGAAGCAGAGATGGCTTCTTCCATGCAGTTTTTATTCTTAAATCAGGCAATGAACAAATTTTTAAGTATCAGACGATGAGATAAGAGCCCTGTGTGCTGCTTGCCATCTGAACTTCCAGGATTCATCTTATTTGGCTGGGTCAGTGATTACACTCCCTTGAACTGTACAAAATAGCCAAGACAACAAAACAGACTGGGATAATGCTTTTAAATAGCCCCAAAACACAGCCAGACAACATAATGCAGTTTGAAATCCCAGTGGAGATCAGTCCTGGTCTGAACCCTGAGCATTAAAGATAACAATCAGTGAGGGGCTCCAGACCGTGGTGCTGCGTGGGGCTGCTCAGGCTGTTGGTATGACCCTGCTCACCTGGTCACTGTCACCTGTCCCCTGCGAGGCAAATGGCCAATGCCAGTTGTGTGACAGGTGCTCACATCCATGGGAATGACATCGATGCTGGCACCCATCTGTCAGCCCTTTGTGTGCTCAGAAGTGTGGCCAAGGATCAGATAACAGAGAACAAGCTGCCTTGGTCGTGCTCTGGCCAGAGATGAAAGTTGATAGGGGCAGGGAGGGAAGCACTGCTGGTGCCTGTGTTGTCTTTGTCCTGTGGGTAAATAGACAAAAGCCCTCTCCCACACTGCTCTCAGGCAGTTATTTCCAGCCCTTGGGTGTTCAGTCATCAAACCAACTTTCGGGTTGATGCTCAGATGCTGTGTTTCCACTCAGCATAGCTGGCTGTCAAAGCAGGATCGTGTGTTCCAAGGACTTGACATCACTTTTGCATCCTTATGAGTGAGCTCGGGCTGTTTGACCTCAGCCGTGTGTATGGAGCCATTGCTTCCAGCTGTGCTGGAGCTTTGCAGCAGCACTGCCTTAACCTCTCCAGGCTGCCTGTGCCAGCCCTGGTGATGTGCAGTCTGGCAGTGGCACCCACATCCATGGTATCAGGGCAGCTAATCCAGAGAGGATAGTCAAAACAAGGAGAATGAGGTTTTTCTCAGCCCCTTATTACCTGACTTACAAAGTTGTTTGCTCTTAAGTTTCTCATATGCTGTTTTTGACTCTCAGTGTAATTCTCCAGCTGAGAACAAGCTGGTGGAAAGCTGGTGTGACTCAGGTGCCTGGAGACAACTTGTGAAGCTGCCATCCCACGTGTGTGCTTCTGACATCTTTTATCTCTCCTGTCATCCCTGAGGTGTTTGATTTTACCTTCATCTTCTTTTCCCACAAGTTTTTTACCATTTCTCCCCATCTCTTTGTCTTTTCTCTCCATCCTTTACCTGCACAAACTGTTTTTCCTCAGGAAGTGACATTGGCTCATAATGCCAGAGACTGGCTGCTCCTTCTTCTCCAGAAAAGTGGGGCAGAAGATTGGGTTTTACTGCGGGGAATGTGCTGAACTGTCTTCTCACCTGCTGCCTGGTGGCAGATTGTTCCTGAGGAGCAGCGCAATGGCAAAAATCAGTTTGTGAAATGCACATCCAGTGCATGTATTGAATGTGAACCAGCGTTGTAAGGTCTGGCTGCTTGCACTGGGAATTGCTGTTTTTCCTATAACACCAGAAAAATAAATCTTTGCAGTACACAGTCACCGACTCCCTCTCTGCCCACAGCTCCATTTAGGAATTTTAAAAATTAGTGTGGCTGGTGAAATCTTTGCTCTGGGCTATTCAACTCTAAAAGCTCCACCAGCTCTGAGCTTTGCCAGATCTGAACATCAGTGGGACGCCGCAGCGAGAGACCCGCGGGAGCATGGCCAGGCAGCCACGATGAACAGCTAAACTTTGTGTATTACAGAGCTATTTATAAGTGATTCATCGTGTCTTCTTGGTGTTGGGCTTGGCAGGGGCTGCAGGAGAGTGTTCTGCAGGGCTCAGCTGTGTGGTTACACTGCTGCACACTGTGGTTCTTACAGGGCTGGGCTGTTTCTGGTCACTGGCACTGGCCACCATCTGCATGCACAGTCATGGCAACTGCACACACAGGGCACACATGGCTTCCCAGTGCCATGTGGTGCAGAGGTTTTGTATTGAAATCTGGCACAAGGCTCCCTAGACCGAAAGAGGCTGTCTCTGAGCAGCCTCAGGAGTCAAAGTTGAATTTATTTCTTTCTCATTTGCAGGTATCGGTTACAAAGTGGTTAGGGCAAAGCCATCACCATTTTATAGCTCCTATAACTCTGCTGAGAACTGGTGTTTAAAACTGCATTTGTTCTTTTAAAAACTGGCTCTACACTGCCCTGCTCACTTGTTGAACACAACCAGGCACCTCCAAAACCCATCGTGGCTGTACAAGAGTGGCAGCAATGGTTTAATACCTCACTCCCCTACACTTCTGTCTTTGTGGGTCCCTTTCCCTCATCCCTTTCCTGGATAAAATTGTCAATTTGGGGTGAAAACTGTGGCAAAAGGTAAGGAAAATTCTTTGAACACTGCAAGCACTTGGCAGCTCGCATTGACCTGGCTGGTGTGAGTACCCAAACTTTGACTTTCCAACCCTGTTAAATCTTAAATTCTGTGACACCTGAGCTCAGGATTTTTCAGTGGGCATCCAAGAACAGACGTGCTACAAATCTCACATGTGATGATTTCACCAGCTGCATTTTTCTTTCTTGATTTGAACAGGCTGCTGAACAATAACCAGATAAAACAAATTGTGAGAAGATCCTTTGAAGGTCTGGACAACCTGAAATACCTGTGAGTTGGTAGCTCATTAATTTCTTAACCTCTTTAAGATCTAACAACCCACTTTTCATGTTTGCCAGTCAAGGATGTATTTTCTGTGTTTGGAGTTCAGTGTCAGAGGTATAAAACACGGCTCTTGAGTCCAGGCAGCAGGTTCTGCTTTGGGTTGAGGGTCACTGCTGTTTCCTGTGACTTTCTAGAACACAGCTGCTGATCAGTTGGCCTAATGCTGTTTCTTTTCTCTCCTTTTGAAAGCTACCTTTATAAAAATGAAATTCAGAGCATCCAGCAACATGCCTTCCATGGGCTCCGTTCCCTGGAGCAGCTGTAAGTACAGATGAGCCTTGTTTGTGTGCTGTGTTCCCAGGCTCGGAGAGCAGCAGGAACTTAGCGAGGGGTAGGATGAAGCTTGTGCTCTCTTATCATCCAGATTTGCCAGACTACCCTGGGTTCATTTGAAAACAGCTGGTCTGAGTATTGGATTTGGTTAGGTAATACCGAACTTCCTACGGATGTTCCGCATGTTTTCTCCTGCCCCTAAACCTCTGGAGCATAGGAAGAACCCTGCTGTGCTTCTGATGGCCTTGATTTGCAAGGACCTTATGATGGGAGGAGAGAGGGGTCTGCAGGATGGCTGGAAGCAGAAGGCAGCTGCTCTGCTGGGTTTGTGTCTGGGGATTCCTCAAGCAGAGAGTCAGATCTGGTCCTTTACTTAAACAGAGGGTGCTGTTGAGTTTCTCTCTCATCCAAAGCTCTGCTGGGAATGAATGGATGAAGTACGAGCTGGGAGCTGGGGCAGCTGAGTATTCCTGGGAGCTACCAGAATGGTGGAGCTCCCATGCTGCAAAGCATCTAGAAATTGCAGTGGGGGAAGATGATGGATCCAAACCAACACAGTAATGACCTTCCCTCAAGCTGCCTGGCACTCTGTGCTGGATCTGGGATGAAGGGAGCCTCGTGTGTTTCCCTGGCAGCTGGAGTCCATCACAGTGACACTCCAGCAGTCCCCACTTGCTCCCCTTCTGTGTATGGCAAAACTCTGCTGTTTATTCAAAGAAGTTTTGTTTTTTGGCTCTTAGTGCTCCGTGCTTGAGGTGAGTGGGCAAACTTGTATTAAAATCTGGCACAAGGCTCCCTAGACTTGGCTCTTCCTAAACTGTGATTGGATTTTTCTTGCTTGGGACTGGTGGAGAGAGTGTGAGCTTGTATATTTGAATCGTAGATACATGGAATGGTTTGGCTTGGAAGGGATCTTAGAGCTCCTTTTATTCCAACCCCTTGCCATTGGCAGTGACAGCTCCCACAAAGCCAGGCTGCTCCCAGCCCAGTCCAGCCTGGCCTGGGATGGGGCAGCCACAGCTTCTCTGGGAAACCTGTACCAGGCTCTCAACACCCTCACAGGGAAGAATTTCTTCCTAATGATTTATTCTTCCTAAATAATTGAAATGCAGGAATTACTTGCATCATCAGAGAACAGGGATCAAAGGTGAAACTGGTCTAATCCCTGAATTGTTCCCAGCCACAGCATTTATAGGGCTGGAATGTAACCAAGAGTTTTGCTGTAAAAGGAATAGGATCCAGCTTGTTCTCCAGGTTGACAGAAGGAGGACAGAGAGCACAAGAGGACAGAGCACAACTGGAAGTTTCAGGCAATCCTAACAATAGGTGTGCCACCAAGCTTGTGTACAAGGTGGTTTTTCATCAGCCAGCTCAGCAAGGATGCCTGGGAGAAAATTTAGGAAGCTGAAACTGGCTCTAAGCTGAGCTTAGAGAGCTGACGCTGCCCACAGGGATATTTTAGCAGTGAGCATTCCAGACTTGATGTCACGAATAAAAAAAAAAACCAAAACCAACAAACCCACAAAACCAACAAACAATCTGCTAAAGTCCCATCTGTTTTCAATCCCAGACAGGCTGAGCTCCAAAAGAATTAGCGTTGCTCAAACCCTACCCCATTTTCCTGTCCCCCACAAGCCAGCTTTTCAAGAAAAAGTAGAACCCAATTGATGGACAGGATCAGATGCTTTCCTAAAGGTCCAAAGCAATCTCAGCAGACATCTGAGACTGATTAGAGCATGTCCCTCTCTTCCCCACTGTGACACTCCAGTGCAGAATCTGAGTCATCCTCTCCCAGTTTGAGCTCTGATACTGGACCATTTGTCATGAATCCTTCCATTACAAATCAAACAGCCATGTGGAGGCTTAGGCAATTATTTCTCAAGGCAGTCAGCTACAATAGCAGAATGAGCATTTGTAGATCTGTGGTTAATCTGTGTCTTCTGTGAAATTTATGCCTGTGTGAAATAAAGGAGAAGAGTTTAGGCAACTTTGGGACTGTACAAAATCCATCTAAAGGTCAGGAATGCGTCAGTTGTGCTGGTGAATGTCACAGCTCATGGCAGCAGGGAGGCTCAGGTGTTGTGGTGAGTTGCTCTGCAGGCACCAGGTTTCTTTTCTTGATGGCAAGGGATGACCTGGGGCAGGCAGGAGGTCCCCCAGGCCTCTGTAGTGGCAGGTCACACTTGAGATTTTAGTGGAACTAAAACCATTAACCCGTGCTAGCAAGAACTGGGCTGTCCCTGTTGATGTGTCATTCGGATCCAAGTGTTCCAGATGACTGCGCCTTCCCTGTTTTTGGAGGCTGTGCCTTCCCTCCACAGAACACAGCAACCCCACACCAGCCATTTGGAGATACTTCTGCTCTTGCTGGGTGGATGCACATCCTGGGAGCCCCTGTTCGAATAACAGATAAATGCAGGCTGGAAAATACCTTTGGCTGTATTTGGTCCCACTTCAACAAGGACCAATTTCAAAGTTTTCTTGGGTTGTTCAGGGCCTTTTTCTTCAAATTAATACTCAGCAAACTGATTGTCCACTCAGAAGTGTTGCAATTCCTAGGCTGGGAAGAAGTGCCTTATTGTGAGGCTGTTTCTCCCTCCCTGTCAATCCAGGGGTGTGCTGAGAAAGGCAGGGAAAATTCCTGTACAGTGCTTGGATGGCAGCAGCTGCTGCTGGCTCTCCATGGGCAATAGTTTCTTCCTGTCTCTTAACAGTGCAACAGTTCACAGGGATGGTGGTGTTGGTCTTCAAGGAAGAGCAAATCAGCAAATCTGTCCTTTATTCTTTTTGTGTTTGAGTTTATTTACAGAGAGAGTAAATAATTGACAGGATAGGGAAAGGCCATGTTTGCTACTGTGTTTGCATGTGGAAACTGGAGACACTAAAGTGGATTCTGGCTTCTCAACACCTGCCCTGAGATGAGTGTGACCAGCTGGGGGGCACTGGTGGATTGATCTGGGATGTTCTGTCCCTTAAATTGCAGTCTGCATGATTCCTGTGTGATTTCTGTATTACAGGTACCTGCATTTCAACAACCTGGAAAGTCTGGAGCTGGAGACTTTTAGTGACCTGCCTAAACTTGAAAGGCTGTGAGTAAAGATGGGCTATTTCTTGGGACTAAGAGGGTGAGGAGAAGGGGGAGGGGAAAACCCCTTTATTTAGTGTAGCAGTTTTGGTAGCGCAGAGTGTGGTCTTCAAAATGCAAAAAAGCAGCTTCTTTAAAGAAAGAGGTTTTACATAATTGCCGAGTAGGAGGGTGACTGAGGATGTGAAGGGAATTTCCCATTTTATGTTATGTTCATGTTTCCATCTAAATAGGAGTAAATCTGCAGAAAGTCCTACAGCTGGTCAAGCCAAGTGAAATTTTACTCTGAGCATAAGGTCAGCAACATTAGTCACTGTTGGGCAAAGTGAGCAAAAAAAGGGCGTGGAAAAGGGATAAAGTCAGAAGAAAGTCTAACAAGAAAAACACACATCCTTCTTGAAAGCAGTAGGGAAATGGAGTCTCCTGCTCCCCAGGATTGCTTCTAGCAGTAATGCAGCCACCAGCACAACAGTCCATGTGTGGTTCCCACTCCATGGAGAAACCAGCAGACTTCTCTAGGCTGTGTGGAAATGTGCCTTATATCCATACATGCCAAGGAAATAAAATTGTGGGATCCCACACCCTTAGGAAACTTCAGACCTGGATCAGTACATGGCTGATCTCAGTCACTGTATTGGATCCAACAAAAATTCTGGATTTAAATTTTAAAGGAAGGTTTTTCAACATCCAAGCTGGGCAACCAGGCTGAACTCTGGTGCACATGTGTGTGCAGACATTTGCACTCGAGCTGTGCTGCTTTTGTGTTCTCCAAAAAATTCACCTACTAAAATTGCTTCATATCTTTTATCAATTGCTTCATATCTTTTATCAATGGTCTCTTGTGAGCTTTTGGTGTAACCAGTGTAAGTAAATTCCCCCACCATTATGGGAATGGGGAGTTAATTATCCCCTCTTGGTCCCCACTGATGCATTTTAGCGCAATCAGGGTTTTTCCTTAAGAGCTGAGGAGTTTTATGTGTGGGCTGAGATTCTGAAAATGAGAATTTGCCTCAGTTTTGTTCAGAGATAAGCCCAGTTTAGGTGGCTGTTGTCTGAATTAGATTTGCTCACGGATTTGGGTTAATAACTACACAGAGTTTAAGGCAGGAGTTGTCTAACTCCAATGGCTGGCTTTGTAAAATTGTCACGTCATCTGCGCAGGGGAAGGAAAAGGTCCCTTCTAAACTGGAGCTGACCCAGGCCCAGAAAACAGAGGGTGGGTCCAATCTGAGGGGATTTTGTGCCCTTTCTCCTCCCTTTGCGAAGAAACTGCAAGGGTCCAGTTTAAACCTGTTCCATCACATCCTGAGTCAGTGTTTCCAGCCCACACCCGCTCTCGGCTTTGGCACATTACATCACACCCACCAAGGGATGAAATCCCTCCAGCTCATGGAAACAAACACGGAATTTAAAAACTGAGCTCCATTTTGATGAGCAGCCTTTGCATTTAAACTGAATGGTGACCTGGGGTGTTATCATCCTCACAGTGCAAATACTGAATAATGTTTTGGCATGGCTTCTCCCACTGCAGATTCTTGCACAACAACAAGATTTCCAGGATTCACCCAGGGACATTCTCTCAACTGGAATCCCTCAAGCGACTGTAAGTAAAAAACATTGCCTGCAAAGAGGACTTGTTTATCTTCAATCAGATGGGCAGGACCTGAGGAAGAATGTGCCTGGTTGGCAATGCTTTTAGTTGTTGCACTTCTAAGGCCACTGCTAAGTTTATAAAACAGTTTTGATTGGACCTGAAAGCTTATTTAAGCAGTTAGAAGTTTCTTTATTCTAGTGTCTAATTATAATCAGCTTACAACTTAATAATGCCACAGGAATGAACGTTCCTGGAAAGTCTTCACAACAGTTTGAACCCATAAAACATCCTTGAAAAATGTAGAAAGTCCAGGTCATGGATATGACCTTGAACATGTCTGTAGATCAGGATCTAACATGGAAAGAAAAATCATAGTCATAAAAGAAAAGGCTTGTTTTCTAGATTGAAATTAGTCAGAGGATGCCACGGTGCATGATTCTTTTTCCACGCAGGAATTCCCCAGGGTGCTATTCCCATATAACCTGTCTGTCTCTTAAGCTTACTTCTTTCTTGCTTTGGTTTTATGATCTCTGGAAATAAGTTCTATGATGTATTTGGGGGGAAAAAAATGCAAAAAGTAAAGAATTTTGGTGTTCTGCCATGATTTTCAAGTACAATTAAATAATGTATTTCTCACTGCAGCCCTCAGTCATTTCTGCAAGCAGGTAAAATGCTTCACTTCTCTTTAACAGGGAATATCTTGTGAAATGCTGTCTGTAGGTGCCAGAGAAAAAGCTGGGGTGTCTATAAAATACTCAGTCATGGCCCTGTGTGAAATCTCACATTCTCAAATATGTGACCCTGAAAGTGTTAGACTTTTCTTCCATGTTGTTTTTTTTTTCGGATGGCCCCCACCCATTGACTGTAAAACTGTCAGTGGGGAAGGAGGCACAAACTAATCCCCCTGTAGTCCTTATTTATCCTCACGGATAGCACTGCTCGTAGGAATGAGGTCAGTGTAGAAAGGGAAGAGGCTGGGGGCACTGGTAGGTCACTGGAGCTCCATTTGCTGTGGTTCAGGCTTGTGTTACAGTAATAAAAGTTCTTCCAGTTGTGCAGAAATGCTGCAACTCCTCACAGCTGGTTACAGAAAGGGACTGATCCCATCCACACATAAATCAAGGGGAAGATTTTTTTGGCACTAAAAGAGAAAAGCTGTAACAGAGGCAGTTCTTACAGAATTCAGTAAAGGTTGAAATCTCCATCCCAGAGTAAAGCCCAATATTTCAGTGTCTCAGTTAGTCAAAAAATGCATAATCCAGTTTAACTGAATCATTTCTATTTGAAACTGGAATGGTTGATGGTAATGCTAGTTTTACAATTAAACCCTTCTACTAGTTAACCATCCTGCCAATGAGATATCTCAAATTTTCACTTGGGATATGATCAAATGCAGGGCAAACCACCCAAGCGACCCTTCACTCCAGAGGACTGCTCCCCTCCTGTGCCCTGGAGAAGGAGGCAGCACAGCAGTTGGAGGCTGGGCACTGAGCTGCCTTCTCCTGGCTCTTGCAGGCGGCTGGACTCCAACTCCCTGTTCTGCGACTGTGACCTGCTGTGGCTGGCAGAGCTGCTGAGGAAATACGCAGAGCAGGGCAGCATCCAGACAGCTGCCACCTGCGAGGCTCCCCGGGACCTGCACGGCCGCTCCATTGTCACCTTGACCGCCCAGGAGTTCAACTGTGGTGAGCGAGGTCAAACCCCTCCATCGGCCACCCTCAGGCCCTGGAGCTGGCCTTTGGTTTGGGAATTGCTTCCTCCATCCCTTTTCCTCCCTCTTTCCTCTGCTGGCATCCTGATTTCTCCCTCCTTCACTGCTGAAATGGGAAAATCCCAGTGGGGCTGCAGGAGGAAGGTGACATTCCCAGAGGTGTTGGAGGCAGCTCTGTTTTGGCTGGTGGGTGTTGTCTTGGCTTTTTGCATAGAGTAGGGCTGGTAAAGGATCTGCTGCAATAGTGGCTAAACCAGGAACCAGAGGAAGTATCCCACATTAGGCTGAACAGAAGGGGAGCACTGGGAGAGCTGCAGTGGCTGGAAACACATCTGGAAACCTGTGGGAGAGCACAGAAGACGTGTAGCTGTATGCTTTGTTTGACTGTGGTGTAACTGATGGCTCTTGTTAGGCTGTTATTCTTTAAATTTAGAATTTTAAACTTGGTTTTGTTCTGAAAAATCCTAAAATTAACTGTTTCCCATAGAAAAAAGACAAAGCTCTGATTTTTAAGTGGAGGTAAGTTAAAACTCTGATTTTTAAGTGGAAGTTGGCACAAGCATTGGCTGTAATTCCATGGTACTTCGCTGCTGGTAGAGTCAGTTTGAGAAATTCCCACTCACACAGGCTTGCTGTTAGCATCCCTCCTGGATATGCCAGTCCAGCTGTGCATGGCCCTGCTGTGAGCCAAATGTGTGAGCTCAGCTGGATTTTGAAGAGTTCTCCATTGAATTCACCTTGCTTTTGTAAAAAGTCTTGACCATTTCACAGCTTGATTTCGGGCACAGCCATGCAAAGAGTTGAGCTGGCACAAATGGGTCTGTGACCTCAACAGAGGGGGGATAGGAAGAGCCTAGGGAAAGCAGCTGGGGACACATGGAGTGGCTGTGCCGCACAACAAGCTGTTCCCAACACACCCCCAGTGCCACAGTACAGCTGTTAGTGCAAATTTGTTCTGGTTTAGGCATGGACACACAGTGGGGTGTCTGTCAAATCAGCCAGAGCACCTGGTGGGAAGATTTTGCTGGCATTTGGCTTTCACTCTGGTGGTGTGCCAGCTGGGAAGACAAATGATACAGAGTTCAGCACAAAGCTCTACCCATGCAGGTGGCTGATATCTGAGTCAGTCTGAAAGCTGCTGGTACCATTAACCCATGGCTTTGAGCAGCTGTGAGCCAGAGGCGTTTTGTACTGTGGGGCAGTGCTGGGTTTGGGCTGTGCTGGCTTTGCCTTTGGGGATTTTTTCTGAGCCATTAACTTGTGGACTAGGGAGTGAGGATACTGACCTTCCACTGGAGGGAGTGATAGGTTCTCAATTTTAGGAATAATCCAGCTGGTTTTACTGGATTACTGGTGAGCATGCAGACTGTGAAATGGGTAAGCTTTTTGCTGAATCAAGATCAAGCATTCCAGGGCTTGTCCATAAATTCCTCCCTATTTTAGCACATCCTTTCAATGTTTAACTTGCTTGGTGCTGGAGTACATCTCAAAGTGAAGCACACAGTGAAGGGCAGGATGATGAATTAAGGACATAATGAATGAAATCCTGTTGGGAGGGAAGTGGTGTGATTTGCAGGGATCTGGCTCTGTGTTCAGGTGGAGCAGGAAGCTGCAGGCTGCCAAGGGCAGAAGAACAACCCAAGTGAGGACGCTGCTGACTTCTTTGCTTCTCTGGGGGGAGACAGGGACCAGCTCTGTAATGAGCCACTGTACAGACAGATCTGTGAGAACTGATCCACTGCCCAACATACTGAGAATAGGAACAGCAGCTATTCCCCAGGGCTCTTAGTGGGTTCGGGTGAATGATGCTATTCCTTCATGACATTCGCAGGGGTTAGTGAGTTTTGGGGTGGCTCTGAGCAGATGCTGCTGTGCCTAGGGCTCTGCTGGTGCCTGTTTCTTGGGGCACTGCAGGATGAGTGTTGCAGGATGGGTGTTGTGTGCCCCACCATACCCCCAGTTGGGCTGCAGGTGGTTTTGTGCTGCTTTGGACTGGGTTGTGTTCAAATGGTGTTTTGCAGAGAGGCCTCGAATAACCTCAGAACCCCACGACGTCGATGTGCTCTTGGGAAACACAGTTTATTTCACCTGCAGGGCAGAAGGCAACCCAAAGCCTGCCATTATTTGGCTGCACAACAAGTAAGTCACATGCAAGGAGCCCTGGGGTGGCAAAGGTTTTCAAGCGCTGAGCTCTTCAGTGCCTGCCTGTAATTACAAAAGCTGTTTCACACAACGTTAAAGAAAAGAAGGAAAAAGAAATGGTTATCCCATGGGCTATATTTACCTTCCTTTTAACAGCATTCTCTGGTGACCACGTAATCCAAGTGGTGTTTTCATCTGCATTTGGAATATTTCATCTGCGTTTGTAATGGATTCCAAGAGCTTATAACTTTCCTATAAACATACTCTGCAGGCTGAAAGCAATTGTCTTTTGATCAGGAAAAAAATAAAATTAGTGTTTCATGTTGCTCTCAGCCACCATGCTTGCCATTTGTTAACTGCTGAAATGCTTCTCACTAAAGGCTGACCGTGTTAGGTATGAGGTTTCTTTCCAAAGGGAAAAATCGCTGTGCTCCACTGAAGGGTGGAATTTGCAAATTCGTGTGTAGGTTATGTGCTAGATGCCAGAGTGTTCTGGGAAATGCTACACAATAAAATATTCTGTGCTCAGGCAGTTGCCCACTGTGGAAGAGAAGCTGCTTTGCTGCTTTACGAGCTTCTTGTCTGGTGAAGCCTGAGCAGGGCTTGGTTATTAATAAAAATGATCAATGTGTGCTTCTTCAGCAAACCCCCCACCAGGCAGAGTTTCAGCCCGGAGCAAAAGTTTATGGCTGAGTTAAGTCCCTTTGGAAGGAAGGTTTTGTTAGGGAAATGCTGGCAGGCTCCCAAAGACAGCATTGTAAGAAGGGTAATGATAATAAATGTTCCACAAATGAGATATGACTGGAGTGAGGAGACACCAGGGGAATTAAACAAATGCCCAGCAAGCAGATTAGATTGCATAGTGGGTTCAGCCTTTGTCCCAGGGGGAGAGAGGTCCCTTCTTCCCTTTCAATCATCTGCAGCCATCCAAGATTCCTTCGTGCTGGGACAAATGGGATGCAGCACTGGGACCTTCTGCCATGGGCTGGGATCCAGGAGTCACAGGTCATTGCAGAAAGAAGGAAGATGTTTCACAGCTCTTGGGCTGGGTTGGAGTCCAAGCTGTGTTGGGGTCCCATGGTGACTTCTCAGAGCTTTTTGCTCCTCTGAGGCCTTTGAGCCTTGAGTTTGAATAGCAATGGCTGCACACAAGAACAATATTAATTCATTGTTAAATTTGCACTTAGTGAGTAAGAACAGGCCTTCCGGGCCAGGATGCCCTGACAATGGCAGTGATGCTGTGACATGGGAACAGAGTGCTCTCCTGATGAGCTGTAAATGTCCTGCCTAATTAGTAGGGAGAGAAAAAGCAGCTCACCCAGGGAGTAAGCTGGAGCTGGAGCTGCAGTTCAGTGCTGTGAATCAGAACTCTTGCTGCAAATTTCACAAAGTCTCAGAATAGCTCCATGGAACACCAACTTACTGCCATGCAAGCAAAGCCCCCAGAAACCCCAACAGCTCGAGGGGGAACCACCAGCCTTTATTCCTTTCAGATTTTGCCTGTTTGTGGCTGTTTTTTCAGTAATAAGATTGACATGAAAGATGACAGCCGCCTGAACCTGTTGCAAGATGGTACCTTGATGATCCAGAACACCAAGGAGTCAGACAAAGGCGTCTACCAGTGCATGGCCAAGAACATTGCGGGGGAGGTCAAGACACAGGAAGTCGTGCTGCGCTATTTTGGCACCCCATGTAATTGAGCTTTGTGCATCCCTTGACGACCCGGCTGAGCTTGGGGGTGGGAGTGGAGCTAAATCAGAGTCAGTCCCAGCTTTGTATGTGCCAAGGTGTTCTTGGTGTGCTGGGGGACAGAGTGGCTGTCAGCGAAGTGAGGCCTGAAACTTAAGGAGTTCCCACTGGAATGGGAAAAGGGGTACTTAGAGATGGAAGGTAGTTCAGCACTGGGGAGGGAGTTTGAAGTCTGGGATGAATTCTACAGCACAAGGGTGAAGGGGACACGGGCGTGGGGATACTCCAGCACTGAGTGAGTGGGTGTGAGGAGGTGGTAGGAAGGTGCTGGGGGCATTGCTCAGAGCAAGGATTTGGATGTCAGGGAAGAACCAGAGTGGGTTGCTGGGTTGCAGAGGAGTCCAAGCAACTTCTGCCCATCAGTGAGCAGGCAGCAGAGCTGGTTCCTAAAGCTTTCATTCCCTTCCAGCCAAGCCCACTTTTGTGATCCAGCCACAGAACACTGAAGTGCTGATTGGGGAAAGTGTCACCCTGGAGTGTGGGGTCTCTGGGCACCCCCACCCCCGCATCAGCTGGACCCTTGGCACGGGCTCTCCTTTGCCACAGGACTCCCGTTTCACAATCACCAGCTCTGGAGGCCTCTTCATTCAGAACGTCACCTTCTCGGACCAGGGGCAGTACAACTGCAATGCCAGCAACTCCGAGGGATCCATCCAGGCCACAGCAAGGATCATAGTGCAAGGTGAGGGCTCCCAGGCTGGTCCTGTGAAGATTCTGTGACATTTCTGGGATACAGTGTTTGGTCAGTGGGGTGTATTTGAGTCTTGTGACTGGTTCTGCTGCCATGAACTCCCCGAGTTTGCTGCCTGAGAGTTTCCTGCTGCTCAGTCACTGCTTTCCCTTCCAGATTCTCCCAGGTTTCTCGTCATTCCCACTGATCAGACAGTAACTGAGGGACAAAGCGTGGATTTCCCCTGCTCTGCTGAGGGTCACCCTCCCCCAGTGATTACCTGGACAAGGGCAGGTACTGCCTCACTTGACTCGTGGTTTCTCTCTCCCAGGCCATCATCCACGGGGTGTGGGTGGGAACAGCTGAGCTGCTGGTTCAGCGTGGTGACTTGCAGGGGTGGCACAGGACAAACTGTGAACAGCACAGACCTAGTCCCACGGGGAGGTGTGTTGTAGATCACCAAGGATGGTGTTAAGCACTGTGGAAGGAGCCTCTTAGATCTCTGTCACAAGGTAGGAGTGTGATGGTTTTCATCAGCATGGAACCCATGGAAAGCCTCACACTTCTTCCTGCAGAGGCTTCCCACCTCCTCTGAAAAGGCAAGGTCTGGACACTCCAGATCAGTGGATATCAATCACAGAATTGTTTGAGTGGGAAAAGACCTCTAAGATCATCAAATCCAACCTTTAACCCAACATTGCCATGTTCACCACTTAACTGTGTCCCTAAATGCCAAATGTACACTTTTTTTGAGCACTTTTGGGGATGATGATTCCACCACTTCCCTTTGCTGTACCACCATGTGCCAGCTCTCTGTCATTGTCCTTGATTTGCTGCCACTGGGGACACACATTGCAGAAGGGCACCATTCACTGACACACCTCAGAGTTTTCTCTTAGCTTAGGAAAAAGGATTTTGGGACAACAGGTGGTGGTGAACTTTAAAAGTCTCAAATAGTTGTTAGTGCTGGCTCCACTGAACTGATCTCATCCAACACTTTCTGGGACAGGAGCCAATAATGCTTGGCCCAGAGGTCCTCCAACTTTTCCTTATGCTTCACAAGCCGTAATTAATGGTTTAGTGCTGTGGAGTTTGTGGGTATTGTGTTCCAGCTTCCACAGCAATGGCCCTGACACAGAGTTAAGAAGGACCAGCTGAAATTCTGCTCTGCCAGCATGTTCTCCATCTCCTTTAACCTGTTTTCCTCCACTTCCCAGAAAATGTATCTTAGGCATGTGGAAAGGAGCACGATGACAAGAAGTAAGGTTCATAACTGCTCTGCAACCAGGTTTGCACTCAGAAATCCTAAATCAAAAGTCAGCCAGGCTTTACAGCGCTTTCACATGCTAAAAGCAGGACAAGAGGAGGGGAAGTGGTGGAGCATTGCTCATCTCAAAGCCACTTTTGACAGCGTGGGGGGATTTTGGTATTTGGAATGAATAAATAGAGGTTGGATAAATGGAGGGAAATGGAATACTAAAAAAAAATTTGTTAAACTGATGAGTTTTAATAATGTTAATTGGGTTTGTTAAAGCAATTTAGGTTTCAGCTTTTCTCCTGAAATAAAGAAAATATTGAAACAACAGTTTCCAAACCAGAAAATCAGACCAACATATTTAGAAAGACAATGCCAAATGTTCCCATTTATTTGATGAAACAGACAGTTTGGATAATTGAAGAGTGATTTGCTATCCATCAGGGGTCAAAAAATCTGCAGGTTGCACTAAGAAAATACTTAGGAGGAAAGAAAAAAAGTTCCAGCTCTTCTCAGCTGATCTCAGCTGATCTGTGTGTAAAGGTGATATTTCAGGGTGATTGATGCTGGAAAGGAAATGAAATGTGTAACTCACACAGACCCTTCCAGTGATGGTGATGCCTTCAAAATCTAGAAACAAAACAAAACACTTTCGAGACAATATTAATATAGGAAGTAATATAAAATCAGGTCTTTGATTGGAGGCCTCCAGGTGCAAATATGGCAAATTGCACACCGAAAATGCATTGAAAATGCACATTTGTTGAAGCATATGTTGGGGCATAGGGCAAGTACAATTTTATAAGTTCAGCAAATTTGCATAATTGACAATAATCCCCAATTAGAAACACAGGTAATGAAGTAATTCCCCCTCTTGGTTCGACCCGTTCTGAAGCTCCCTCCTCGCTAGTTGTTTATGCCTAATAAATGAGAAGATGTCTTGGCAAGGTGCCTTGTCCTTGATTCCCCAAGAAGCAAGATCAGAACTGGCCCACAGGAATTTGTTTGCCGAATAGGAAAAGTGCTGGAGTTAAGAAACCACAGAACTATACAACAACAGTCTGCAGAGCCACGAGCAGACATGAAGAATACATCAAAGCAAAAACCGTTTTGGCGTCGATGGGATGAGGACAGGGAATTAACGAGCTGCTCGTTATCCCAGGTGGGCCCTTGCCGAGTGACCGGCGGCACAGTGTCCTGTCCACGGGCACCCTGCGGGTGGGCCGGGTGGCCCTGCACGACCACGGGCAGTACGAGTGCCACGCCATCAGCGCCATCGGCGTCAGGACCCTCGCGGTGCAGCTCTCGGTCACCCCGCGAGGTGAGCTGGGCACAAGGGGCTGCCAGAGGTGTGACACTGATTTGGTGTTATGGTAAATAACCATCTGAGCAGGCAGGGAGCTGCCCCCTTCCCGATGGGTTGGGATTTTGCTCTTCCCTGGGAGCAGACATCCAGCCAGGAGGGCTCCATCAGCTGGTGGGAAATGTTAGAGAGGTTGCCAGAGTGGCAAGGTTTGTAAATTGGAATAAGCTGCTGCAGTTTGGGAGTTGATCATCGGGAAGATTGCTTTGGTAAAGGAAAAACTGGATAATAATAGATTGTAA
>NW_008236180.1:4479553-4485425 GCF_000691975.1 Corvus brachyrhynchos
ATATAAATTTTAAAATTTTGTCTCTCCTGCAAAATTAAGAGTAAAATTCTTTCTTAAACAAAATATTCTGCAAAACATAATGTTTCCTTCTAGCAAACATTTAATCCTGCCTCTAGATACATTTGTCTTAAACGTCCCCTACCAGGTCATAGGTTCAATCTAAATTTAGGTTTTCTAAAATCAAGACTCTGTAAAACACAAGTCACACAGGGATGCTTTTGTTTAATTAAGGCTTAATTTCTTTTTTCCTTAATTTTTTTAAAGCTTTTGTTTAATTTTATTTTTTTATTTTCCCCTTATAAATAACCCTTCTAAATAAGCAAACTTCCTTGCTTGTTCACAAATAGGGCAGGGATTTACTAAGGGTAGACTGGAGGGAAGGAAACTCTCTAGAAGCATAAATTAGTGAAGCGCAGAATTCACAGAATATTTTAAGACCAGGAAGATCAATATAATTACTTAATCTGGCCTGATTAATACTTCAAGAGAGCGCCATCCGATAATTCCCGAAACAAGTCATGATCCCTGTTTCAGCTGGAGCATCTTTTCTAGAAAACCTTTGAATTAAGGATTTTAAATGATGCAGCACATTCCTGTGTAATCGCCCCAAGCAGAGACACAGAGGAGCAGAAAATAATGAACATAAACTACGTAAATGAATGAAAAGAGAGCTTGGCAGCGAGACAGAGAGCACAGGGTGAGCGGCTGCCCCTCTGCAGAGCCCTTGCGAGAGCAGCAGCTCAGCAGCTCTGCTTTCTCCGTGCTGAGATGGTTTTTTACCCACAGATTTCCCTATTTTCCTTGATGCATTTCTTACCCCAGTGGCTTTTTTCCCTGTGTTGCACAGTGATCCCCGTGTTCCTGCATCCCCCCCAAGACCTGGTGGCAGAGACAGGCCAGGACGCTGCCATTTCCTGCGCTGCCCAGGGAGACCCTCGGCCCACCATAACCTGGGTCAAGGTACGTGATGATTTCATGTCACTGGGGAGAATTAAACAACTCTCTCCTTCAACACCTCTCCCAGCTTCATTAGTTTCATCGGTTTTGCAGTACACATGGGATAGACACCAACATTTCCACTGATTTGGGGTTTTTGAAAGAACGTTGCAGTTTCTCAGGCTCAAAGCCATGCAGCAAATATTCTCTTGTTCTTCCTTCCAAAGGAGTCACTTGAAGCCAGTGACATTCCAGGATGTTATAAATACTTGATTGACAATCCCTGGAAAAAATAAAAAAAACCTGAAAATTGATTTTTTTTCTATGTAGTTTGTCCATATTTTCAGCATTTCTGCTGATGGCATTGGATGATGCTTTTTGGCTCCAGTTTTGACGAGGCAAAGCCACAATCCCTCAGAATCACGCTGTAGCCTGGCTGCTCTTTCCAAGAATTCAATAGGTGAAGTTCTTCAGACTTCTTTCCTGCTGTGCTGTAGTACAACACTTGGGACCTTCCTTTATACCTGCCCTGCCTTTGAGCACAGACAGGCACAGAAAATGCTTGGGCCTTACTTACCCCACAGATCTCTGGTGAAGGTGAACTTGCCGCTTTCTGTGGGCTCAACCAACAGTGGGAGCAGAAGAAAAAAGCCTGGAAGGGCATCAGAGCAAGCATTAGGTTGGGGCAGGGCAGCAGAAAGATGTTAAGAAGCAGGGAAATAGAAAAGTAAAACCTAAAGTCACTTCTACCACCAGCCAGGCTGAGAGGTTGGGTTTGAGTGATGCTGTCAGAGCCAGCAAAAGCTGGGATTTGCAGCTCAAGGCCAGCAAAAATCCATCAGTTTCAGGTTGGCCTAAAACTGAAAACATTTTGACTTAATTTTGTGCCATGAAACTTTTGTGAGGGCATTAGGGTCTGGGACTTGTTCCAGCCAGCCTGACTGTGTGGGGTGTCTGTGTGGGGTGTCTGTGTGGGGTGTCTGTGCCCCGTGGGGAGTTCCTGGGCTGGGCCAGGGGAAGGAGCAGAGCAGGGACCTCCTCACCGTGGGTCCTGTCAGGACCAGGTATCCTTGGACTTCTTTCTGGTTTCCCTGGAAGAGCAATGCTAACATCTGGTGGCCACATTCGTTCATCACATCCATCCCTGGGTTTGCTGAGCAGGCTGAAGGCTGGGGTAGTGGAAGCTTTCTATGCTCTGACACAGCTTCTGTCTTTTGATGGTGCAACAGGAGGGCATCCAGATCACAGAGAGTGGCAAGTTCCACATCAGCCAGGACGGGACCCTCTCCATTCAGGACCTGGGTGTGGCTGACCAGGGCAGATACGAGTGCATAGCAAGGAACCCCTTTGGCTTCACCTCGAGTGCCATGCAGCTCACCATCACCGGTACCGTATCTCCCGCGCTCTCCCCGAGCCTTCTCTGGCTCCTGTGTGAGGAGGTGCTGTGCTGTGCCGACAGCTACACTTTGAGCAGATAATTATGTAAGAAATTATTTCTTCAGCTTCTTTGCAGACAGGTCCCTTGGATCGGAGTCACTCCATTGTGAAAGCCCACGCATCTCCCAGCTGCCCCTCGCTGTTTGCTCAGCTGAGCTGCAGTTGCTCCCTGCAAAGCCAAAGGTGTTGTCTTAAACCTCCTTCTGCAAGCCCAGCTGTCAGTGTCCATGTAGTTATTGCCTCTGCTGGGAGGGAGAAAGTTATTAAAATGTGCTGACACGCTCACAGATCATCATCTGACTGAAACCTCACACGCTGGGGGAGGCAGGAGCAGAACGACATTGTTGCTGCGCATACAGGGGTTTAAATGTCTGCTCAGTCATAAAATCATAGAATCATAGAATCAGTAAGGCTGGAAAAGGCCTCCAAGATCATCAAGTCCAACCTTAGACCATGTACCACTCTTGGGAATGGGAACTAAATCTGGTTTTCAAGCTCCTGCTCTGTGCGTTAGTGAAGATGTAATGAACAAGGAGGCGTAACTCTCCTCTGCTGGTCAAAGCAGAGGTCAAGAGTGGATTTTTTGTACCTCTTAGAGGGTAAGAAAACTGTCAAAGGAAAAAAGAAATCAAAGGCAAGCAAAAAAGTTTAAAATATAAGTGAAGAGCTGTTCCAGAAACAGCCAGAGTGGATAGTGAGTCACTTATTAGGTGAATTTAGTAACATTTTCCGTACAGGGGTTGTAAGCAAGGAGCTGAAAATGGTCTGAAATGTCTTTGTTGTTTGAAATTATTCCTGAGACAATTTCTTGGCTTTTTCTTGATTGGTGCCTCATTCACCAGCTGGCTGTAGCATATACCAGTAGCCAACTGGGAACTGGTTTGTTCAGCTGTGACAAAGGCCCTGGCTTAAAAAATGCATCCTGTAGTAAGTTTAAAGAAGTGATGTCTTTTTACTTCTAAAGAAACAACAACAACAACTTTGGTATTTTTGATTTAAAATGATGTAGCAGAGATGTTTATACTAACTTTGAACTATTATTATCATCATAAATGTCTATTAATTACTACCAATAATTAGTAAGTAAAGTGTTCCACAAACAGAAAATTAATGGATGAGCAATATATTTAAATTAATTTCATGAATTTGAGAAGTACCTTTGTGGGAAGTAAATATATTATTTTGGGCTAAGCCACTGTGATTTGTACATTTTCTTTTTACAATTTAACCACTAACCAAAACAGACTTTTTTTTTTTGCAAAGCTGTACAGGAGAAAACCCTGAATATGTGCCCGCAGACATCTCCTGAAAAAGCCACCTTCTTTTTCAGGCAGCTCACATTCTTCAGAATATCTGTCTTAAAAATAAATTCATGGTGTTGATATTGCAGATGGAAATGCAGTTTGTTCTGCAGTGAGGTCACTCTGGGGCTGGTGCCGGTGCACCCTTGAGCTGGGAGGGCCAAATAATATCCAAGTAAATTGAGGGTGTTTTGTTGTTTCTTTGTGCTTGGGGAAGCCACGGACGTGGGTCGGAGCGGGGACACATTTGTGGCCACGTCGCTGCGCGAGGCCATCAGCAGCGTGGACCACGCCATCAACTCCACACGCACCGAGCTCTTCAGCAAGTAAGTGTGGGAAGTGCCTCGAGCTGGGGCCTGAAGCAGAAAAGTGTTGAAAACCCACAAGAAATGAAGCTTTCTGAAAGCTCATTTTATCACTGACAACCCGCAAATGAAAGCTACGGGATTGTTTCGAGTGTTGGAGGTTGAAGCTGCACCATGTAGGATGTGATAGAGCTTCCCAATAGGCATTTGGGACTCTGGAAAAATGAGATACACAAGCATCATCTCTTAGGTCACTTCTATCTGCATTTTGTCAGCTGGAGTTGGTTCTGTAGATAGTGAATAAAAGAGAAAATAATCAGAGTAGTCATTTTATGAATGCAACTGACTTTGTGGAGGGTGAACAGAAATAATAATATAAAAATTCTAACCATTTCCTCAATAAAAAAAAAATTCTCAAGTGAATATGATTCCCTCCTCTTCTACCCCAATATATGTTTTTATTGGAAGGATGGATAGTTTGTGTTAAGCCCAAAACCTTCTGGGTTTCAGCTGTTGAAAAGTGAAAAAATAAATCGCTATTGCAGAAAAACCCCAGAGATACTGAGAGAATTAAATATGTGCATTTTCCTGGGGAAATATTTCTCTTCTTTAATCATCTGCAATGTGCAGGCAAGCCACGTTGGTCTTATGCACTAATTTGGGGGCCAAGCACTAGACCAGGCTTAGAGCTTGACTCTTGCTGCTTGTAGGGTCTCACTGCCCTGAGCAGAGTTGATTAATTTTAATGATCCTGTATCACTTTTAATTCCTGGAAATAGGCGCCCCAAGACTCCCAATGACCTCCTGGCTTTGTTCCGCTACCCGAGGGACCCCTACACCATCGAGACAGCCAGGGCAGGGGAGATCTTTGAAAGGACCCTGCAGCTGATTCAGGAACATGTGCAGCAAGGGCTGGTCGTGGACATGAATGTCACAGGTAGGAGAGATTTCATTTCCCTTCTTAATTTTGTGCTCAGGATGAAATGAAAACAATGATGTGTAGACATCCAGGAAGTTTAAAATGTGCCAAGGTATATAAAAAATCCCTATAAATGTTGGGTATATGATGAAATGTGTTGTCTGGGTGGCAATTCTTTCTATGTCTCATGGTTTCTTTAATAGCTGAAGGGCTGGTCTTGTGTTCACAGAACTGATTTGATACCCAGGCAATGGTTTGAGATCCCTGTTTTGTAAAGGTTCCTCAGATGGCTATAAAAGCCCTATTCCTTAAAAAATATTAACCAACTAGCTGATGAAGGAATATCCTTGTGGGTCTGAAGCTCAGACCCTCAAGAGCATAGTCTGAGATGTTTCCTGCCCTCCAAATGGCAACGAGAACAATGCTGTGAACTCTGGGGTATTTGGGTGCTGTTACAGAAGAAGAGGGAATATCCCTCCTCTCTACTACTTTGACCTCTTAGCTACAAACTCAGGTAAGTCCCAGCAGCTCAGGTTCCTTCTATTGAAGCAGGATAGCAAACAACAAAGCAGCATAATGCCAGAATTACCTAACGAGGTCCAAGCATGCAGCAGCTGGACCCCAAAACTTGCTGCCTGGGACTTCCTTGATATACAGCAAACATTCTGCATGCTTCTGCCTATACGTGTGATTCATCATGGAGCAGGCATGTATGTCTGGGACCTGTAAATATTTTTTCCTGCCTGGATGTATTCCAGGGTGTGAGGAGTCTCTCTCCAGGCAGCAGGTCTGGTCTGGGCTGGTTGGACTGCCAGCCTCTCCTCCTCATTGCCCTGTCAGCATCCACACAATGCAGCATCATTCAGCGCTTTCGGTGCAGCAGTGCCCTGGCAGTCACCCACGGCTTCCTGCTGCTCGTCACGTAGAGCTTGGGTGGGTGATGGAGCTCATGGTGGCAGCAGTAACCCAGGGAG
>NW_008236180.1:4485619-4488760 GCF_000691975.1 Corvus brachyrhynchos
AAGAGAACCCCGGGGAGCCATAAAATAAACCTAGAATAGGGACTGGGACCACCCCCACAGTTTGCTCTGCCAGTGACAAGTTTCCAGCTCTGTGCAGTTAAGCTCTTTCCCCCTTCTTTTTTGCTTTGTGGGCCTGATGCTATCCTGTGCTTCCTTTGTTTCCCATAAATTCCACAGCAAAAGCATGCTCAGAGCCCCGGCCATCCCATGCCTATCCTGACAGGGATTTGAATACAGAGCTGTTCCATGGGACAGTGGGAATCAGGAGGCTGCAGGTGATGCCTGACCTGGTGCTTTGCCCTTCCCTTTGCAGGCTATCGCTACAATGACCTGGTGTCCCCTCACTACCTGACCATGATCGCCAACCTGTCGGGCTGCTCCGCCCACCGCCGCACGCCCAACTGCTCTGACATCTGCTTCCACAGGAAGTACAGGACCCACGATGGCTCTTGCAACAACCTCCAGCACCCCATGTGGGGTGCGTCCCTCACAGCCTTCCAGAGGCTCCTCAAACCTGCCTACCAGAATGGATTTAACCTCCCCCGAGGGTTTTCCTTGGCAGAAGATGCCAGGGATCTGCCCCTTCCTCTACCTCGCCTTGTCTCCACTGCCATGATTGGGACCGAGACCACCACCCCCGATGACCAGTTCACGCACATGCTCATGCAGTGGGGCCAGTTCCTGGACCACGACATGGACCAGACGGTGGCAGCCATCAGCATGTCCCGTTTCTCAGACGGAGCCCCTTGCAGCGAGGTGTGCAGCAATGACCCTCCCTGCTTCTCCATCACGGTCCCCGCCAACGACCCCCGCGTGCGGAACGGGCGCTGCATGTTCTTTGTGCGCTCGAGCCCTGTGTGCGGCAGCGGGATGACCTCCCTGCTGATGAACTCTGTCTATGCCAGGGAGCAGATCAACCACCTGACATCCTACATTGATGCCTCCAACGTTTATGGCAGCACGGAGCAGGAATCACGGGAGCTGCGGGATCTGAGCGGCCAGAAAGGGCTGCTGAAGCGAGGGCAAGTTGTGCCCAGCTCGGGGAAGCATCTCCTTCCCTTTGCCGTGGGGCCACCCACGGAGTGCATGAGGGATGAGAACGAGAGCCCCGTGCCGTGCTTCCTGGCAGGAGACCACCGCGCCAACGAGCAGCTGGGGCTCACGGCCATGCACACGCTGTGGTTCAGGGAGCACAACCGCGTTGCCACCGAGCTGGCCACCCTCAACCCACACTGGGATGGGGATCTCCTGTACCACGAGGCACGAAAGATTGTGGGTGCCCAGATGCAGCACATCACCTATGCCCAGTGGTTGCCCAAGGTCCTTGGGGAGGCTGGGATGAAGATGCTGGGTGAGTACAAAGGCTACAACCCCAATGTCAATGCGGGGATTCTCAACGCCTTTGCCACGGCCGCTTTCCGCTTTGGGCACACCTTGATCAACCCCATCCTGTACCGACTGAATGAGACCTTCCAGCCCATCCGACAAGGCCACATCCCCCTGCACAAGGCCTTCTTCTCCCCTTTCAGGATCATGCAGGAAGGGGGGATTGACCCCCTCCTCCGTGGGCTGTTTGGGGTTCCTGGGAAAATGCGGGTGCCCTCTGAACTCCTCAACATGGAGCTGACGGAGAAACTCTTCTCCATGGCACACTCTGTGTCACTGGACTTGGCCGCTATCAACATCCAGAGAGGGCGAGACCACGGCATCCCACCCTACAATGACTTCAGGGTCTTCTGCAACCTCTCCTCTGCACAGGAGTTTGAGGACCTCAGAAATGAGATAAAGAACTTGGAGATCAGAGAAAAGCTCAGGAGGTACTGTAGCCTAGATGTGGAAGCATCGAAATTACTGGAGACCAGTCAGTGAAAAGTTCCTGCTGCTTCCAGTACACCCATGGAATAACCTTCCCAGATACTGTCCCCCACAGATGTTAAGATAGGGTAATAACTGTGGTTTAACAATGGGGTAAGACAAATGAGGTTTCTCCAAGTGATCAGTCTGGTTCTGGGTGGAATGTTCTCAGGCGCTGCTGTGGTGTAGCTTGGGAGCAGATTGAGCCTTGGAGCTATTTTCCAGTCAGACTAAACTGCGTCCTATCTGCCCTGGCTGCCTCTTCCAGGGCAGGTCTTTATCCCATTGTCTTTTAGATAGAAGCATTAAAAATATTGTCCAGATGAGTTCCTGACATACAAATTTCTATGTTGGTATCAGATTTACATTATCTCTACTCTTTGAGATCCTCTTAACTTTTTTTTTTAATATTGGTTATCCTGCAGTTTATACGGAACTACCAAAAATATTGACCTGTTTCCAGCACTGATGGTGGAGGACCTTGTCCCTGGGACCAGAGTGGGACCAACACTGATGTGCCTGTTAACGACTCAGTTCAGAAGGCTGAGAGATGGAGACAGGTATTATCATTCGAGTCACCCCAAATCC
Organism: Corvus brachyrhynchos; assembly: GCF_000691975.1. Classification (NCBI taxonomy): domain Eukaryota; kingdom Metazoa; phylum Chordata; class Aves; order Passeriformes; family Corvidae; genus Corvus; species Corvus brachyrhynchos. The sequence continues at coordinate 4,488,062 of NW_008236180.1, forward strand.
TTTGGTTATTCTGTTTGGGAGGTTTTTTGCCTTACAGGAAGAAGCAGAATCTGTAATTTTTAATTATTTATTGTCTTATGATATGAGGAACAGTGTTCTCTGTCCAGTGTATTTGCAAAAGCACTTGTCACAGTTACTGTCAAGGTGTCCTTTCTTGATTTAGTGATTCTCATTTCACTGCAGAACACTGGGAATCATTGAGGATGTTCCCAATATCTCATGAAAATGCTAGAAAATGTCCGCAGGAGCTCTTTCATAATCCCTGTTTGCTGCTTGTGTGAACGAGACACGTCTTTGCTTGGTGATGCACTTAGGGCAGGAGCATGGGGGTTTGTGGGTTCAGAAAAAGCCATCTGTGTTTGCAGCCACCTGACACCAGAGCAGATGCTCATTTTGAGGGGTGTGGGTGCTGCCACACAGATGTCGGGGAACTCTTCTTCCTCTCCCAGCCTCACTCACTCACTCACTCACTCACTCACTCCCTCTTCTCCCACTCCTGAGTCATGCTGTGATTACACCCCACTGCAGATTTTGGTATGAGAACCCTGGAGTCTTCACGCCGGCGCAGCTGACTCAGATCAGACAGGCGTCCCTTGCTCGTGTCATCTGTGACAACAGTGACCACATCCAGCAGCTGCAGAGAGATGTGTTCCAGGTGGCATCGTACCTGCAGGGCATGGTCAGCTGTGCGGAGATTCC
>NW_008236180.1:4488789-4507737 GCF_000691975.1 Corvus brachyrhynchos
ATGCCTGCTGTGGCCCTGCGCCTGTGGCAGGACTGTTGTGAGGGTAAGGAGAGGGATGCTCTGGCACTCACTGGTGTGGGCATCACTCTGGATGGCATTTGTCACACACCACAGCAGCTTTTATGGCATTGTAACTGATTTCTGGCTGCACCACGAGAACCTTGTGTCAGCAAATGGGTGCAAAGGGAACAGAAAATAGAAGAGAAGAGAATAGAATAGAATAGAATAATATAGAATATTTCAGTTGTGGAAGACCTGAAGCAATCATCCTGTCCAACCGCCTGACCAATTCAGGGCTGATCAAAAGTTAAAGCAAATTATTAATTATGTCTTAATTATGTCATTATTATTATTATTATTATTATTATAATATTCAAATACTTCTTAAACCCCAAGAGGTTTGGGACATTGGCCACCTCTCTAGGAAGCCTGTTAGCTTCATTTAATCTGTCTGAAAGCCCCACCTCACTGAGGGCTTTGGTCTCTGGCTGGGGGAGAGACTGAAACAGGACATGATCCCCACCACATGCCACTTCACAGATTCATTTGGGAGCCTAAATCTCTGCCATTAAAGCACAGATCCTGCCATGGTCCCTCTGTGCTGCATTCCGGGTGCAGATGTCCATCTGACACATGGGAATCCATGAGTGATGCACACCCTGTTCCACACCTTTGTTGCCTCCTTTCCTCTGGCCCAAGAGATGTGTCCAGGGTGGATAGTGCAGGAGGGCAGCACTGCCTTGTGCTGCTGAAATTCACGCAGTCCTGCTTTAACACCAGTGCTCACTGCAGACTTTCCCTTCCTTTCCAAGACTGCCGGACACGAGGGCAATTCAGGGCTCTTTCGCAGCGGTTCCGAAGCAAGAGGTCTCCTGGCTTCAGCTACCCGGAGGAAAACCCTGCCAGGCACAAGGCTGACTTGCCCAGGTGTAGTATCACCCCTTCTACCTCCATTTTATGAAACAGAAGTTTTTAATAACTCAGTTCATTCAGGCCTCTGAATCTGGCTCCTTGCAGAGGTTTGGGGTAGGGCTGGATCAGTAGAGAGATGCTGAACTCAGCCAGTCCTCCAACACTTCAGTGCAGAGCCCAACTCTGATGAGTAAATACCTGGGCTGAGGGGCTCTTTGACTGGCATCCCTTGGCAGGTGAATCTGGCAGCTGGGCCCCTCCCTTTGATGCTCACTTGGAGGCTGGTGTTGGAGAAGGCAGAATGATTCCCTCACCCAGGAAGCTGCTGTTTGCATAACCCCTTTTACTTTTTATCCCCAACCCCAGAAACGAGGTGCCTTCCCCAAGCCCTTCCTCCAGAGAGAATCTTGAGTCCCTTGTGGCTGAACTGGAGAAGACAGTCACTTCTCTAAGGAAACAGGTAAAACTTGGTGTCCCAATGTTTGTCTTTCATGGAGTCATGAACCTCAGTGAAGAAAACTTGAGCCAGCATTTTCTTCTTGTATTTGGGACAGGTTAAAGATTACCTGTGCAGTGGTGCAAACTCCTCTCAGGGCTGCTGCTTTCTCACCCCCAGGTGAATGCACTAGAGAGCCAGCTGAGGTGGCACCACAGGAACACCAGCACACGTGGACAGGGCAAGAAGACTGGGGACAAATGGAGAAAAAGATGACCACGTACAAGGTCAGTGTGTTTGTTCTGGGCTGGGGCCCAGTGGGGTCACTCTGGGGGGACACCTCAGCAGTGTTCCCATGCAGGAAGGAATGGAGCAATGAGGTGACGAATGGGACATGAGGTAATAGATTTAAATGCAGCAGGTTAGACACTCGTTTCTACTGGTAATGATCAGTGACTCACTGGAATGGGTTGTCTGGGGATGTGGTGGCGTATCCATTCCTGGAGGTCTGTTAAGAACTGGTTTGGCAAAGATGGGGAAAGACATAAGTATAGGATGGACCGGGTGGATTGGGTGAGGTCTCCTGGGCCTATTCTCCTGTGACTCTGGGTAGGTTTATTCTAACAACATTTAATGTCCTAACCCCAAATCCAGCAGCCTCTGAAGGACCTTTGTGGGGAGAGATATCACAAAGCTCGGTGATGGAGTGGATGGACTGGTTCCTCCCCAGGGAAACAAGGACATTTGGGCAGATGGAGCAATCCATCATTTGCTTACAAACTGGCAGAGATTTCCCCTCCCCATGAGTCACTGTGCTCCTCACTCCTGAAGGCACCAGTCCTCTGTTTGCCCGAGCCAGGGCAGCACAGCTGTGAGGTGTCTGTGTAAAGTCCCTGTCAGCCCCTGCCAGCCTGGGGACTCCAGCTGCTGCTCAGCAGTGGCACAGTCCTGGCAGAGAGCTGCCAGAACTCCAGGTGTTCATGGGCACAGGGAGCACAGCCTGAGCTCCCTTCTCCTGCTTCCCATGGAGATCTCTGCAGCTGTGAGAGAGAGGCTGAACAGCTCCCTGGCACCTGCCAGTCTGGAGAAGGTGTTGAATGGTTTTTATGTGTTGCAAATGATTTCTCCAGAGACAGAGCAGAGGAGTTTTGAGAAGTGCAGTTCTGCCAGGCAGTGTGTACTAGAAGGAGCATTCATTCTCTGGAAGTTAGATTAAAGGATGGGGCAAGCAAAGGCTGATCTGTGCTGATAAACTCAGCAGAATGCAGAAAGGGAAGCCTGCAGGTTGGCCAGGCTGTCTTTCAGCATGATTTGGTGTTTTGGTCCTTACAGATTTTCTCCTCAGTGACTCTGCTTCAGAAATGTGACAAAGAGTGCAGTGTGACTTTCGGGTTGGCTTTTCCTTGCCATTGTTTCAGATCCTTGATGAGCCCTGTGTTTGCAGGGTCCCTGAAAAGTTTTGCTGTGGGTTTAAAGGTTTCCCTGCCCCAGACCTGCCAGGCACTGTTCAAACAGCTCGCTCTGCCTCCAGCTGCTCCCACAGAGCTTTTCTGCTTTCATGTGCCATTTCAGGTGCCCTGTGACCTGCACTCCTGCTCTCCACCAGCCAGTCCAACCCACCCCTACAGGGCTCAGAGAGCCACCATGAGACCCCATGATGCTGTGCCTGCTCTCACACCTCTCATACCACTCCCTGTCCCAGGACCACTGTACTTTTGCCTGCATTGAACCCTCTGCACTGACTGTCTACGAGCCCCTCAGCCCCTGGACCCTTCCTGCCCTTGTTGGCCTCCTGGGGATGAGCTCTGCCCTCGATGATGAGAGCCCAGAGTCTGCCAAGGTGCCTCTTTCTTCCACAGCCCCCAGGAAACAGAGACAAATTGAAGCTGCTTTAATGCCACTGTTCTGCTCCGCTCCTCTTCCCATGCACCTCTGTCGTCACCCGTCACTCCTTGTCGGAACTGTCCCATGGACACCCATCCAAACCAATTCATTAAGAGGCAAAACCTTTCTCAAATGCACTGTGGTGCCAGGAAACATCTGGAAAAATCACTAAAAAAAAAAGATAAAGAAACATGAAGCCCAGAAGAAATCCCAGTCATCTTCTGACACCATCAAAAAGACCAAGAGGAACCTCAGGGTTGGGTGTTTCAGGATGGGGTGCCAGGCACGGTGTGGCCACCCTTGATCTCCAGCTGAGCTTTGCCAGTCGTTGGTGACAAGTGGAACATTCTCTGACCCCACGAGTGACTTACCATTTCTCAAAACCATTTTCCTCAGCATGACCTGCATTCCCCAGCTTTCTGCCCCTTTAGGGGCTTAATTGGAATTATGCTTCTCTTCCTTTTTTTTTCCCCTCCAAAAAGGCTCTTTGCTGGAAGATGTATTTCGAGTGTAAACGTAACAGGACCTGGAATAGAACCTCAGCTAATTAGGTGTAATGGGCACTCTCATTAGTGGAAGGGAGCTGCTGGTTTCTGTCAATTAGGCTGGGAGGCCATGCTGTGGTGTTTGACACGCGGGTGTACACAAAGTGCTGTTTGTGTTTATGGCTCCCCAGTGCTCTGCAGCCAAACCAGGGCTGTGTAGACAGCTCTGCTGCTCAGGTCTGCTGGTTTTGGTGCTCTCTGGAGGTGCTCTTTAGTGGTGCTAGAACTGAAGTCCCTGTGTACCCACCACAACCCCAAATCTGTGGACAGATTGGTTTTTAATACATCCTTGTAAGCTGGCCACAGGGACTGAAGAGAAAATACTTGACCCATCAGATCTCTGTACCTTCCTTATCTTTATCACTTTTCCTGCCTCCTCCCACTTTCTTTCCCACAGCACAAGGACCAGAAACTTCTATGAACATGCTTTTTCTTCTTTCCTTTTTTTAGGTGTTTTATAGTACCAAAAGGGATTCAAGGCAGCAGGGATGCTCCTGGAACTGAATAGGAAAATAAAAAAAAAAAAAAAAAGATCTTAGAAAAAGGTTGTGATTTATCATCTCCTTCCTGGCATGGAGCTGAGCTTTGTGTGTGTGTCCTGTGCAGACAGAGGTTTGCAGGGATGAGTCTGTGCTCTGCATGTCTGGTAGGCTCAGCTCAGAGGCAGTATTTAGTCCTCAGGGATGTTTGTCATTTGGAAGTACTCTTTCATTTAGGTGCAAATGAAGATCCACAGCCTTTCGTGTTGGAAATCAGCTGCACTTGTCTATCGTTGGTACCACTGGAGAATCTAATCTGGCATAGGTCAATAAAGGTAAATCAGGTCACAGTCTCCTTCTGCAGACCAGACGTTCAGCAAGTCCTCATTCAAAACAGTGAGGCACAAATGTTCCATGCTGGATCTGATCAGATCATCTTTCAGGGCACAACCAAGCAGCCCCTTTTGCTCCTGTTGGAGTGTGACGTGAGGAGCACACTGGTCTCAAGGGCTGCAGAAGGACAGCAGAGGGGATGTCCCTTCCCTTTGGTTTGCAAACCCTTCTGTGCCCCATCCTCAGTTGCCCTCCTCATGCTGAAGTGGGAAAAATGCATGGAGACTTTGCGCATCCCTGTGTGGCACTGGGGGCGAGGCTGTGAGCTGGGCACGGGGGCAGATCTTGGGGGACTTACCCGTATATTCAGGTGCTACTTGGATAAGGAGGGAGCAGAATATTTTATTAAAGACTCCCTTTCTTCCCAGTTCTCATCTGTTCAGGAATGCAAAGGCCATGCTGAGGAGTGCTCTGTATTCCTGCCCTCTGCCCTGGGCGTCTGTGCCTGGGAGAGGGTGAGGAAATTGCTGAGTCCAAAACCCAGACAAGGAAATCCTTTTGCAGGTTTTTGGCCATCACGGGACACCCAGGATGCAGGACACAGCATGTCTAGAGCTGTTGACCCAAGGGTGGGTCCAGCTTGTTCCTCACACCCCACACGGTTGCAGTCGGCAGCCCAGACTTCTACAATTAATTTTTCATATTCCTTTTTAAGCAGCCTCTTTTAAATCCCAACTACACACCCAAAATGAGCTACAAAGACCAACTGCAAGCAGAGGAGGATCAAAATAATGGACTCAAGGCCAGGAGTGGAGTTGACAGGCACAAAACTCCCACTAATTAGATGGAACAGTTAAATGACAAAGTCCAGGTGGTGGCTGGGGGATTGGAGTTGGGATTTCTCACTAGAGCAGTGATCTCCAGGTGGCTTAAAGTGCACATGGAAGACGTGAGGGGGGAATCTCTGTCCTTTGGCTGATGGCTGTGGGCGGTGGGATTTGGGAGGGGGGTTGGAGCATGTCAGTGTCCGAGTGTGACCAGGGCTGGGGAAGTGTGGCTGTGCTGACACAGTGAGAGCTGGGGGCTGCATTCCAGGGCTTGGCTCTGGATGCCATGCTGGCCCTGCATCAGGCAAAGATCTCCTGTTTCTGAGTGGGACCCATCTCTGATGGAAGCTGAATGATCACCAGACCCTGGTGGTTCTGGGATGTGAATTCCCCAGTGACCCTCTGCAACAGGGAATGAGTGTGAGGAGGCAAATGCTTTAGTGGGGTTACTCTGGGAAGTCATCGTAGACTGAAGGAAGAAAGGATCTGGTGTTAGAAACCCCCACAATATCCACCCAGGAAATATCCAAACACTTCAGATCTCTTCTAAGGTTATTTCCTTAATTCTGTTTTAACTCTCCCACATTTGTGGATGCAATTATTGTCCTACGGAAAAAAAAATAGCCTCCCACACAAGTGAGATAAAGACTATTAACAAGAGTCAGCCACTTGTGACAAGAGCTGCTTGAAGAACAGAGAGCTGTGTTTATGGTGCTCCGGTAAGAAGCAAAGAGCACACTTTAAAATAATGATTAAATAAAACAACAGCCTTCCTCCTTCTTCTTCGAGAGCAGCAAGCCCGGCTCCAGCTGTGCCTGTCTCCCAGATGTGCCCGTGGCTCTGAGCGTGGGACCCCTGCCTGCAGACTCGTCCCGCCTGCAGACTCGTCTCGCCAGATGAACCAGTTTCACTTTCAGAAATAGGAAGTTCGCCGGGAAGGGCCGGCGAGCGCCCAGACGCGTGCGGGTAACGCGGGCCGGCAGGATGAGCTTCCCGGCCGGCGGCAGGAGCCCGGCACCCCCCCCTCCCCCGGCCTCCCGGAGCGCGGTGGCATAGCCCACCGCATCCAGCGCTTCACCGGGGATGGAGCAGTTCGTCAGGAAGCGTTTGACCTTCCTGACATCTTTCTGGAACAAGCTCCGTCCCCGCTCCGTGACGGAGAGCTGCTCGCTGGGGTATCTTGGCTCTGATTCCGTTTCGCTGAACTCGGAGGCGACTTCCATTTCCTTCATCCCCAAGTCCTCTCTCTGTATCGCTTTGTACGCTTTCACAGCCCGGAGCGCCGAGGAGCTGAGCATAAGCGCAGGGGACAAACTGCGTGTCCTCAGAGAAGAGGGAGAGTATGTCCTAGCCCGGCGGCTGCTGGGGGAGCCGGCCACGGGCTACGTCCCTGCTGCCTACGTGGCCAACCTCAGCCAGGGCACCTCCGCTCACCGCCCGTAAGTATCCGCTGCTCTGGATCCACAGAGGGATGGAGGCTGGGCTAGGGTAGCACATCCCTGCGCAGGGAAAGGCAGTGCTCACCCTCCCCAGCGGCACGGAGCACGAGATCCTCATGCCCTGCTTTGGCCATCAGCGGCGCTGGGGCTGAGCGGGGATCTGCCCTCCCCTGGGCATCCCTGCCCTGCAGCCCCTACAGCTCGTGGCAGTGGAGTGGAGGTGTTGGGCACAGCAAGTGAGATTTGGGGGATGCGTCAGCGGGGAGAGATGCCAGTGCCCCTTCCTGGCTGCATCACTCTCGCACTGTGGCTCTGGGCTGCGATGCGGTGTGATGGTGGGCAGGGGTGCAAAGGCTCCTGCTTGCTCCGGCTCCTCTCCCTGTTGTTCTGCGTTAAAGGGGAGACAGGAGGAAGACAGGGAACTGGGGAAACTTGTACCTGAGCCCTGCCGGCTCCAAAGAGCTTGGGAGCACGGGAAGAAGCAGTTTGGGTTGGTACCTGCCAGGAAGAGCAGAGCTCTGCTGCTGCTGCTGCCATCCTGCTTACCCAGGGCTGGGGGCTTCCTCCCGGTCGGTGCCTCTCCCAGCCGACCCGGAGCTCGGGGGATGTCTCAGCCCTCTGGCAGCTGGAGAAAGCCCAGGCTCCTCGTTGCATAAGGCAGCCTGGTCCCGACACGTCGGGCAAAGCGCCCCGAGACATTGCTGTTCCCTCTGTACTCGGCCCTAAGACATGCCGAGTGCGGACAGCGCAGAGCTGGGGCGGGCGTGGCACCCTGGAGACCCCTCCGCGCTCGCCCTGTGCTGAGCCGGGTAAAGGAGAGGAGCGGGAGAAGCCCGGGAAGAGTCCCCGATGTGCAGGGGCAGTGATGGGAACCGGTGGGATGCGAGAGACCCTCCCTGCGCGTGCTTTGAGGAAGGCAAATCCAGTCTGGTTGGGCTGTGCTGGGACCACACCGGTGTGGACCGTGGGGTCGGCTCCCTGCCTTATTCCCATGGCACGGGACCCTTGGGCAGGCTACAGCGGAGCGTGTGTGTGTTTGTGTACGTGTGTGTACATGTGTGAGCACCATCCGTGAGCAGCTGGTGCCCAGCCACATCTCGAGGACAGGGACAAGGGCGATGCCACGGCGTGAAAGGCAGACGGCAGGAATGTGCCCGGCTTCCCAGCCGGAGCAAGCCGTGAGTGCACAGACTCCGCGGAGCCGCAGGTCGAAGCTGGGTGGTAATTTGTTCACCTCATCACATGTAATTTCCTGCGCGGCTTCTCAGACGCTGGCGATCCCAGCTAATGACGAAACTTTCGGCTTCTCCCGTCCTGGTTGCCTTAGGCTGGATGAGGCTGCCTCTTCCTGTGCTTCCCTCTATGTCGGAAGCCAGCCAGCCAACCTGCCTTTCCTTACAGGAATTCAGTGATGAATCTCAGTGATATAACACAGAAGAGGGATTTGGCTGGGTCCTCCCCCCGGCTTGGTGCTGTGAAGTCCCCAGACAGTGCTGCCACAGCTGGAGCAGCAAAAGGCAATTGCCAGGGATGTTTCCATCGATGCCATTTGCTCATGGGCTCAGAGCCGGTTCTGCCCATGAGCTGCAGGTCAAGAAGTGCAAAGTGATCCTGTGCCTGCAGATGTTGCTCTCATGGCAGGACACAGGGACAGCCTCACCAGAGCACCTTCCACACAGCACCAGGTGGTTGGTGCTTTATTTACCACAGGCTGTCAGACCAAGAGTGTGAACCTCACGGGTGTGGGATGGACCTGAGACCTGGACAGCTTGATACAGCAGTGTCCAGACACTGATGGAGGAAATGCCCCATCCCTGGCAGTGTTCAAGAACGGGTTGGATGGGGCTTTGAACAACCTGGTCTAGTGGAAGGTGTCCCTGCCCATGGCAGGAGGGGTGGAACGAGATGAGTTTTAAGGTCCCTCCCAACCCAAACCACTCTGGGATTCTCTGATTCTATGAAATGGTCTGCAGGCAGTGAGCCTCAATAAACTGCAGCAAGTGCCTGTAAAGCACTGCCTGGAACAGCCCTGATACAGGCAGCCACATCTACAGGTTCTGAGACACAGACTGGCCACTGTGCCACTTGCTTGGTGGCTGTAGGGATGAGCAAACAGTGGGACCACAGCAGCTGCTCCCCCTGTCTGGCTCAGGAGGTACAGGATCCCCTGAAATGGATACAGACCCATCTGTGCAGCAACCCCTTGCACCACTCTGACCCCTCTGCTCTGCTCCCCAGCTGGTACTTCAGTAAGATCAGCCGAAACGAAGCGGAGCAGCTCCTCCTCTCGCCTCCCAACCAGCATGGCTCCTTCCTCGTCCGGGACAGCGAGAGCAGCAAGGGCGAGTACTCTCTCTCAGGTGACTTTGTGGCAATTATTCATATAAAATTAGCACAGGGAAAGGTAGCAGGCTGTTCCTGAGGGGCAAATCCTGGTTTGCTTATCACAGGGTGAAAAACAGGGGAGTACGTTTAAAGCACTTTTCAGCACCTTGTTGAAGGGAATTGGCTGCTTTCTGAAGGCAAGGGGAAAGTTAACAGAGCAGGGATGGATTGTTGAATCACTGTGGCAAAGGAAAGTGCGTGGCTCCTGTCCGCAGTATGAAAGCCATAAACATTTCACTGCAGCCTAATGATGGTTTCATGGCACTAACTTCCAGGGTTTCATTCCAGCAGCTTTTGTCATCTGACGGTTGTTTAAAAATATGCTGCCACTCCAGATTACCAGGGCCTGGGCTGCTCCCACATACTGAAATCCGAATTCAGGGGGTTTTGGACCAGAGTGCCATTATGATCTGGTTTTATCCCCATAAAAGCAATCCTAGGAAAACCATGGCAAACTCCACATCCCACCTTCAGTCTCTGGGCTGTGGGAGTCACAGCTGCCCCTGGTTTATCCTCTTTGAGCAGCTCCACTATTCTCTGAGCAGCCCATGGTGGAATTATGCCTGACAATAAAGCTTATTAATTATCCCTGATAATAAAGCTGTATGGTCCAAGGAGCCTGGCTCACAATGGCCAGGAGTCCTCTGGGCCAGGAGGTGGGAGCAGAAGGGATGTGGGGAGTGGGATGGAGCAGTCCAGGGGAGAGCTGTGTTGCTTTAGGTTAATTAAAAGACTGGGAATCTGGAAAGGAGAGAGGGTGAAGTCAAGCAGGGAGATGGGCAGGGGCTGATCTTTGCATGAGTTGAGTTTCCCCCAACCTGGGCTTCCCCACAGTGCGCAACCACACGAAGGTCAGCCACTTCCGAATCTGCAAGAGCCCCAGGGGCAGTCTCTACATCCAGAAGGGACACCCCTTTCCCAACATGGAGGAGCTCCTCGCCTTCTACACGGAGCACTGGAAGGTCATCCAGAGCCCCCTGCTGCAGCCCTGCAGCCCCGCGGTGCGTAGGCCAGGCACAGCTCAGCCCTGCTCCCCGGGGTCACCGGGATGGAAAAAAGGAAAAGGAAACGAGGGAAACTAGAAATAATTAGGCTGTCCATTTGGGTTTTGAGCTTTATTAAACTAAATTTAAAGCCCACCATTAGTATAGCTGCCAGCATCACCTTTCATCAGCCATGTTGAGGCTGGGCATGGCATTTATATGCATTTTTGACGAGCCATTTTCTGCAATGTCTTCTCCATCTCAAAGACTGGAAACCAAGTTGTTACAATCCCCTTCACTATGGATTCTGGAAATACCCATGCTTCCAATTTTTTCCTGGGAATATAAGAAAAAAACACATGGCTTTTATAAAGTTTTCATACCAATTAGTGCAGCACTCATAAGTCTAATTACAGTATTAATCCCAAATTGCCAACTCATTTCCTGATTAGAGTTCCATCCACTGATTAAGACTTGGAAATAGCAATTAACCATGTGAATAATCCAAGAGCGAAATTGAAAGGTGTGGGATAAAAGAAAGGCTTAATGAGCTGTAGTCTAAATCAGCCATAATATGCAATAATATTAATTCACTCATTTTTATTTATTGGTGGAGATGGAGAAAAGGCACTTCTGAGGTCTGATGAGGAGTGAATTATAACTTGAACTCCTGGTATTTTGTGTAGTCTCCAAACTCTCCCCCTTGCACACCTGGGCTCCCAGCAGGGGTCATGCAGAGGATGCCCCAGGTGTTTTGTGCCCACAGTGAACATTGAGGGAAGGGCAGTGCTCGGGCTCAGCCCCTGGGCACACAGCTGGTGAAGCATCGTGCCCTGCTCCTCTGTGGGCACCAAGGGCTGGTGCAGGCTCCATCAGCAGGTCCTGCCTGGCTGGCTGGTCCAAGTGTGCCATTCCATGTCCATCTGGCAGACTCCCCCCGAGAGGGACAGCTGGGAGCGGCCACGCTGGGAGTTCACCCTGCGGAGGAAGCTGGGAGAGGGCTACTTTGGAGAGGTGTGGGAAGGGCTGTGGAGGAACACGGTGCCGGTGGCCATCAAGATCATTAAAGGTATGTGGAGAATCAGATGTTAACCGTGCCCAGCTGAGTCTTGTTCACTGCTGTATCATTCACCCTCCTTCATTTCCTCATCCTCTTGGTCACTGTGACTTTTTTATCAGGCAAACTGCAGTAGGACCTGGCCAGGAGCCACTGGAATATTTCTGTGCACAAACCTAAGCTTGGGCTGCATCCCTATAAAATGGCTCCAGCCAGTGGGTTCGTGATAAGTGACATCATGTCAAGTCAAATGGGTTTGTGATACATAAAATCCTGATGGAACTATGATCCTGAAAATGGGATCCAAAGCCCCATGGAAAACATCAGCTCTGAGACACAGGTTGTGCACACCTGAGCTTTGAGAGCGGGGGGGGGTGGGGGCGGGACGTGAGGAGGCAAAAAAGGTCCTCATCCCAGTTGGAGGTGCTGAGGTCCCAACATCGTGTGAGAAAGTGGCTCACAAGGGCTGTGTTGGCTTTCTCCCGCAGCTGACATGAAAGCAGAAGACTTCAACAAGGAGATTCAGAACCTGAAGCGCCTGAGACATGAGAAGCTGATCCAGCTGCACGCTGTGTGCTCTCTGGAGGAGCCCGTGTACATCATCACTGAGCTCATGTGCAAAGGCAACCTCCACAGCTACCTCAACAGTGAGTGCTGTGCTGGCCCCACGGGATGGGGGATCCTGGGGCACTGCTTCCTGTGCCCCAGAATCGCCCTGTGAATCCGAATGGGGACCCTAAGAGAGTGCCAGTCTGGTTTCTGTCCTGTTTGGATAACACAGCAATCCATGGGCACTTGGTGGAGATGGTCTTGGGATCACAAAGTCTGGCATGATCCTTTGGGTGTCCACGTGGGCTGGGTTTGTATCAACCCTTGGGAGCCAAGCATGTTGGTTGGGACCTTTGTCCCTCCTTCTCCACCCACCCATGGTCTGCCAACTCCCACCAGTGCACAGAAATCTCACTGCCATGTTTGGACAACTCCACCTTCTTTAGGAATGAAACAGCCAAACCTCCCCATGGGTTTGTTTGTGTGCAGAGCTCGTAACAGGCCATGGACCACACATTACCCAGTTTAATTTTCTTGGCCTTTATTTTCCTGACCCAGCACAATCAGCCTTAAAAGCAAACAAAACAAACCGCTCCCACCAAGACCTGTTTCTCTACAGGGTACTCCCCCTCCCACCCACACTGACCTTGTTTCTGACTGCGGCTCCAGCAGCACTTGGTGCCGGAGGAGCTGGAGCTTGCAGGTACAACAGGTTTAGAGGCCTGGAGGGAGATTTGCATGGCAGAAGGTCACCTTTGGCTTTGAATAAGCCATGGATATCTGTGTCCTTGGTGCTCTTCAGAGCCCGCCCCTGTCCCATGCCTGAGGAGCACATGGCAGTGCTGAACGTCCCACACAGCACAACCAGGACAGTTTAGGAGTTCAAATTTGAAGTTTTACATGTTCCCCATGTCCCATATTGTCAGCACAGGGTCTCCTTCCAAACCAGAACCCCCATAATAGATTGCCCCCAATGCTTGGATTGTCTGGATTAACAGGTCCTGAAGGGAAGTCCCTGGGCACCTCCCACCTGCTCAATATCGCCTGCCAAGTGGCGGATGGGATGAGGTACCTGGAGGAGAAGCACATTGTCCACCGGGATCTGGCAGCCAGAAACATCCTGGTGGGAGAGGAACTCACCTGCAAAATTGCCGATTTTGGACTTGCCCGGCTCCTCAAGGTCAGTTCAGCGGGATGCTCTGTTCCCTCCCTCCTACCCACCAGCTCATAAAGTTGCCCTGTGCTGGAGCCATTCCTTGCTGTCCACTTTCCCCAAAAACCATGTCTCTGTTGATCACCCCATCCCTCATGTCCCATCTCCCATTGCTTTTCAGGATGACATTTATTCCACCAGCAGCAGCACTAAAATCCCAGTGAAGTGGACGGCCCCAGAGGCAGCCAACTACCGCACCTACTCTCTCAAGTCCGACGTCTGGTCCTACGGGATTCTGCTCTATGAAGTCTTCACGTATGGACAGATCCCCTATGAAGGTAAGGCTGCCACCCCACTCCTGTGCCCTCCATCCATCTGCTGGGCAGCTCACCCATGATCCCCAAAACCAGAGTGTCGTGAATTGTTATATTGTCACTTCCCCAAGGGATATGGAAGCAGCTTCTGGAGCATGAGAAAGTTACTGTCCACTTAGGGGATGGCTTGGAGGGATATTCAGTGGCTGCAGAGTGGGTGCAGGAGCTGGGGGCAGGAAGTTGGTCTGGCTCTCCCACATCCTTTCTTCTACCATCCCTCTGGCAGAGAGACACCATTTCACAGCACCACCAGTGACATCTTGGCCACTGCAGGTGTACCTTCAGGGCATCCTTTGGGGACATCAGACTAGGGGCATCTTCTTCCTTGCAGGAATGACGAACCAAGAAACCGTACGGCAAATCACCAGGGGCTACCGCCTCCCCCGGCCCAGCCCCTGCCCTCCCGAGATCTACAGCATCATGCTGGAGTGCTGGAGCGGCAACACGGAGGAGCGTCCCACCTTCCTGGCCCTGCGGGAGAAGCTGGGCTTCATCTACAGGCGGCTGCTCAGCTCCCTCTCCTGAGGGACCCCTTCCCACCATCCTTCCTGCACAAGCCCCTCCAGGCCAGCTCTTGCCAAGAAGTTCCTTCCTTCTGGTTTGCCCTCTGACAGGCCTACAAGGAAAGCACATCCCCCCAAAAAACAGCATGTGGTCCCTCACAGTCAGGGTGCAGGGAGGCGGCCAAGGGAAAAAGCAGCAATTTGTGGAGAACTCGTTGCCAGCGCTTGGCTGTGTAACAGTTTGGAGAAGGCCCACAGAGGCATCACTCTGAGTTTACATCTTCATTTGCTCAGTAGGGTGGGAGGTCCCTGCTGCTCCCCACACCAACGTGAAGGTTTGCAGTTCATGTTCAGTTGTGGCTCTGCTTATCTTGTAGTGTGTGTTCGGTGTATTTATCAATAAATGTGTGTGCATCCACCCACAGGAGTCCTTGCAGGGCATTGCTGGATGCTCTTCCCTCAGCACGCTGAAACTCCCTCTCAGGAATCATGGAACAGCTTGGGTTGGAAGGGTCCTTAAAGTTCCACGGGCAGGGACACCTTCCACTAGACCAGGCTGCTCCAAGCTCCATCCAACCTGGATGTGAAAACTTTCAGGGATGGATTCAAGGAATCCATCAAGGACAGGTTCAAGGAAGCACTGATTTGCAACCAGTCCCACTCTTGCAACCACAGATAAAACCATTCTTGTGTCTCTTTGGACTCTGTTCATCCAAGTATCCTTGTGTGCCTCTGCTGCCCCTTTCCCAGGCAGCAGCCCCACATGCCCCAAGGACTCTGCACAGTCAGCTCCTGACTGGGCTGCTCCACTCTGGGTTCTTGTCTCACTCACCATCGTGTGGCTATTCCAAGAAAAATCTATGTCTGGGTTCAAATACTGAATGCCTCCTTATCCCACATGCAGGCAGCAAAGGTAAAACACTACATCACCCTGTTTTTCTCTTTATCCCACCCATGGGACAGGCCAAGAGATACTCCCACTGCCCCCAGCTCCTCCCTGATCCCAGGATATGGCCTTGCAGGGGGACCTTGAGCCTCTGGTCCCTCCCAAGCCGGGGCAGAGTTTGCTCCAGCCAAGTCCCTGTTGCCCCCCTGCCCGTGCACTCTCCCAGAGGCCGGGCTGTCCTTGGCAGCAGTGGAAGAACACATGGAAAAGCAGCACTGGGAGCAATGCCAAGGCTCCAGGCTGGTGCAGGCAGGGGCAGCCTCAATGGGGCTGTTGGAGCCCTAACACATTTGTGGCACTGGTGGCAGGAGCAGACATGCTGTGGGTGAAAGGCAACTGGCAGAGGTTTAGAATTCCTCCTGACAAGCCCATTTTGCCTGTTTGCAGGTGACCAGTGGGACTGAGCCAACAGCAGCGTTGAAATTTATAAAGTTAATAAAGTTTATGCAACACTCCCCACGCCTGGGCAGCATCCGTGCTGCGCAGAAGAGCAGAAGCAAGTCTGGCTGTTAATTGAACAAGCCTCCAAGCACGAGGGGCCTGGAAAGGGGAGGCAGGAATGTGGTTTAGGGGTGGGATAAAGCCTGCTCTGTTCATGCCCACAGAGCTGCAGCCCTGTCCTGGGAAGGCAGCAGCTCCTGGTTAGAGTGTTCCCAGGTGGAAAAAGTACCAGGCTGGGTTTGGGCATGGTTGCAAGAGGAAATCCTCACCTTACTCAAACATTTTGCAGCCTGATCAAACACTGGAGCAGAGAGCACACCCATGCACAGCCCAGGTCCTCTCCTGCAGGAAACTAAATACTGAAGCCATATCCAGCAGGTGAAGGGCTATGGCACACTAAGGAAGGGCAGGAACATGCCTGGTGCAGGCACGGTGGGGCTGATGTAGCACAGAATCACAGAATGGTTTAGGTTGGAAGGGACCTTCAAGATCATCTTGTTCCAGCCTCCTGCCATGGGCAGGGACACTTTCCTCTAGACCAGGCTGTCGAACAGCAATTAAGACAGTAAATTTGCAGGTCAGGCTGCCACCAGATGGAGCTCAAAAATAAGCAGGAGGAGAAGGGTGTGTATGGGGTGATGGGGCTGGTGTGGGGCTCAGCCGTCCATGGTGGGGTACCTGGAGAAGCCCGTGGGGCTGGCAGGGCACCAGCCCGTCAGACATATGGCCCAAAACCAGGTCACTCAGCAGTCACGGTGACCTCTTGGGGATGTGGAGGGGGAATATGGGGATGTGATGACACGGTGCTGCCCCACAGCAGTTTTCCTTCCTCCTCCTCCTCCTCCTCTGCTGCATGAAAAGCCAATCCGCAGCCTGGATTTTCCCTCCAGCATGGTCTGCTGGGTTCTGGCATTTCTCTGAGTCTTACTTGCTTTATAAAAGTAGATAAACTTGGTGGCCGGGGGTGGGGAGCCCAGATTTTCCTATCTGCTGCCAGGATCTCAGCCTGGGCTGGGCACTGCAGCCCCTCTCCCCCCCAAAAAATGGAACCAGCTTTTTCCTTAAGTCCATTCCACAAAGGCAGGAACGCTGGGGTCCCAGTCCTTCTGGAACCACTCCAGAGTGGGCATTGCAAATCCTGTTGTTGGTTCTGTTGTTACAGGTATCTCCTGCTCCATTTGCAGCCTGGCATGTGCCCCGTTTGCAGATTCAAGGATCGGAGCCTTGACCCAGTGGCATTTGGAAGCAGCCTCAGGCTAATGCGATGTATTTCAGCTGCACAGCTCATTTCTATTTTTAAGGTCCCACGTCAGCCTTTGAAGGGTGAGGGGGAAGCAAGGCTGCTGGAGGGAAGTAAACCAAACCAAAACAACCCCCAGCAGCAAGAGGCAGGGAATGTAAAGAAATACTTCTCACTGGAGGTGGCGGGGTGGCACGAGGGCTGCTGCAAGGGATGAGAGTGAGCAGAAAACACCAGCGAGTTTTGAGCAAATATGTGAATTAACAACAGTCAAAACACCACAGAGGGAGCAGAGGTGGGCACATCAGTCCCAGTGGATTTGATGCCACGGGAGATGCGTGCTTGCCCCTCCAATATCAAGCCCTATAGGAAGAAGGGGATTGCTTAGGGAGGGGTGCTGTGTATGGGGAACCCCTTTGATTGTCTTGCTTCTACTGCCCAATGTTTCCCTTGCTATCCCACCACAGCAGCAGCATGAGGACACAGGAAATCAGCTGGAATCATAGAATCACTTAGGTTGGAAAAGCCCTCTAAGATCATCGAGTCCAACCATTCCCCCAGCACTGCCGAGCCCACCACTAACCCCAAGTGCCACATCCACAGGTCTCTTAAACCCCTCCAGGGATGGGACTCCACTGCCCTGGACAGCCTGTTCCCATGCTTGGTAACTCTTTCAGCGTGAAAGTTTGTCCTGATGTCCAACCTAAACCTCTCCTGGCACAACCTGAGGCTGTTCCACGACATTGTGAAATGAGAGTTTTCTCTCATCACTTGTTACTTGAGAAGAGAGACACCCACAGCAGTGAAGATGGAAACAGGACAAAAATAAACATGGTTGGCTGTCAAATGCTTTTCCAAAATATGTCTGAATGCTGTGAAGGGGAGAGAAAGAGCCTAAAAGCCTTTCAACCCCAAGCAAAAAAGGCAATGCCAAGGGCTTTGCCCTCAGAAATGCCATGAAGCTGCTCAGGAGCACATCTGGGGGCATCTGGACTCTCCCTGTATCTTCACTCCCAGCAGAGAAGGAGTCTGAGTCTGTGACACTTCACAGACATTCAGAAACACAGCCTTGGATTCTGCAGGGTTTTTCCAGGCAGTTTTGCTTCACTGGACAGGGAACCATGGGCACAAGGGCGGCCACTGACAGGTGCTGCAGTCCCTGCTGTAAATCCAACCCACCCCAGAGCAATGTGGGAATGAACTTAACTGCCATCCAGCATCCAAAACCTGGATAGGGGAGCATCCATGTGCTCATGGCATCGCAGAGCAGCTCACTTAGAGTTGGATCAGGCTGGGGAATGTGCCCAGATGAAAGCCAGGGATGTAGGATTGGTGCCTCTGCTCTGTGACTGCCTCCCCTGGGTGCCTGGGGACAGTTGCTGGGTTTGTCCCTCCATGATCAAGCAAATACAGTAATATTGACTTTACCTTTGTGTGTCCACACTGATTTCCAGGCTTGCAAAAAAATACTTGTCTCTCCAAAATATGTGGCTTTTGCTAGGAACCAGGATCAGAGGAGATCCCTGAGGCAGCCTGGGGGTGAGCAGCACCCAAAGGGCTTTGCTGGGCCATGGGAAGACCCTGGAGAGGTGCCACAGCCACACTTTCCAACCAGCCTTGCCTGCTCTTTCTCAGAAAGGGTCTATTTTATCTTTATTTCCCCATGTTTAGGGAAGTTTAAAGGCTGCCATGTGCTTCCTGGGATGTGCCGCCCTCCCAACAACAGCAGTCTGCTGCTCCACTGGAAGTCACATCCGATCAGTTGCTGCCATGAACATGGGGGTCACCCTCAGGGTGCTGGCAGCCCCTGGGGTCCAAACTGTTCCAGACTGCTGGAACCCCCCTGAAGCCATTCCCCTTGGATGCACACACTTACACAGGGGGAGCAGAGGTGCCAGTGCTGCCCTGGCCCCTCCAAGGCACAGGGGACACAGACCCTCTGCCCCAAAAACAAGGACCCGTGCCTGGGGAAGCAGAGCTCAGTGAAAAGCTTACTCAACACTTTCCACTGTCAGAAACAACAGAGCTGGAAGTGACCCTGGATGCCCCTGCAGAGCAGACAGAAAACAGAGCAGCCACGTGCCCCCAGCTGCTCCCTGCCCTTTTCCCCGCCTGCCTGGGACACCAGGAGGGAAAAATCATCGCTCAAGGGTCCCATGGCCTCAGCTGCAGCCCCTGGTGCACGCAGGGACAGCCCCACTCCTCATGCTGTGGCGAGAAGCCGAGCAGGAACATTTGGCACCTTTAAATCAACCTCTGCCAAGTTTTTTTACTTTCCAGCAGGAACAAAGTTGCTCCCTTCATGCAGGCACCTGCAGGCTCTTGTTTTCCCAGCTCTCAGAAGGATCAAACAGCCAAACTGAGTAATTTGCAGGCAAAAATCAGGCAAAACAGCACTTGGGGCAGTGCAACACATGGGCCAGCTGGGATCCAGGGATCCCAAACCGAGTGCAGCCCCTGAG
>NW_008236180.1:4507880-4510844 GCF_000691975.1 Corvus brachyrhynchos
ACACCATGAGCTCGGGCCCGATATCCAGATCCACAAAATGCATGTCCTGAGCAAGCCTTATCTCTCTCCTCATTATGGAGGGGTCACTGTGCACCCAAATCCTCCCCCCAGCCCCAGCCACACCTGCTCAGGCCCTGGCACTCGCTCCTGCCCCTCGAGGTACCAAAGCAGAGCAGGGCAGCCACGTGTTTGGGGAGCAAAACAAGTTCAGTGCCAGCAGGGGCAGGCTGTGTAGCCAAGTAAGGAGAGAAGAGGGTGAGGGAAGGCGTTTGCAACACCACCACAGCCCAGCCAG
Organism: Corvus brachyrhynchos; assembly: GCF_000691975.1. Lineage (NCBI taxonomy): Eukaryota > Metazoa > Chordata > Aves > Passeriformes > Corvidae > Corvus > Corvus brachyrhynchos. The sequence continues at coordinate 4,508,176 of NW_008236180.1, forward strand.
ATCCTCCTCACGTGCAAAACACACACGGCCCAGTGAGTCAGGCTAGCACGTGGTATCTGGCACCACTGCATCCTGCTCTGAGGGCAGGAGCCGTGCTGTGTCCTGGTCCAGCCCCACCAACACCCCCAGCACCGCTCTGCTCCCCCCTCCACAGACAAAGAACAACCCACAGCGTTTTAAAAGGCTGCTCAAGTTTATTCATTGCCATTGTACAAGTTTAGGAAAAGCTTTGGGAGGGCTTAGTTACACTGGGAGAGAGTAAAAAAGGCTGGAGTGGAATCGTCGGGGTTGCTGCACTTCTCCATCAGAAAGCAGCACCTTTTCCTTGGAGCAGCCAGCTACTCTACAGGGGAGGGGGGGAGCAGCCGCCGACCCGCTCACACTGAGGGCCCCGCGCTGGACTCGCTGACGTGGCGCCTCCGTCCCGCGCCCGGGGCTGCCACCAGGGCACAGGCCATCGGTCCTGTGGCCACCCGCAGAGCTCCCAAGCTGCAACACAGAGCAGAGAGAGAGTCAGCACTCATGCCAACCCCGAAAATGTGGCGTTACTGCTCTGCATTTATTCCTGCAGCCCTGGGCATGGACATGGCTCATTGGGTCAGAATGCACCTTCGGGGATGCAGCGGAGATGTCCCCAAGTGCCCTGGGTGCTGCATTGGTGCTCCCCTGTGTCACCTCTAAGCACTCACCTCTCCTGGGACTCTGACACCGTTGTCATGGCTGGGTGAGTCGTCTTCCCAAAGAAGAAGCTGGCCCACCACTGGCCAGGGTCAGACTTGGGCAGGTCTGGGGAGCAGTGCATGACACGGACAGTCCAGGTCACTGCAACCTGGGCAGCCCCATGGCCACCCCAGCCTCATCCCACAGGAGAGGCTAGGTCACCTCCAGTAAGATTTCCCAAGGAGGGACTGGGAGCAGTGTCTCCCTGGGCCACGACAGGTGACACTTACCCGGGCCATGGGGGATGACCTCCCCAGAGTACTCTGAGCTGCAGGAGCTGGTGCTGGATGTGGAGCTCAGGCGCCCTGTGGAAAAATCATGGCCATCAGAACCACTGCTGAGCCATGGTCATGCCACAAGAAGGAAAGCACAGACTTGGCATGGCTGTCCCTGGGTGCTATTGCTCAGCCTCATCACTAATTCGCTCCAGTACTTGCCCAGTTTAGGGCCAGGCCAATAAAAACCACTAGAAGGGAATACTGTGGAGATTCCAAGAGCAGGGAGCAGAAAAACACCTGAACACCTCTGTAGGAAAAAACCTGCAACCCCAAGGACATAGTTTAGTGGCTTTGAGAGGCCTCTGCAGATGAATTGAGGCCATGAGGATGCAAATTCCTGTGTATAATCCATATGCTTTTAGTACAACAGCTACGAGCCTGCTGCTTGTTTCAGCTCAGGGGGAATCCTTTAATTCCCTCTGGTTTAAGCAATCCATTAAACCAGAAAGTCTCCCCTGGCTGAGGTACGAGGAGCTACCATTGCCCAGACTGGTTTAGCAGCTCATTTCTGAATGAAAGTGCAAGGTGAAAGTGCAAGGTGAAACCACCCACTCTGGCCCCTACAACCCTCATAACAAGTGAAGGAGATTTGAGCCCCCTCACCAGCTGGTACAGCTGGGCTGGGGGGCCCAGAGCTGGGCTTGGGCAGCAGCACAGACACTGCTGGCTGTCCCCTTTTCTCAGCAAATGCTCACATGGGGCTGCAGCTGAAAGCACAGACCTGAGCTCAGCTCCATCTCTGCAGGAGCCACATCCCCCACACCTGGCAGAGATCCCCCATATGCTCACCCACCACCCCAAGCCCACGCCGGCCCCCAGCCTGCCCTTACTTCTGCGATAGTTGTGCGTGGCCATGAGGGAGCCGCTGGATGGAATGGATGCCATGGTTCCTGATCTTGGTTCTTGTGCAGATCTAAACCTGGGAGCACAGAGGCAGCTGTCAGCACCCACCCCTGCACCCCCGAAAGCTGCAGGGGTGTAAATGGAACCAATGTGACTTCTGGAGAAAAGGGACGTGCAACCCTGCATTGGGAACGGCGGCTGGTGCTCACTGCACGTGGATTAAATCCACAGAGCTCCAAGAGCTATGTGCAAAACCAAAATAATTCCCCTCATCCACAACCGCCTGCCCAGAGCACAGTCTGCACAGCCCCTTCCCGACCCCCCCTCCTTCCAGGGTGTTTTTCTTGCAGAAATCCACCTCCCCTCCTTGGATCAACATCTGGAGTTACAAAATCCCAGGCGGATGTTGCATAAGGAGCAAAGAAACATTCAGCTGGGGCACATACCGGGGCTGTTCCTGCAAGGAGCTCCAGCCCCAGCCTGTCCTCAGCAGCCTCCCCATCACCCACAGCCGGTACAAACCTGCCTGCCTTTAATGTGGTGAAATGTTCTGAACTGGGGAAGTTTTTCGCCTCTTCCGGGTACAAACCACCTTCCTGCCAGCAGCTGACTCTTCCCACAGTCTGACCCCTTCTTCCCCAAGAAAGCTCTTAAAAAGGCTCAGGGGGCCAAACGTCCCAGCTGCCAACAGCTGGCGGGCACCGAGCCGCATCCGGGAGAAGCAACCTTTCCTCAGCGGGGAAACCGAGGCACGGGCAAGTCCCAGCGCAGCCCCCTGGCAAAGCAAACGCGCCGATCGCTCGCTCGGGGCCGCCCCGTTCCCCCCGC
>NW_008236180.1:4511187-4522645 GCF_000691975.1 Corvus brachyrhynchos
CTCCTTTCAAGCGATGCCGCCTTTTACATGAGGGTAAACATGAAAAATAAATAAATACGGATTCGAGGGATTCCAAGCTGGCTGGGCTTTATCGGTTTTGGGAAGGAACGCTTTATTTCAGAGGATAAACTTGCAACAAGGCCAAAGTACAACCTGCACCACAGTCCAGCTCCTCCGTGTTTGGGCACCAGTGAACAATCCTGCTCCATAAATCACTGGTTTTGTGGGATGTGAGTCTGGGAGAGACAAGGCAATGGATGTGTGTACAAGGAAGCAGATCTGTGTAAGAGGAACGGAAACTTCACAGAAAATTTCTTTTTGTATGGAATGGAAATGGGGTTGAGAACGAAACACTCGGAGAGATGCCAGAGCCTTGGGGTATCTCTGCAAAGGCAGTTTGGTACTTGATATACCTAAAATGTTACTCATTTTTTTCTCCCCTAAAATTCAGTAATGCTCCAGAGCAGAGCTCTGCAGCCCAGCATACTGAGGATCTGCAGTAAAATCCTGCACTTTGAGTGCAGCTGTGGAAAAGAGCATTTTTTGGGGGGGTGATACTTCAACCATTTCAGGGATTGGAGGCAGAAGGGAGCCCACCTTGCAGCCTGGGGTGGTTCTGGCACAAACTCCCAATGCAACAAGGTTCACTCCTCCCCCGGTTAGTGTTTTTTCTCATTAATCTGGAGTTATTCTTTAAGCACCAGAATGAGGAACCAGTGCCAGGGGAGGCAGCCCTGGGTTGCTCCAGGGCATCGATCTCCCTGCTCAGCTCATGGGGCAGTAAAAGGGCCGAGGGTGTGTTTCTCAGTGGGGTATGACCACCCCAGCATGGGGACACTCCATGTGAGCCATGTCCCCAGCTGACCCAAGAAGAAGGCCACACTGTCCACTGCCATGGCAACATCCTGTTCTACTAGCTAAAAAAAAAAAAAAAAGATCTAGTGTGGAAATGTGGAAAAACCCACAAAAACCACAGGACTTTGTGTTGTAACACCTGCTATTGCTCATGGCTTGCAGCAGCAATAATCTACCCTGTATTTGGCACAAATTGTATTGTTTGCTATGACAGTTGTCATGTTCCAATTCCAAAATGCAGGATTTGACTATTCTCTGATTGGCAGTAATATAAAACAGCACATTAGCTTTATTTTACTTGCTTTACAGAATTCCATCACAAGGTAAAATCAGAATCTGTCCCATTAAATAGGCATTGAAAATCTGGACAAAAGTCTCAAACCCATGAAACAGGTGAAAGTTTTAACATAAGATCACATGGTTTTCACAATTACTTTGGATTAATTTTAGGATTTTTTTCTGTGCCTGTCTGAAATTTCCTGGGTCCCTCATGACTGATCTAAATAACTAAAATACTAAAGATTTATTGCCATAAAAGGATTTCTGTTTTCCAAGTGATAAGAATTTTATGACACGTATTGATCTACTGAGGTGGTAGTAGTCACTGAAAGATGGATCTTCCCATTTATTTTTTTGTCCTTTTTGCTATTATTATTTTATTGAGAACATGTGAGAACAATTGGCACAAAACCTTGAGATGCTGATAAACTGATAAGCCGTGCACATATCTGAAGCACTAGTTGATCAATGTATATTAACTAAGGTTACTTGGACAAGGAAATTTAATACTTTCCACATCTCCTCTTGGAAATAAATTTAATAGTCTATCTCACCTCCCACGTGTGTCCCAGTAATCACCCTGTAATTTTTTTTCCCAATTAATTACAGCCTTTCAGATGATGAATGGAGTCTTTCTCATGGGGACATGAAGTCAGAGTATTGCTTGGAAAATGCAGCCTTACCTACAGATTATTTCTAACCAGATTTTTCCCTGTGTCTCACTCATCTCAATGCGTGTTTGGAGACTCCAGAATTTATTCCAAGCTAGTTTACAACTAAATTAAAGGAGGGGAAGGAAACACCAGAAGGAAGATTTCATGCAGTTTGTCAGTGTAAGCTCTGTTCTATTGAGGATTATTCCCTTGTTTTTGGGGGTTTTATGATCTTTATTGTGATTTAAGGAGGAAAGTGCACAGGATTTTTTTTCTGTGTTCTTTCTCTTCTGTTCGTGTGACCTCCCTTCCTCATTTTTCATTTACAATGCTCGCTCGGAGAACACACAACAGTGGCAACATTTAGGAGCAGGGCAAGATTTTAATTGTAGTCTTCCAAGGCAATGACGACGACGAACATAAACCATTCTATGTGAATTATGTTACAGCAGAGAATCTCACTGAGGAATAATGAGGAAGCAAACAGAAAATATTTGCAGGAAGGGAAAATTGGAGACAGACCAGATTGCAGATTTCTGTAGGATCTTTTTCCTTAAGCCATATCCCAGCCATGCTACAAATACATCCTAGAGCAGGAATTAACTGCTTAAGGAGGTCGTGCTAATGGGGATGATTTTAAAATATGAGAAGCTTTGCTGTTTGTGTTTCAACACCAGTAAAAGAGGCATCATTTGGAACCCACTAAAGTAAATCTTCACGCAGACATCTGACAGGCATGAATATGTGGTGTGCATAAATAAATGCATACTGTGCAACAGAATTCTTATGGAAATTGCCATATTGCAGAGAATGTATTTTAAAAATACTCAAGGTATCAAAAGTGCATCACCTCCTGTGCTGTTTAGCTGCTCCTGGGATATTGGGGGAACGCTTGACATCTCAGTGTTCCTAATTCTGTCAGTGGGCCCCACTCCTGGTGTCACTGAGTCCAGCTTTTGACCGTCACAGGTAATTTTTCCCTTTAGTATTGAGTTTTAGGTCTGAATTTAATTTAGACTGCTTGTGTGATCAAGTTCATTCAGTGTGGGCTTCACTTAATAGATGGGCCAGGGTTACCACATTGATTTGCATAGAAATTAGAATTGATCAAAACTAAATTATTGATTATTTCAAGTTGAAAACCACCCTCTTCAACCTTGCATTCCCATAGAGCACCTCCTAATTGATGAGCTTTTATCGTTACAGAAGTGGTAACATAATAAATGCAGGTAGGGTGGGATTTTCTGGTCATTTTGAACATTGTAGAATGGATAATAAGTTTGAATCTGAAGAACTTCCCTTTAAATGTTATGAAGACCTGATACATTCTGATATTTTCAACATTATTTGGGAATGAAAAAGGCTTGATTTTCTGCTTCACATTAAAAATGTGGTTTCCCATTTAAAAATTGATCAATTAAGCTTTTGATGTTGGTATTCATGTGTTCTTATTTATTTGAACTTTTTGTGGATATTTTTGCTAGTAATTCCATGGGAAAGTGACCTTGTAATTCAAAGGTACCGTATATTTGCTACATTAAAAGTGAGGTGCTGCTCTGTTTGTTGCTGGGTTGTGTTTTCTCTCAGGATGGCACCACTGAATTTTCTTGGAGAAAGTTCCAGTGCTGCAGTGTGGGGTGGAGGGTGCAGCTCAGCACACCCCGGCTCCTGCCGGACACGGGGAGCCATGAAAAAAACCGGGACAATTCCATCCGGGATCCAGGCTGGGGAAAAACCCGGACTGGATATTTCCTGGAGTACGGAATGGGGAAAAACCCGGACTGGAATTTTCCCAGAACACGGGATGGATACGGGGGAAAAACCCGGATTGGATTTTTCCCGGAGTACGGAATGGATTCTTGAGAAAACCCGGACTGGATTTTTAAAAAAAAATGTAATGGGAGAAAAATCCGGACTGAAGATGATAGTACCGGTTACCTCTCAAACTCAGAACAGATTTTCATTCCCTCCTCTCCCTGCACACCACAAGAACTCATCCTCAGAGCTGAAGAAATCGACCCGGTTTATTTGTAACATGTCCCTGAAATGGAATTTAAAGATTCCGAATATTACTACCCTGACTACCTCCCACCCCCATTCAACCTGCGGGACCTGAAGCAGCTGGGCATCTTTGTCCATGTGGAAGGGGAAATGGATTTCTGTCCCAAGCCCACGGGATCTCTAGAGAAATACATCAAGTGCCTGGTGCAGCTCATAAACAAATCAGAAATTGCATGCCAGCATTTTCATTTAAAAATGCATTTTTGGGAGATCAGAACCAGTTCTTAATGGTTTAACAAACTGGACGGAAACAAACCAAAATTCCCCATGTATGTAATTTGCCAGGCACAGTTTGACAGGCTCCCAGTAATGGCTACATTTTTTCTGCACAATAAATACCAGCCTTGGAGTCATGCTGTTACTTCTGTTTGGAATGGCGCTCTAGGTGTCATTCCAAAACTGCCACTCAGCCCCGGGGACTGTCTCAGGTGACCCTGCCTGGTTCTCTCTGCTACCCTTGGCTTCAGCTGGAGCAGAGGAGACCGACACTGTGCCAGATGAGGATTTTTGGAAGGGCTGTTTCTCACAGAGCATCCAACAATATTCTCCAGGCAAATCTTCTCTCCATGATGTAAACTTCATTTCCCATACACATTTACATACATTTGCTGGTGTTTCTCTGAAATTTCAAACACAAGGTAATCTCTGTGATGGGACACAGCTCCTTGATTTATTTGTTTACATTTCATTAAGCAAAACAGAAATGTGAGTGCTCCTCACAAGATTTTTTTAGGACATCATTGAGGACACAGGGATCTTTACAGAATTAACTCAGACATTCTGCAGATTCCTCTGCCCTCCCTGTAGTTTTGTGGGATTAAAACACATCCATGCCATTGACACCTGTCTCATTATCTTCAAATGGCAGTCCCTGGACTTATTACCAAAGTAGTCAGGTTAAAAATGATTGTTGAGGCTTAACTATTATTCGATTGCCAGTAACGTTTATCAGTGCTCTTTGCATTTGAACTGACTCAGGGGAGATTGCAGGGGGCAATAACTGGGCTGATCTGGCTCAATGCAACGTAATTGCAGGGTCACTCATGAGGTGTTTTCTATCATGTCCTACAGTGTAAGACGTAACCAACAGCAGTATTCTGTGATCATCTTCACCAGCTGTTAAACTGGGTGGGGCAGTGATCGCTATCTCCTACCATGACTCATCCCTGATAAGCTCCCTCCAGGTGCTATCTTTGTTCAATGGGCAATCAAGGACCCACCACGTGACTCATAGAATGACATCATCCCACTGTGAGCTGCTCCGCCCAGGGGGAGGAGCCAAGCATTCCCACCTGGATATAATCTGGGGTTTGAAACAGCACAAGAAGCCTTTACCTCCTAAAGTTTTGCAGGATGAGAGCTACTACTGGGCTGTCTGGTGAAGACCAGACTCTTCTACAGGACCCCTGCTACAACAGGACCACTTCATTTGGACTGCCACCACCACCACCACCCTGGCTAAGAGGGTGTCATGTTGTATCCTGACCCTGTCAGTGTTTTTGTTCTATTTCATTTAGTTTAATTTTCCTGTTAAATTATAATTCTGGTTTGCAATCTGCCACTGGTTTGTTTTCAAACTGGCACATTATCAGTTTGTTCATAAAGCTGGAAATGCTTTTAGGAGTCTGTGGTAGTGCTGCAGTGAGGCACTTGACCTGAGAGTAGCCAGTGGAGGTGGAAAGGCCATCCCGGCCCATGCACTTGGAGAGCACTTAACAAAAAATCCCTCTTTTGTTTGTGTGTGACCGTGGGGATATTTTCATGCACTGAAAAAAAAGTAAGTTTCCATGAAGAGTTCCCAGAAAACACCTTATATGATAAAGTTTTAAACATTAAAACTGATGTATAGACACCAACCCTCCAATAATCTCTCTGATGTTCTCTCTCTGATTCTGTCCACAGACAATGCCACACTGTTGTTAGAAAAGCAAAGGAGGGGGAGAAAAGGAAAAAAAAACCAAGGCCATTTAATGATGAATTCTAAAATCAATTTCTTCCCTGTCCTGTCCTCCCCCCTTCAGACACTGAATTATTTAATGAAAAGATCTGAGGGCACATGAAACACATTACAAAGGATGATGTCAGCTGGGGTCTCCATTACCACAATCTTCTTGTGTGTTTTTTTTCACTGACAGTCTAAAACCCAAACTAGCCATATTATTTGATGGAGTTTAAAGAAGCAGAAGTTTTCAGGGGCAGGGATAACAGTCTTGTTTGTAATGAAAGATAAGCTAATTTCCTTTGGAGTTTTTAATTGCAAGACACAGGGAAGCGATAAAACAACATGAACAAATGGTCTAGAAAGTATATTTGTGATTGGGTGAATTTGTGATGCCAAACTGGTGGCAGCAATAGTGGATCAGGGGAAGAAGGAGGAGTTACTGGGCCAGAATCTTGTTTAGACAGTGCATTTTTGGGGCGAAAACTGCAGACTGGTTACAGAACACTTGTTCTGATAAATCAAGTTAGGAGAGCCTCAAATACAGAACAGTGCTAAAAGAATTGCTCTCCATGTTACCCAGCTGAGTTTCTAAAGGGTAACATATCCTCTCATCTGTGATGCTGTAACAACCCTCAGCTGCCAGTGCCATCAGTGGAGACACTCTGGTGTGTGATCTCACTTAAAGATACCACTGGTGTGTTTTAAATACATTGGAAAAAAGAATTTGACTTAGATATTTCCCCTATTTTTATTGTGTATTGATATTAGGGGTCTGTTACCAGAAATTTAGAGATATTAGAGCTCTAGGTAGATCCCATTTTGTAGAAATGAGAAAGATATAAAAATGCATTTGACTTTTTTTGAGTTTGCTTTATTTAATATGAATTGTTCTCTGTATTCCTATTGCTGGGAAGATAGAAACTTGCTAGTGAGCTATCTGGGAAAGTCAGCAACATTTATGAAAACCAGGCAATGTTCTGTGTAAATTATTGAATATTGGCACGCACCTGGCTGAAAAGGTTGAACTAGAGATGAACTAGATCTACTCAGAGGTGGGACGAAGCCACGCCCACTCATCCTGCAGATCTAAAAAAGGCTTAATTTATGCTTTAGGCTCTATCCCCCAGTGTAGCCTCTGTCCTGGTGTCTGTGCTGTCATGGCCACTGACGGGAAGGGCTCTGCTTTTCCTGATGTCTTCCCTGGAGGACAAACATAAATATTGTGGGAGGTCTGCATAAATAAATACTTCTTTAAGCCCAGATAAATTAAAGAATAAAAATTCATGGAGTACAGTTATGGTCCAGAGTCAAGTCCATAAGTTTAGTGATAAATTTTGGGGTTTACCAGGGTAAAATGCTGCCTGAATTCAGAGCTGCATTTGCTGCACAAACCAAGGTCGTGCAAACGTGGGAGACTGATTTAGTTTAAATCTGGCTCATATATCAGTAACAGAATTGTTAATTGACTACAGAATCGTTTATAGCCACTTACACAATATCAAGGACTCTGATACTAAATTTACAAGTTTGTTTATCAGGCTGGTGAACAGGAAAACCCTTTCCTTGGAAGCTACTGCAGTTTTAAATGAATTCATTGATATAAAGCTGCTATGTCAAATTCTCAGCAATACACTCCAGTTCTGCCTAAGAGAATGAATCTGTGCCAGTTTACAGTGTCTGAGACTTTGGTCCCATGAGTCCATTTTTAGATTCACATTTTGACTATAATTGTATTTTAAAGTGTAAGACAGAATATTATGTGGCATTTTCTTCTACTCTGTTAAAATGATCCCAGTATAATGGAAACAGGGGAAAAAAAAAAATCACTTATTTAGGCGGTTTCCAAAATTGCAGTTCTGCAGAAAGGAGGGAAGTGAGTAGTTATATTTAAAAACGTTGGTAAATTGTCAGGAGCACGGATGGAAGAAGAAATGGAAGTGGGAATGTCTGCACAGCTTCAGCAATGAGTCTGTGTTTGTGGGCACTGCGCACACGTGCAGAGCCTCCTGTTGGCACAGCCAGCTCTGTGCTCTGGCAAAAATGCTGTGGGTTTGGGAAAGTTTTGCTTTGCATTACACTCACTTGACTTTACTTAACTGTGCACACATCAAAACCCTTACTCCTCTATCTAGCAGAAAAATGACTTTGAAATATACACAGTCATCTTTCTTGGGTATGTATGAAGATAACGTCAAGCATTGTGGTATGTTCATTTATGAATAATTCATCCAGCTGCACACAGTTATTTATTACTATTATTATTATTAACAACTATGTGTGTATAGCTGGAAAAGACAGGAAGGCTGTAACTGCTGCCTCATGAGAGATGCTTGATCTTAAGAATTTGGTTAGACCAAGATGTGTGATGTGAGAAAGGGAAGACAGACAGTGATAAATAGATCTGATGACACAAAGGCTTTAATAATGTTGATGGGGAGAAATGTCATTTGTTTGAGATGATTGCCTTGGGAGCACAGGCTACTGTGAGTTCCCTTGGCAGGAGCTGAGCTCGTCTGCTGCTCTCAGTGAGCTGTGGCTATTCAGAGCAGCAGTTTACATTAGAGCACATCTGGATATTCAGAGCACCAAGTCTACATTAGAGCACATCTGGCTCAGCTCTGCAGTCTCCGCGTGGTCATGGGAGCTGAGATGGGCAAGAATGTCAGGAAAGGGCAAGAAAGGCTGTCCAGGTTAGACCAGCCACCCAGAGGAACCTGCATGGGCCCAGAGGCAGCCCTGTTTGAAAACAGACTGCAGAATTCCTGATCTCACATTATTTAGCTCTCTGAGAGAGAAAAGAAGGTGTGGAAGCAGAAAACAAAGAAGCAAAGAGGAGCTTCACAGCAATAAACCACTCTCGGACAACATTTTGCTTTTATATTCCCCCTGCAATTCAGAGGTATCACAAACACCTCATTGAAATTACATCAAATGTAATGCCGTGATTTACTTCTGGCTTAACTCAAGGAAAATATTTACACTTCATGACAGAACTGGGTAAAGTCTCAGTAACAATTAATGTATATTAATTATAATACCTATTTGCTGTGTTTAGACTTTTAGGAGAGCATGTGAGGAAATAAACTGAACTTAGTGCTGGTGCAAAGTTATTTATCTTGAATTCTTCTTTATGCAGTAAAAATGGAGTACTGTAGGACACCTTTGGTCTGCTTTTCTGATGGCTCTTGCATGAGGCCGGGCTGTGCTTCTTCCTTTCAAGGACTGTATCTCTATTTCTTTGCATAGAAAGAAAACAGCAATTTACAGTCATCCCTCTGTCCAGCCCCAGCTTTTCACTAGTGAGAGCAGAACTTCTGGAGTAACATCCAGGCTGGCATTCCTCGTGGCTGCCATCTACCCTGCCCAAACCACCTCATTCAGAGGAGCCCTTTTATAATGACAAACACACAAGTGCTCAGTGAACTGAACACTCACGGGCAGAAACACCCCCAGAGCCAGGCAAATCCAGGCAGGCAGCCTGGGGTGTTCACATCCCAGATCCATACAAATTACCAGCACTGTGGATTATTCCCTCTCCCAGTCACACTGTGTGGGGCCTCTTGCAGAAAAAAATAAATTCCAGTTGTTATGTATGGGCAAATTGAAATTTTAGTACCATTTAAAGCATCAAATCTCAACTCGGGCTGTGGGGCTGGATGGGGTGGAGGTGATGATGATGATGAAAGGAGTAAGAAGTCCCTGCCATGTTTGTGTGCAGCCTGCCTGTCCCTTCAGGGGGAAGGGGGATTTCCTTTTTTTTTTGAGTCACCCTAAATCATTTGGTGGTGGTTTATGGGGAGGGTGAATCCAGCCTAAATATGATGTAGGGGAATTGTTTCAGCTGGGCCGTGGATCTGACGGCAGATGGAGGGAGATGAGGTGCTAAACTTCAGCCACTCTCAGATTTTGCGTGCTCGGGTCTCTGTTATTTTACACAGCTGAACATTTAAGGGCAAATTTACACCATTTTTGTGAGGGAAAATTGTAGCACTCAGGCGTGGCAGTTGAGCTTGATGGTCCCCAGGGACCTCATGTGTTCAGTGAAGTCCTTTGCCCCTGGTGCCAGCCAAACCTGGGCACACAGCTGTGGCTTTAAGCCTCTCGAGGCTGGGGGTAAAGTGGCTTAAGGGAGCTGGGATTAGCCAGGTCTGACAGCCCTCTCTCCTACTCAGGTCCTGGACTATTTATAGGCTGATGGGCCGCCAGGCTCTATTTCAGTGCAGAACAGGCCACTGCCCAGTTCCCTTCGTCCTGCCTGGGAAAAGGGGTGGAAATTAAAATTCTGTTTACTGGAGAAGGAAAGGAGAGAGGAGCAGTCCATCCCACGCTCACCTGGCAGAGGTGACCAGGATTTACTCCATCTCCACCTTCATTGTAAAACCCAGCCATTACTCTGCTGAGGGCAGTTCCCAGGCTGCCTCAGCCCTTGTGTAAAAAAAGGGAAGAGCACTAAAATATGGATAGGAAGGATAAGGGATTTATAAACCTCTCCCTCCTCTATGTTATCATGCTTGCTGTTCATCTCCAGCCCATCCAAAACTGTGGTAAAGCTTCTACCCCTGTCCCAAAACTAGGCTGGGGTAATCTCTTTAAATCCTCTTAGAGCCTTCTCCTTGGAAGTTTCTTTTTATTTTTCCTGGCATTCAGTGCATTTTATGTTGTGCAAGGAATGCTTCATAAAAACAAGATAGCTTGACTATCATATTTCTAAGAAAATACCAATGAGCTATAATATTCATTAAAAAAGGCCTCCCTTTAAGCACTAATGAGAAGTTAGGAACATTTTTATCCACATAATGAGTAAGTTTTTAACCCTCAGTCTAGGAAGGTAAGAGTATCTTCATAAGGGTATCTAACTGAGCTGTTACATTCACTGGAAGGATGGTCTGGGCCATAAAATTAGTCTGGATTATTTCATATCTTTATTCAAAATTAGCTTTCTTTTGACCTGTATTTGGCTTTGGGACACAGAAAATTTTGGATTGGCCTTGGAAATGCACAGCTGACACAGATACGAATATTCTGACCACTACATATTGTTGTTTTTATGCAAAGAAAATGTCATTATATTACTGAAAGAGATTACTTATGGTTTCCTTGTCCTCCTAGGACTTGAACCCCACTTGCTGTTAAATGAGATGATGTTGATAAACCACAAATTCTTGAGCAGCCCCTGTCCATGTTGCAGGTGCAGAAATCTGTTTTGCTCAGTTTGTCCCTTGCTTTGCCACTTGCTCCTGGGCTGATGCGTTCCCAGGGAGGCAGAGATGTGGGGCAGTGCCCTCAGCATCTGCCCATGGTTGTGTTTGTGCCCTGCAGGGACCCCTCTCCTCCCAGCCCCTGTGGGAGCACAGCCCTTCTGCACCACTGGCCCCAGTGGGGGCAGAGCAAGGGACGTGGGATTTGGTGGCCCCCTCCAATCCCAACCCTGTCCCTTCTCTCCCAGGCTGCCACAGGGGGTCCAAGCCCCCCCTTCCATAATTTCTCCTGTCTTCCAAAAAGCCCTTGCCTCCATCTACCTGTCTTCCCCCCTTCTCTCTATCTCTAGTCTCTCCATCTCCTCCATCCCTTCACCTCCCTCTCATGTCTTCATCTTCCAGCTCTCCTATTTCTCCATCTTTTATCCTCCCATCTTTTCCCCATCCCTCTATCTTCCATCTTGCTCTTT
>NW_008236180.1:4522681-4523028 GCF_000691975.1 Corvus brachyrhynchos
CCTCTGATTTCAGTCTTCCCATCCCTCCATTTTCTATTCCTCCACCTCTCCATTTCTCCTCCATTTTTCCCATCTTTCCATCCTTCTGCCTCTAATCTCTCCACCTCCCTCTCACGCCTTCATCTTCTGTGTCTCCTGTCTCTCCATCTTTTATCCTTCCACATTCCTCCCCTCTCTCCATCTTCCATCTCACTGTTTCCCTTTGACTTCAGCCTTGCATCTTCCCATCCGTCCGTCTTCCACCCTTCCATCTCTCCCCACCTTTCCATTTCCCCCATCCCTTTATCTCCCATCCTTCCACCTCCCTCCCATCCCTACACATTCCCTCCCAGTCCCCCGTCTCTCCC
>NW_008236180.1:4523095-4550239 GCF_000691975.1 Corvus brachyrhynchos
GCGGCAAACCGGGATGCAGGGGGGGTGTCCTGCCCCAGGGGCTGCGGGGGATCAGTGCCCTCCCCACCCCGTGCGTGGGTGCTGTCAGCCCCTGGGGTGGGGGGTACCCCGAGAAGGGAAAGGATGGGGCTGGACCATTCCTTCATCCCGCAGGTGCGTCTTCTCGCAGGTGGGAAATAACACGCAAGCCGTGGTGCTTCAGAACATGAAAATCCTTCTAAAGGTTGTGCATGAGGAGGAAAACCTGATAATCCCCCCGAGCTCCCCCCTTGTTCCCCCCACCCTGCCTTTAGAATCATAGAATCCTCGAATGGTTTGGGTTGGAAGGACCTTAAAGATCAGCTCGTTCCAACCCCCCTGCCATGGGCAGGGATGCCTTTAGCTCCCTAGGGAAGGAATAAAAAAAAAAAATCCCCAATTCCCAAAGAGGTCCTGCATCTCCCCCCGTGTGCCAGGGGTCTGCAGGGGGGAGAGGGACCCGCACCCAGGACTGGGAGCTCCGGGACCGGGCATCACAGTGGAGCCGCAAAACGGCCAGATCCGGGCTGGCTGGGTTCAAGGGCAGGAGGGACGGGACAGCCGCGGCTCCTGCTGCCCAGGGAAGCTTCTCGCTGGGAATGTTATCACCCGCATGACTGAATCGCTATTAGAGCAGCAAACTCCTCCTGACCTCCTTTACTTCTATGGGCAGATTCGTGAAATTGGATTTTATTAGACGTCAGATTAAAGCTCCTAATTGTGCCCGGTTTGTGTGCAGCTGCAGAGTCATGGCAACGCCGGGAGATGCCAGGACAGCTCCCCGGATACATCCGTTTGCGTTTTTAGCCTCCTCCCTCTGTTCCATCCAGTTTCATGGCAGCAAAATATAATAAACCCCCCCAGTGCAGGCTCAGAGGAGCCCTCGGCAGCCCCACTGTTGGCAGCCCTGCTTGGGGGAGCAGGCGAGGGCTATTTTTGTCCACCCCATTTTGCAGACGCCCAGTTGTCACCTGAACTGTGCCCAGCTGGGGAGTGGTGAGGGCAGCCCGGGAGGACGGGCACCCTCGGCTCCTCCCAGGGCACCCACGACATGGAGGAGATGCCCTCGGGTTTGGAAAGAGCGAGAAGGCAGCGGAAGCAGCGCTGAGTCGCAGGGAGGTTTTCCAGGGAGGAAGGGCACCTTCGAAGTATCGATGACGTAGCCCTGGGAACTGGGGGTCTCCGCGAGGGCGGTGGAGGGCAAGATGCCGAAAAACACGGCATCTTGCTGAGACTTGGAGGCTGGACGTGGCAGCCCGAAATAGCCCGGCTGGCCTCCTCCGGGGGCAGGCTGGCTCTGACCCAGCACGGGCAGAGCTGCCAGACGAGGCCGGGCACCCCCGGGCGCGTTGGTCCAGCGGGAAGGTGGGGCGAGGGGAGGACAGCCTTTCCCCGCAGCCTCCCCCAAAAGGCAGCTGCGTTCCCACCGCCCTCCCCAGCGCCGCCCGCCCCGGCCAGCCCCGCGTAGCCCAGCAGCATGGGGAAGGAGAAGACACACATCAACATCGTCGTCATCGGGCATGTGGACTCTGGGAAATCCACCACCACCGGGCACCTCATCTACAAATGCGGGGGCATCGACAAACGGACCATTGAGAAATTTGAGAAGGAGGCTGCCGAGGTGAGGAGTCCGCCCCTCAGCCTGCCCCCAGCCCGCATTCCCTCCCGCGGGGATGCTCCACGCTGATCCCCACGAGTATCCCGCAGGCAGTATTCCCCTTTTGCTGGTGCTGCCCTTCTCTTACCTTCTATTTCTCCCTTTGTTCCCATCTATTTTTCTCCCTTTGCACCCCTGGGTCTTCCCGACTTCTCTGGCCTTGGGAAAATAGGCCATTTGGGCGCTCGCCACCCTCTTTTCCGGAGCTGGGGGACTCCCAGCTGCCGGCTGTTAATGAGGGCAGGGGCACGGCGAGGTCTGCAAGATGGGTTAGGGAACCAGCAGTAATCACCAGGATTCTGGAAAAGCCACAAATCATGGTGCTTCAAGGCATGAAATTCCTTTTAAATACGGTGCACGGGGGGGAAAACCTGATAATCCCTCACTGCCGAGGTCAGGGCTGCCTGAATTTCACTCCCAAGCATCAGCTTCCAGCGCCTGCTGGGGACAAGGTGCAGCATCAGCTGAACCACTCATTTGATCCGGTTGAAAAACCCCATTCCCATTTTCCTCAGGCAGGTGGTCTGGTGTGTAGTTTGATTGGTAGCCTATGCTACAGAAAAGCTGGCTAGAAATCTGAGCATTTAAGTTAAATTCTTTTGTTTGACCCTTATAATGGGGGCATTTGTAACAATTTTATCGTGCGTGCATTTAGAAGCTGTCACACAGCAGAGCACCACCCGATACCTGCAATGTGGCAAAGCCCGAGGTTAAAGAGGAAGAAACAGTCTTGGGAAGAAAAATGTGAATTGGGAGTACTGAGAAATTAATGATGGTAAATTCTAGAGAGGTGGGTGAGCCGGGAACAGCCTGGCTGTGTTATCCATAGGGCAGCTCCTGTCACTCAGAAGATGGCTTGTCGTCATCGCTCTGGGAATCTTTAATGCAGATACCCCTCCTTTCTCCTTTCTCTTTTTTTTTTTTTTTTTTTTTTTTTCTGGTCAAGATCCCACATTTCAGTCACCAAAAAAAATTTACAGAGCTGCCACTCTTGATTTCACATTTTGCTGTCTGTCTTAACCTTTTTAATTTGCTGATAGCATCTGAGCTAAATCCCTTATTTTCCTGCCTTACTTTCAGCCTTTTTTCCCCATCCTTGAGCAAAGAGCCTATTCCTTCATACAAAATGATCCCTTTCCCTTGATTTAAAATGATTGCTGATATCCTTCCATAAATTCCCCCCTTTACCTATAAGGTCAGATAAGGCATGATAAGGTTATCGTCGATGTGATTGCAGTGGTTTTAATTGAACAGACACTTTCACTGACTTGCCAGGATCCGCGGGCACCGGAGGCTGCTATTAATAGCCTATTGACTGAGCTTACAGACTCCATTTTCTGATGCAGGGCTGGGGAAGGGTTTGCTTCCATTAGGTGGCATTCACAGGAAATGGAGGCCTGCGTGCACCCAAAAAGCCAACAAAAAACCCAGGGTCTGTTATTTTATTTAAGAGAAAAGAGTGAGGATTTCTCCCTTTTTTTTCTTCTGATTCAAGGGCAGAAGTAACAGTATCTCTGAAAGAGGAGTTGTTCTGTTTTTAAAAAAAATAAATAATCAGTATTTGTGGCCTCCAAATAGAAAGCTGTCCCTCCGCTGGGGTTTGATCAGGGAAAATCAGGCTATTTCTGGCACTGAACAGGGAAGGTATTGTGCAGAGCTAGATAATACCCTGGGTTTTTCAACACCAGCTCTGGGTAACTGAATACACCCCGTGAAAGGAGGGAAACTGCTTGCTAAATAAAGGATCTCATTTGTCTTCACGTTACGTGTGATGCCGAGCTCTGGGGGGGGTCTCACACGTGATGAGCAGCTGGTTGTGTGTGTGGACATGGCTGATGGCAAGAAGGTGCTGATTCCCACTCATCTGCCATGGGAGAGCCAGGGGTCTACTCTGTGCCTCAGTTTCCCCTTCCGGAAGGGAGGGAATAGGCTGCTGATGGGGGAGAGGCTGCGGGATGTGCTGATTGACCTCCTGCCCGAGAAGAGCCCATTGTTAATGCAATGCACAAATGCACCATTCCCTGCTGTATCTCCATCCCCAGCAGTAAATGAGCACACTCTGATGACTCCACCCTGTTCCCTGGGAAGGGGGAGTTTGATGTGCATGCTGGAAAGGGTTAACTAGGCCCCATCCCTGGAAGTGTTCAAGGCCAAGTTGGATGAGATTTGGAGCAACCTGGTCTAGTGGAAGGTGCCCCTGTCCATGGCAGGGGGGTTGGAATGAGATGACCTGTGAGGTCTTTTCCAACCCAAACCATTATTTGATTCTAAAAACCTCCAAGCTCCTGCTCTACCCCCTCCCTAAATCCAGTGTCAGGAGGATGCTCAGGAGCAGAGACTTGATTCTGGATTTTTCCATCCCAGTGAGAGCTCACAGCTTCCCAGTGGAGATGGGGCATCACCTCCTCGACCTGGCATCCCCTCTGAGGAGGGGAAGTCTTGCCCCTGGCTTTAGGATTTTGCCTGTAATCCTCCAGAGCAAGCTGCAAAGTCATTGCAGCACTCAGCTGTTATGAAACAGGCTGTCACCATTAATTCCTTGTGCTGGCTGGAAACAGGGCTGGAGTGTGGGAGATGGAGCAGACCAGCCCCCAGGCATGGTGTGGGCAGGTTTAGACGTGATGCTGCCTTCTCTTTCTTGGGGAGTCTCATCACTGGAGCCTTTGGTACCTGCCACTGGGAAGTGCTTCCCTCTGACCGGTGATTGGTAATGGGCCAGAAGAAACTGTGGTTGCAGAGAACAGAGGGATGGATGGATGGGAGCAGGGTATCACAGCTCTGACCTTGCATAGCAGTAGACCATTAAATCATCTGCAAATGACCTAAATTCCTTTCTCTGCCTTAAAACTCCCTTGTATCTGAGGCCAAGAGCTGAAGGCCGCGGCCCATTTTAACCCCTCGCTTTGGCCAGGCTCCTCTGACTGCCCCAGCACACAGAGGGGTCAGCAAGGGTGGGCTTGTTGTGCCCCATCTCCACCTCGGCAGGATCCCAGCTCAGACTGGGAGCATGACCTCCATGCTGGAGGGAAATCCAGCTCTCCCTGGTGCCATGACGTCAAAGGGCTCCAACCCAAAGGAGAAGGCACTTCAGAAGTGCCACTGTGGTTTTACCAGGGAATGTGCTTTATCACTGGCAGAAAGATTTACTGGAGCTAATCTCCCCCAGCATGATTTCCTGCATTACAATGTTGGCTGAGATTTTGGCCATTTGGCAACGACAGTTGGTCTGGCTGCAGCTCACAGTAGCTTTTCCTGTGAATTTGCACACTCTGTGGCAAAAATCAATCACATTTCTATTCTGCTCGTAGCAACCATCCCTCATTTCATTTTCTTTTAACCCATTCCACTCCTACACCCCTGCCAGTTTTGGGCTCGCTCATGCAGCAATGCCCTTTCCCCCTAACCAGCTGCCTCACAGGTCTGAGTCATGGATTAAAATCACAGAATCAGAGAATCATTTAGGTTGGAAAAGCCCTCTAAGATCGAGTCCAACCATTAACCTAGCACTGCCAAGCCCACCACTAGACCATGTCCCTTCATATGCATCTCTGTGAAACCATGGGAAATAAAACAAAATAAATCCCATAAACAGACCTTTTTCAATAACTCCATTAAGGTGAGGAGATGGGATAAGTATATAAATATCCTCTCAGAGACATCTAGTGTGACAAGAAGCAGCTTTCCATGTCTCTGTACAGGATTTCCCAGCAGCAGTGCAGTATCCTGGTGTTTCATGGAGGAGTCCTCATGGGTTGCTGCCTTCAGGTCCTGCCCATCCAGCCCTACTCACAAATTCACTTCATTCCAACCTCTCCTGCATCCTGTTGAGGAACATGTTGAGAGCAACATCTCCTTTCCCCTGTATTTATTAGTAAATAGATCACAGCTCTCACTGAATTTAGGGAATTTTGCCTTTAATGTTTGCAGTGTGACCCTGTGTGAGCTTGGGAAGTGCCCTGATGGGTGGGAGGCCATCAGCAGTGCTGTGGGCTTGGGTTTCTCACTGGTTCTTGCCTCTGTGTTGGCTAGATGGGGAAGGGGTCCTTCAAATACGCCTGGGTGCTGGACAAGCTGAAGGCCGAGCGTGAGCGTGGCATCACCATTGACATCTCGCTGTGGAAGTTTGAGACCACCAAGTACTACATCACCATCATTGATGCCCCTGGCCACAGGGACTTCATCAAGAACATGATCACTGGAACCTCCCAGGTGAGAAATGGGGCCCAGGGGGCGGGGGCTGCTGGAGGGGGGAGGCTGAGCCTTGTTCACAAGCCCAAGGTCACATAGGTGCAGTGGGAGTCCTTTTGGAGGTGGGGAGTTGAGAGAGAAAACATTGAGGAGTGTCCAGCAGGGTCCACCCAAGAGACTGATGGCACCAGAGACCCAGCATGCCAGGGTCCTGCACCTCCCTGGGTGTCTGGGACAAAGGGTGTCTTTGGGCACAAAGAGGGGGTTTCTCCACCCCATTTCCACCCACGTGAGAAGGTGGGATGAATGTGGCCTGCCTGGGATCTGGGATACTGTGAGCTACAGGCCTTTGTGTGAGGGTATCTCCACATTATTTTAGCCTCAGCCAAATGAGATATACAGGAAACTTCCAACAGTCCACTAGGTTTTATTGGATAAAGGAGGCTCCACAGATCTTTTCTCCTTCCTTTTCCTCAAAACAGCTGTCTTTGTCGCACATCATATTGCCAGACCCAATGGTCTACCCTTCCTGAGTAGGGTGGTTTCCTTTCATTGCACTGTGGGACATTCCTGCATCTCCCTGTGACTGGTGGTTGCTGGGTGAACCCCAGCACATGCCCAGTGAGATTTCCATTGAGGTGCCAGCTGGGCTGGGCCTGGCTTTTTGCCAAACCCAGGCAGCTTCTGCTGTGTATTCTGGGTACAAAAGTAATCTGGGGAACAGTTTCCATGGCTGGAGTCACACCCATCACCCAGAGAGGTTTTTTGTAAGACTTCAGGGGGGTTTTAAATAAAACCTTGTCTGTAGATGATCAAGATGAGGTCCTGGTCAGAGTCTTGCATCCAAGAGGGATCCACCCCGGTTTCCCACTCGCAATGCACAATGTGGGTCTGGCAAGTCTGAAATAGCACAGCTGGGTCAGTTTTGAGGTGGATCATCAGGATTATGGGTAGCAGCTGGCAGGGAGTCATCTGGAACTCCCTCAAAGCCCTCAGGAGTGTCACCAGGGCCATGCTCTCTGGGGACAGCAGCAGCTCATTTGCTCTCTCCCCCTAGGCTGACTGCGCTGTCCTGATTGTCGCTGCCGGCGTGGGTGAGTTTGAAGCCGGCATCTCCAAGAACGGGCAGACCCGCGAGCACGCCCTGCTGGCTTACACCCTGGGGGTGAAGCAGCTCATCGTGGGCATCAACAAGATGGATTCCACAGAGCCCCCTTACAGCGAGAAACGCTACGATGAAATCGTAAAGGAGGTCAGCGCCTACATCAAGAAGATCGGCTACAACCCGGCCACAGTTCCCTTCGTGCCCATCTCGGGCTGGCATGGAGACAACATGCTGGAGCCCTCTCCCAATGTAAGTGTGCCTTGTGTTAGACTTCTCCCCCCACCCCGGGGATCCTGACCCGGGCTGAAGATGAACTCTGTGCTCTGCAAACGTTTCATGTGCCCGTTGTGCACAAAGGCCCATGCTGGCAGCACAGATGATGTGCTATGGAGCTCTGCTTGGCCCTGGGCAGGATGAATGGGCTCACTGTTCATGGGTGCTGTGCCCTGGCCAGGCACCCCAGCAGCTAAACATGAGCATCTTCAGGAGATGATCTTGCTGGCTTTGCTTCTGGGCCGGGACTTGAAGTTTTTGCCTTGTCAGAACTCACAGTGACGTTAGAGCAGCAATTGTCACTCTCAGCAGGAGCAGCAGATGTGTTTTTAGGGCATTGTTTTCTGAGGGGAATAACACAGTCTGGTGTCAGGCTTGGAGCAGTTCCCCCCTGCAGCCAGGCTCCCTCATGCTGGGTCTCAGTCCCCTTTCCCACTGATGCTCTGTGTCACTGTGATGGCCAAACCTCCAGTTCCAGTGCTGGGATCTCACTCCCACAGGTGATGTTTTCTTGAGGAAGTACCAGGTTTTCCATGCCAAACCCAAAGTTCTGTAGAGCATCCATTTGGGGCTGCTCCTTTTCCAGTTGGTTTTTACTCCCTCTGTGATGAGGATGGTGGGGAGACAAAGGCAGGGTGCTCTGGGGGGGGCCTGTGCCATCAGTTCACACAACAGAAGGAAGAGCTTAGGAAGGATGGAGGTTTTGGCAGACAGGCTGCCCATAACACTTGTTATTCTGACACTGGTTTTGTTGAAGGAAAAGCTACCCCAGGGTTAGTCTTCTAAAGAAGTGATGGGCTGGAAAGTCCTGGCCAGAGGAAGGTCCCTGCTCTTCTGATGACTTCTGTGTGACCTTGAGCAAGTTGCTCAGACCCCAGGAATCTCTTGTGAAACCAATGGGAAATTTGATCCTTAGGGGGACTTCAGGACATCACCTGTGGATTACAGGGCAGGGCTTTGTGACAAGGGAGGCAATCCATGAGTCCAGCAGCAACTGAGGGAGGTCAGGGATCACAAGCCTGGGTGAGGGGAATTCTGCAATGCGAGCTCACACAGTCACAAAACACAGCTCCTGCCCTGCACAGGAAGGGCAGCTCACTTGGGATGGTTTGGAAGGAAGGAATTATCGGGGTGCTTGGGAGATTCCTGTTCCCTGAGGAGCAGAGCTGGGATAAAGGTCAGCCACGGCCATGCCAAACCCAGCCCCGTGGTTCCTGGGTGCCTCAATCAGGCAGGCTCCAAATGTCAGCAGCTGCTGGGCTGGGAAGATGATCCTGAACAATTCTCCTATTAATAGGCTGCAGAGGGGAGGCACAGAGCAGGAGCTCAGTGGGCCCCTTCCTCCAGAGGGGTCTCAGGGCAGGTTCCCAGTGTAATGTGCTGCCTGACAGAAGGCAGGGGGTGAAATAACTCTCTCCTTTGTCCTAAGGAGGCAGCTGGCTTCTGGGTGCTGCCTGAGCTGGGGAATTGGGAAGAAAACCTGGCCTGGTCTGGAACAGCATGAGCTCTGCTGGAGAGGGTGCAGGGACAGACTCCTCCTCCCCATATTGCACCATCTCTAGGAAAGCTTAAGCAGGAACCTGGTGTAGATGTCTCTTCTCTCCTTCCTCGCCTGAAAAAGCTCTGATTATTTTCACTTGTAATTTCTGGACAGGTTTCACTGAAGCACAAGGCAGTCAAGTGACTTGTCTGTCTGTCAGGGGACTTATCAGAAAGTGGGGATTAGAGCCATGATGTCCCTGCAGCTCCTGTTGCCTCTGAGCAAGGGGGGTATGGTGGTATGTCAGGCTGGAACCAGCTCTGTGTGGGAGACTCCAGCCCACATCCCTGTTGCACAGAATCCCAAGGCCAGCTGCAAAAAAATGACAGCTGGGCCGTGCTTCCATCAAAGTTTTGCACTTGAGAGCTTTTTGGGAAATGGGGTGTTCTGTGAAGCAGCTTTGTAATGCTGCAGCTGGCAGAATGGGGCCGTTCCATGTGGTTTGGGAGACTTTCACCCCGTGGGATGCTGCAACCCAAACACGCCCAGTCTCTGGTGCTAGGGAGTGTGGTGGCCTGGGGCTGCAGCTTCAACACTGGGGTGCGTGGGTGGGGGTGTTGAGGTGCTCATGGGCTGGGGAAAGTCAGGGAAAGGCAACTGCTCTGTACAATAGACTTTGAGTGTAGAAGAACTGGAGCTCAGCTGTTATTTTGGGGGGCCGGAGCCTGTCTACCTGCAGGGTTTGGTCAGATCCTGCTTTTGCCATAGGAGTGGTAGAGTAGGAATTGCTCCTTGGGAAGCAGATTTGGGAAATACATGACAGTGGTTTTATTTGGGTGGCCATAGGAGGCAGCACAAACCAGGTTTTACAGACGCTTTTCACCCTGAGGCCATGCTGAGGTTTCGAAGAGATTTGTTCCCGGAAGGTGTCTAAGTCTTTATCTGATTCTTGGCTTGTCAGAAGTTCCCTGGAGAGAGGGATGGCTCTGACAGCCAGGTGTCATGGGCAGAGGTGGTCATTTCCCCATGTGCCAGAGCTGTGTGGGACAGAGGGATGGGAGCTGTGGGCACTTGGTGGCTGTCATCCTCGAGAGCAGAGCCCGTGGGCAGGTGGCCACGGGGCAGCTGCTGGCACAGGTCCCTGCCTGGCGTTTGGGCCCTGCCACAGCAGAATGGGGGAAGGTCTGAGTCATCCTGCACATGACACGAGGCTCCCTCGATGCCTGGATGGAGTTTTCATTTAGCCAAGCTGTTGCCTGGTGCTGGATCTGGCTGCAAGGCAAGAGCTGCAGTGCCCTGGGAAGAACCTGCTGCAAAAGTGTCCCCAGGCTCCTCCTGCCACTGCCACCAAGAAAGACAAGTGGTGTCAGACATGACCCTCTGAAGGGGGCTAACCTGAATGCTTTGGATGCAGGCTGAATTCCCTGGCTGTGTCCAGTCTTTCCCTCTCTCCTTCCCAAAGCTGGTGCAGATTGCAGGACAGGAAACCACCCTTGGCATAGCCACATCCTCCAGGGATGGCTGTGAAGCTGGGGGCACTTTGGGGGTCTTGCTTCACCCCAGCTCCCCATGCCCACTGCACTGTGCCACTGGTGTTGGTAAGGGAAAAAAGCCACATCCACAAAGTGTGTGATGGATTTGGGACACACGGGAAGCATTTGACTCTGGAATGGGAAAATACTGTCTAACCCTCTCTGTGCAGAGGCAGGGGCATGGCCTTGCAGACTCTGATCTCTGCTTGTTATATTAGGGTTGTCTCAGACCCAGGACTAAATTTTTCTTGCTAGCAAGCTCCAGGTGCTGCTACACCATCCAGATGTGCAGCATCATCCCAATAAAGCACTGCAGTTCCCTGCATTAAACCATGGCTGCTGCCGAGCACATTTCCATTCCTCTCCACCTCTTTCTGGCCAATTTTTAGTTTCAAAGGTCCAGTTTAGGTCAGGAGAAGGGAACATCTATGAAGAACAATCCTGCCTCTCAGCAGCTGGGTTTCCAGCATCCTCCCAAGCCAGGGGTTTAGAATCCAGACCTTGTGGGGGGGGGGTGATAGCAAGACTGAGTGGGGAGAAGCGTTGGGTTTAGAATCCAGACCTTCGGGGGTGATAGCAAGACTGAGTGGGGAGAAGCGTTTGTCTGGGGCTCGCCTTGAAGGAACTTGGTTCCCAGGACTGAAGGTTGAGCACTTTGTAGCTGGGACTTGGCTGCAGACCCTGTGTTCCCTGTGCTGGAGGCAGCATTCCTGGAGGCTGGGATCCAGGCAGCTGGTGCAGTGCCCATGGATTGTGTTGGAAGTGGGGCTGTGAGTTTGCTGGCTTTAACCACTTCCATCCTTTTTCTCCTATTAATGGATGTCTTGCTCATTTCTAGAAGACAGAGGGAGATTGAGCAAAGGGGGGCAAATAAGCCTGCAGGGATGGTGGAGTGGAAGGAGCTCCCCAGCCCCCTGGTAAAGCCAGGACATGGCAGGACTGACTGTATGGAGGTTGTCCTGGTGGGACATCTCTCTGGGTTCACCTCTGGGTGCTGAGGACAGACACACTCAGTGAATGTTGTAAGTGTTCAAGGCCAAGCTGGATGGGCCTTGGAGCAACCTGGTCTCATGGAAGATGTCCCTGCCCATGCCAGAGGGGTGGAAAAAGATGGTCTTTAAGGTCTCATCCAACCTTGTGATTCCATGGTTCTCTGTTGCTGCTCTCTTCTCAGATGCCTTGGTTCAAAGGCTGGAAGGTGGAGCGCAAAGAAGGCAACGCCAGTGGCGTGTCCCTGTTGGAGGCCCTGGACACCATCCTGCCCCCGACCCGCCCCACAGACAAACCCCTGCGCCTGCCCCTCCAGGATGTCTACAAGATTGGAGGTGAGCCCTGCCACTCCTCTGCCTTAACTGGAGTCTTCATTCCATGGGAATTTGGGAATGACATTTCCAGGTGTTGGGAAACTGGAGGGATTTGATTCTTCAAACCAGAGATAATGTTGGAGAAAAGGGTGGTAGCTGCAGGGCAAAGGCCCCATTTGAGCCTGGGCTGTCTGGGGTGGAGGGGACATGCCCAAAGGTGCCCAGGGACCAGAAAGGACCAGCAGGTTTGTGAGCTGTCCCCAGGGAACACATGATGCCAAAATGGCTGCAAATTTGTGTGTCCCAGAGATCATGGCTGGCCAGGCAAGTTGGAGGCAGCAAAAAGCATTCTGTGACCCAGATGAGGGACAAGACCAGCAGGGAGGGCCGCTGAAGCTGGTGGAGCTTGGCTGTGACCTGCCGAAGCTTCCCAAATGCTGGTGTCCATCATCGGCACATCCTCCTGGAGAGCTGTGCCAGCCATGTAGGGAGCGCCGTGGCTGACGCGTGTCCCCTTCCCTCTGGAGAGGTGATGGGGACACTTTGCTCAGCTATAAATACCCTGTGAGCTCTCTGACCTGCTGGCATAAGTGGACAGCACTGCTGACTCCCTGGGGCTGGATTAGGCAGGCACAGCCTTCTCCAGCCCATTCCCACACTTTTCCAAGGATACATGCACTGCAAGGGTTGAACATGGGATTTAGCAGGGTTTTTTATGCAGGCTGCTCTTGTTTGCAGTGGAGATGAAAAGTGGTTAGAGGTCTGTGTCCTCCCCTAGCTCAGCTGGGGCAAAGAGATCTGGTTTTACTGGAAGGCAGGTCCTTGGGGAGCTGAGACACCGTGGGAAGAGGGAAGGTGGAGGCAGCAGGGTGGATGTGGAGGAGCAGATGGGTCCAGCCAACCTTCTCAATCTCTTCAATGTTGTTTCTCTCCATCATTCTTCACCTGCCTCCAAAGGCGAATTTTCCCAAAGTCTCCTGGTGACACAGGCTGTAAAAGATCCCAATCATTTTCTGACCCTCATTTTCTGTCACAGCTGGTGGTGTGGCCGTCAGGGATGCGTACAGTGTTGTTGCACGCATGCTATGATGTCCTAGTCCTCCATGCAGGAGGTGCCACAGCTGCTCCAGGAGAAGAACTTTTGGGGCATGTGGATTGAGCAGGACTTTCTGACTGTGGGTTACTTCTTTTTTACAAAACTTTGAGTAGGAAGGATGGACTCATAACAATTTTCAATACCCCAGTGTTGATCTGCTGAAAACTTGGGGGTTTTGGGCAAGGAGCAAACATGTTCTTTGGTGAAAACCACCGAAGATGTCTTGCTTTTGCTGAATCCAGGCTCTGGCCCAGCTCTGACCAAGCAGATTGAACTTTGCTGCACTCTGTCCTTGTCTCTGCAGGGATTGGCACAGTCCCCGTGGGCCGAGTGGAGACCGGAATCCTGCGGCCTGGCATGGTGGTCACCTTTGCCCCTGTGAACATCACCACTGAGGTGAAATCCGTGGAGATGCACCATGAGGCCCTGAGCGAGGCTCTGCCTGGGGACAATGTTGGCTTCAATGTGAAGAACGTCTCGGTGAAGGACATCCGCCGTGGGAACGTCTGCGGGGACAGCAAGTCGGACCCGCCGCAGGAGGCAGCGCAGTTCACGTCTCAGGTGAGCAGGGCTGGTGATGCCACCATGCCTCATTTGCCACCATGCCCAAGCTCCCAGCCTTGCCATGACACTGCTCTGTCCCTCAGGTGATCATCCTGAACCACCCTGGCCAGATCAGTGCTGGCTACTCGCCCGTCATTGACTGCCACACTGCACACATCGCCTGCAAGTTTGCCGAGCTGAAGGAGAAGATCGACCGGCGCTCCGGCAAGAAGCTGGAGGACAACCCCAAGTCCCTGAAGTCGGGTGATGCAGCCATCGTGGAGATGATCCCTGGCAAGCCCATGTGTGTGGAGAGCTTCTCCCAGTACCCACCCCTTGGTAAGGGAACGGCTCTTTGGAGGTCTCCTGTGGAGAAGCATGAGGGCTCTGTGGGTGCAGAGCTCACATCAGACATGCTGAGCTTCTCCCAGCGGGATGGCGAGGGAGCTGAGGATGTTTTGTTGCTGCCCTATGTGCTGGTAGGCTGGGGTGGGGCAGGCTCTCTGCCGAGCTGAGTTTCCAAAGGCTGGGTTTTCCCTCTGGGAGCAACGAGGTTTCCTTCACAGTTACTAAACCCTGATAGTTTCTGAACACAGAAGCATTTTTCCAGTTTCCTCCTCTCTGCCCTAAAACAACTAGTCAGGAGAAGAAAGAGGGAAGTTTGCTCAGTGGAGGCCACCTTTTAAAGTAGGGAAGTGCCATGCTTGAGTTCTAGGATGGTTTGGATTGGAAGGGACATAAAAAAGCCATCTTGTTCCACCCCCTGCCATGGTCAGGGACACTTTCCACTAGATCAGGTTGATATTGCACATCTGGAAGCTTCAGCAATGCTGGGAGCTTGCAGAGAAGAGATGGGGTTTAAGTTTAAAAAATATTAATTTAAATAGAGGGGAGCCTCAGTACTCGTGGTCAGAGAAAGGATTCATAGCTCAGGAACCTGCTCCAAGGGCAGGGGTAACACATGGCACCATGAGTGGAGGTGTAGATCCCACTACCACTCTCCCAGAAGAGCTCAGCCTCAGAGTCTCACTTGCATTCCCCCTCTCTCCGTCCCTCAGGCCGCTTCGCTGTCCGTGACATGCGGCAGACCGTGGCCGTGGGCGTCATCAAGAACGTGGAGAAGAAGAGTGGTGGAGCCGGGAAAGTCACCAAGTCTGCCCAGAAGGCCCAGAAGGCTGGCAAATGAATCGTGGGCTCCCAGTGCATCGCGCAGAAACCATCCCTGACACCAGGACGCTGCCACCGTCTCCCCCGGGCGCACGTGTGCACATCAGCTTGTAAGAGTTTATATGTCAACGACTGGATGCTCACCATTAAGGTCCAGTGGAAATTCTTTAAAAGGAAAAGCATGTTCCAGCGTTTGTGAGGCTTCATGTTAATTTTACCAATAAAACTGGTGCAACATCCACAGTGGAAAAAAAACCAACCCAACAAAACCAGACAAACCCCCCCCTCCCAAAAAAAACCAAAACAAACCAACCAACCCAAAAGGTGTGGAGCTGTGTGTGTGTGCATCTGTCATTGAGAGGGGCTGGGTTGGGTGGGGATTGTGTAGTCCCACCTAGAGTAGATGGTGGGGTCGGCACAGGAGGGCCTGGGATGGAAGTAAGGAGGAAGGAGGGCAGTTGTGAGCCCATATTCAGGGCGTTAGCCAGCACCCAGCCCTTCCCCAGCTTGCACCCCTTGACCTGGGTGATTCCCCCAGCCTGAAGCAGCGACAGCTCTCACAGCAGTTGTGATACTCTCCTTAACCAGCTCAAGATTCTAAAATCATTTTCCAGGACCTTTATTATATTTTTTTCCATGCAAAATAGGCTTAAATTGACCTCCTAGTTATGCCACTGAAAGGAAGGAAAATAGAGCACCCCATGTCTCCTGGAAGGGCGAGCAGCATCACTTTCGGTCTCTGTCATACCCCATCATCTTGGGAGCAGTGACTGAGACTGCCTTCTCTCCCCACCTGCTGCTCTGTCCCCAGGATCCCCCAGCCTTTTCCAAACAACTCAACAGCAACATTTCTTCCTGATTGAAGCCCAGACATGACTCAGGTCTCACAAGAAGCCCCAAAACTCATGGTCTTCACCCAGGGCAGTGTTTTGACTTCCATCACAATCTTGCAGCCCCAGGCAAGGTGTGCACCTCTCCCAGCTCCACTCAGTGCAGCTGTCCCAGTCCAAAGGGCTGTGGGTGCTGAGTGGTTGGGATTGACCAAAAAGCAACAGCCAGGAGCTGTGAGGGGAAAAGAGTGGGAGCACCGAGTGTGAGGAGGAGCAGTAGATGGTACAATGGACCAGGCAGAAGAGGGAGGTGGTGTGAGAGTTGTGCTGCCACTACAGCATTGTGGGGATGTTTCCAAGGGCCATTTCCTCCCTGGAGGAGGCATTATCAGCGTGCTGGGGCATCCTGAGCTTGTCTGTGCCTCTGACTTGGCTTTCAGGAAGAGACAGTACTGGGAACAGGCGGCCCTACATAGTCTCTGTGAAGGGCAGCATCGTGCGAGGCCCTTCCCAGGAGAGCTCCAGAGGCACAAATATCATCACTGCTGTTTGTGTCACAAAGCCCTTAATGATCCTAATTAACATCTGATGCTCTGCAGCACTGAGTGTCCCCAGGCAGAGCCTCAAGGAGCTGACATCAAGCTGAATTACAGAGAGCTCTGCATGAACTCACCCTGCCTGCTCCCCAGACACTCTCCCCATCCCATGTCCGGGTCTGACAGCCACGGACATGGACCGGCTCCCTGGGCTAAAATCCCCAAAACTGTGCACAGGCCACCAAGGCTCCTCACCCCTCTCCGCACACCCCACATCCACCAGCTTCATCCACAGAAACCAATTTGATGCCAAAGGTCTTTGCAGTACTCGGCTCTCTGAAGTGCTGTGTCCTTGGCATTCCACAAATTGGAAGAGGATCTGGGGATCCCTGCGAGGCACAGCACAGCCACGGGGGAAGGCTGTTTTCCCACTGATAGTTTAATCTCATCTTCCAGCTCCTCCTGCATTTCCCAGTTCCCAAGGCGTGTTTTCCCTGAGACAACTTGTGCCTCTTCCTGGGTATTTGCAAGCAGGGGAACATCCTCATGTGCATGATTTTCCTGCATCCTTAAAGGCAGCACCAACAGGAACTCCTGTGGGAATATCCCTCCCACGCTGTTCAGGAACCTCCAGCTCCCTGGTGCCCCATGGAAGCCAGCTGCTGGCACAGCAGGAGTGAGCACCACCGTGGGGTCGGGGGGGGACAGAGAAGAGCAGGAGCAAAGTCTGCACCTCTCCTGCTATTTTAAAAGCAAATACAGGCTTGACAAAACCACGGCTACGTTTCCATAGAAATATGCCAGGGGAGCTGTGAAAGATACTCTGGGAGCACTGCACAAGTGGTGAGGTAATTAATGATAGAACTGCAGAAAAGCAAAAATATAAAGCCAGAGGACTTAACTCAGACTTGCTCATGGCTCAGAGCAGGGCCAAATTTTCAGCCTCATTTAAGTGTGGGTTGGCACCCCAAGTGATCTGCAGGAGCAGAAAGAAGAGATGGTGCCTGAAGTGAGATCTCAGCAGTAGCAGCAGCGTCCCCCATTTTGGGAGGTTTGGGTCAGGATCTTTAGCGAGACAGAATTAACAGATATATTGTGATTTAAACCTACTTCAAAGCATAAGCATTTTCCCAAAAGAAAAATATGCTGCATTCCTGGGCATCTCAACACAGTATCAGTGAAGCCACAGCCTGCCTCCAGCCAAACCTTGGGTTTGAATCCCTTTTGGATCAGTGTTTTGGGACTGGATCAACAACCCACCACGTGCAAATCATTGCCTGGCCCCACAGGGCTTGCAGGCAAACAAGCAATGGTGCCCTTAGTTTGACATGATCCACTTTGGGATCCTACCAAAATGATAAGCAACCCAACAGGCCCCTGAACTGGACCACAGGTGGATTTTGGCAAAAAATTTTGAGCAGTGAGCTCAAGCTGGTTTTGGAACTATCAGCACCGTGTCAGAGCAGGTGGGTGTACGTGACCCATGGCAGGTGATAGAGCTGTGGTGGTGAGATGGATTTCAAAATACCAAATTCTCCTCCAGTTGCTCCCTGCCATGGGCAGGCATGCTGGGGCAGGCATGCTGGGACCCCACAACCCAGAGCTCAGAGGCATTTTTTCATAGCAACATGTATTGTTTTGGAGTCATTTTCCATCCCAGTCCTCCCTGAAGGCGTCGCGGTGGCTGCTTCCCGTCGCAGACTCATCGGTGCCATCTTGTGGAAACGGGGACAAAGTCCTCCTGGAACAGCTGCCAAGCAGAGGAAATCCAGACCCACGTCCCTGATCCTGGCAAGGCAGCACGTCCAAAGCAAAAAGAACAGCCCGGGGAGACGCATTGAGGACCAGAGTTTGCAAATGTGATTGTATTTCCTGAAATTAAAAACTGGTGGGAGGAAAATTACTCGAGGTTGTAGGAAAGTCAAAAACCATCAGGGTGGGCTCCACTGTACAGCTGGGGATCAGCTCTTCAAGAGAAGAGAACCCAAAGGACCTGGAAGAAGAGGGAAGAAGAGAGAGGTGTGTGAGGCTGGATGTGAACCAGCACCCAGTTTCCCAAAGGGACATAATCTCCACGGTGCAGCACAGCCTGTGCACAGCATGGCACTGATGCCTTGGTGGGGGTTTCTGATGGAGAAGGGAAGATCCCAGGAATGGGACCATCCTTCAGGTGTGAATGGACACCTCTGCCAAACCCCAGCCTGGTGCTGGCTGCTCTTGTGGCATCCACCGGAGATGAAGGAATGAATACTTCTTCTTTCCCACCTCTACCCTCGTGTCTGGCTGTGTGCTGTTAATAATTTAAGGTAAGTTTTCTTAATCCACTGGAGCTGATTGGCTGACTCAGCAGGCATTTGGGGCTGCTCTAAAAAATTTATAAGGCTTTTGCAAGATTGCAAGTGGAATCCAGGCTGCAGATGCTGAGCTGGGGGAATTCGAACTGCCTGGTGCCCTTCTGCACTTGGAGGGGAGTTAAAGCATCAGCCACAACCTCTTGTCAGCCTGGGCAGGTCCCTGCAGAGAGGGGGCACAGGCCACACATCACTGGCGTGCAGGAAACCTCTCCAGTCAGGGCAGTTGCTCTCCCATGGCTCCGTCATCTGTCACCAGATTTTGCTGAACCCTAACCCCACGCAGGCAGTGAGGTCCTGCCTGTCTCCTGCTGACTCAAAAGTCTTAGTGGCACCTGGAGCATTTCAACAGCATTTGAAGACACACCCCACTAAGGGAGAAAAGCAAATGAGCATCTCCTGACCTCCCATTCCGTTTCTGCTGCCTTGGTTGTCAATGTCACTGACTGTCAGGGAGGTCAAGGTGCCCTTCAGCCCAGAATTCCCAGAGGACATCACCCAAGGGGGTTCTGCCATCGCCTGCTGGAGATGGAGATGCTGAATCATCTGTGGTAGAGGTGGGAACGATGCACATGCAGCACAAAGTGACTACATGACCTCAGAAAGTGACTTCATCACTGACCGATGTCTTTCCTTGTGTCCCAGCAGGTGCTTCTCCTCTCGTTGGGAAGCTGCACAGCACATTCCACCTTGCAAAGCTGCACTGCCAGTGGGCAGCTCTCCATCCAGCGTGGGTGTGAATCACCTCTGCTCTGCTCTCCAGCCCAAATGTCTGGGCTTGGCCTCTTTCTGAGCAGATCCACACAACGTTGGGCACTCAGGTCTGAGCAGATGGGGCTGGGGCCATCCCCACAGCCTAGGCAGTGCCTGGCCCAGTGGGGATGAGGAGCTCTCCCTGGGTTTAGCCTCCTTGGGGCTGGACACAAATGCCTCAGACTAAACCTTCTTAGGAAAAGAGGGTGGGCCAGACCAAAAGTTGGGGCAAAAGGCTGATCAGGGCAGAGAACATCCTATGCCTGGGTGGGTCTCACCTCTCCATCCCGCTTCCATCACACCCCCTTCACAAAGTCCATCAGCCATCCTTGGCCCCAGAGGTACAAATTCAGAGAGGAGGGTGGCAAACCAGGCCCTCCCCTCTCCCCCCTGGCATTTTGTAACATGCCAAGGAGCAAACCTGGGAGTTTTTGACTCATTTCCTTTAACCACCTCCCTCCGCATTCCCCCAGTGTGAGATCCACATTTTCAGGTGCATCTGCAGCCAAGGGAGCACAAAGCAGCAGCTCTGGCCAGGGCAATGCACCACGTCCCATCCTTCTCTTGGCCTGTGCCCTACCCTGTGCAGAGATATTGCTGAGCTGAAGAGAAACTGGAGCTGTAGCACAGCCCAGGGTCCAGCTCCGGGCCAGACCCCGCCCTTCTGCCTCGGGTAGCATTTGGCCACCACTCCAATGTTTTACGTAGAGGTACAGCAGCATCTTCAAATAACTCATTTCAGCTCTGCTCACAAACACTCCTTTGCTGCCTACAAATTTAGGATGGCCTGGTTTTGCTTAGTCTAAATGATTTGCAATCATCCCATGTCTGGCACTATTCTCGTGCCTTATATCTGCTAAATGTTCTCTGCAGTCCCGGCCAGCCACAGCCGAGCACTAGAGTGATGAGTCTGGAAGCAGCCAGGCTTTGGGATGGGAGTACAAGTAGGGGAAAGAGAAGACGACGATCCCCGGATATCAGCTTTGTGGGGATGTGATGGGTGTGACAGCAGTTACTTCGCACAAGCTGCGGGTTTCTGAGCTGGGTTTTGGTGTGGGGCGGCAGTGCAGGGGACACAGGAGTGTCTGTGCCAGCCCTGCCACCTCTCACACATCAGCGGGATGGGAAGATCCTCTCCAACGCGCGCCAGCTCCTGGGACACAGCCTGGAATTCTCCCCCAGCACCGACCTGAAGGACTGCGGTGACAAGAGAGGGCGGCTCATGCCGGGCGGGAGGCGGCTGTGATTTATGGGGCCGCACCGGCCCCTCGGATGCTCCGAGCGGTTCCCATTAGAGCGATGGCTGGGAGGCAAGCGCTGCCGCAGGTCGATAGCTTTGGTGTCCTCCCCGCCCATAAATCTCCGCGGGAACCACGGGGGATGTGCAGGGAGCGGGGACAGGGAGGGGCGGCTGAGGCTGAGCGCGTCTCCCGGTGCGGCTGAAGTCCCTCTCGCGGGGTGGCCCGGGCAGCCGGGCTGTGCCCAGCTGACAGCTCCTGTCAGGCTACAGACACAGCACAGTTTTAAAGCTGCCTCCCTTGCTCTGCCTGCACACGCAGGCGAGCACACAGAGATGCTGAATGAGAGGTTTTGAGGGCACAGCCGGAGCGTCCGGATGCCCAGAGGACAGGAACAGCCTTTGGAGCAGCGTGAGCAAGACAAAGTTGCGAGAACAAAGCAGGGGCTGCATGAAAATCAGGCTGGAAGTGAGGAAATGTCACCCTGCAGGCACGGCACCCGCATTTTTGCCTGGGGGAACGTGCCCAACGTGCTTGATCCTGCTTTGCCCAGCACCAAGATCCCGAGATGTTTAGCAGGTGCTTCCCAGACAGGATCCAAAGTGAGCCCACAAAGAGGCAGTTTCATGATCAGTAGAACCAGGGGTGTCCATTTTCACATGGATTTATGTTTTGAATAATGTCCTGTGGGTTCTCTGATGTCCATTATTATCGTGCCCATGCATCACCATTTCCCGCAGTGAGGAGATTTCTGCCCTCTCTCTCATCACATATTCTCACTCAAAGCCATCTGAAACGTCCCCCCTATCTTTAATAGAGAAGATAAAAATTGCCCAAAAGCTCTGCAGTTATTAAAGGAGGGAAGGGAGATGCAGATGCACATACACCAGCTTTCCTAAAGACCTCAGGTTAAAGATAAATAAATCATAAACCCTTGCCCTTTCACGTTCTTTTGATTTCCCAGGTGTCCAGGCTGAAAGACTGAAGGCAGCCTGCAACAAAAGCCCATGGTGCAGAGAAACTACGAATTTAGTTACTTCAAGAGTTTTTCTTTGCAGATGACACATGGTGTGTGCTGTGACAGAGGCAGGAGCATGGAGATAGCCACGTCTGTCTGGCAGCTCCCCAACAGAATACTTCAATTTTTTAACCTGAAACGTGGATCAAAAGCAACCCTCCTAACTAAAATCAAAATCTAATATTCCTTCTTTAGCATTTTTGGAATGGAAAAAAATTATACGGAAGAAACGGAAAGCAGATTTTTTTTAGATTTGGAAGGGGTTTTTTTTAATCTCTCTCAATAATGAAGGGGT
This sequence comes from Corvus brachyrhynchos, assembly GCF_000691975.1. NCBI lineage: Eukaryota > Metazoa > Chordata > Aves > Passeriformes > Corvidae > Corvus > Corvus brachyrhynchos. Next base: position 4,544,480 of record NW_008236180.1, read on the forward strand.
AAAATAATTCACCTTAAATCTTTTCAGTATTTTAGTAATTGGGTTTGGTTTTCTTTCTTGCCACATCTGGAGATTTTGACATTTCAGCAAGAAACAAAAAAATTGAAAAAAAAAAAAAGCTTTTGCAACAAAAAAAGAAAACAATTTTTTCACCATGCAGGTTTAGAGCTTTTGCATCTCCTCATGCTGCTCCCCTCCTGCTGGCAGGGACCCTCCCAGCCAGCACCTTGTACCCCCTTTCCCTGCTCTTCTCTAAGGAATACCCCATCCCTGGGACAAGATACAATGGGATTATCTCTTTCACACACCCCTTGTGATCCAGCACAGCTCCCCAAGTGCTGTAACCCCAACAGAGCTGGAATCCCCTCACATCCTGCCCCAGCATCTCGTGCCCTATACACCAACCCCCCTTTTATTCCCCAGCACCTACCAAGGTTGGGCTCTAGAAGGTCCCTCCCAGCCCAGGACACCTGGGACCATTTGGAGCCCATTTATTTGAGCTGGTTTCGCTTCCATGGCAGGATAAAGCACAGAGCAATCTGATGTGCCCCTCCTTGCAGAGATGATGTGTCAGAATCAGCTATTTCAGTATGGGCTTGTTTCTTTTGGATGACAACCTCCAGTCCCTAAATATTCATGCAGGTTTTGATTCAGCTTTGAAGCTGGTGGGAGGCAGGTGCTTGAATGGGAACAAAGCACCTAATGGGCTTTATGGCACTGAGTCCCAGCCAGGATGCAGTTATGGTTCTGGGAGGTGCTTTACTGGGAGCAGAGCCAGTCCTTAGCTGGGTTCCAAGCTCCTGAAACCAGGCAAGGCTGGAAGAGCTCCTAGGTGAGACCAAGTTTAGTTTTGTTGCTGTAAATTGGGTATTGTGGAGAGCCCAGCGCTGGTTTGGAGACACGGGAAGGGGGCTGCTGGTGGGAAATCTTCTCCATCTCTGAGTGGTCATCCCCAAGGAGCTTGTGGTGGCCATCAGGGTGTGGGAGGAGGTCCTGGAGCGGCCCTGTCATGGGGAATGAGGTCTAAGAGCACTGAGGTGATGGATATTTGATGGTGTGGCTTTGGTCCTTGTGGGTGCAGGAAGAGGCGAAAACCCAAGGAGGTCAGGAGGAACAATGTGAGCACTGGGAGACGTGAGGGATGACTAAGAGAGCTAAATTTACGGAGTCTGGGAAAAGGAAGGCTCAGGGGCAACTGTGGTCACGGGCTAAAAATACCTTCAAGGTAACAGTATAAATGAAGAAAGGGAATTACACGTGGTCCCAAAGGAGGCGAGGGCAGGAGATGGAGCTGGAGGGCAATGACAGAAGCAATTGGGGCAATGGAGAGTAGAGATGGGGAAGGAGACCTGGCCAGTGGGGAATTTGCCAGAAGGGTTTGTGGCAGCTGAGCAGAGCAGAAGCAGAGCAGTCAAAAGGTGACAGGGAAATGGGCTGGGTGCTGGTCCCTCCGTGACTTATTTTATGCTTTGTGGGTGCTCTGAGAGTAACACAATTTAACTCAAGAGAATTCACCTTAAGTTGGATTTTTTTCCACTTGTTTCTCCTTCCACATGCCTAGTCAAGTAGATGTTCTTTCCAGAAACTGGTTTTCTTTACTGTCAGGCCTCCACAGCACAAATTAATATTTAGATCGCAGCAATTTTAATCACCCTTAGAAAGGAGGAATATAAATTTCTAGTTAAGAATGGAGTGTGTGTGTCTCCTAAGTCAGTTCAGTGTAACTCAGGGAGATTTCTGTTCATACAGTCAGATGCTTCCAGCTGCAGCTCAAGCTGATCTCATACAGCAGGATTTGTCGTGGGTTTTTCTGGAGCAGCCTCCAATGAGGTCAGTGCTGTCTGAGAGCAGGGCAGGAAGATGGATGGTGGCACAGAAATTTTGCATCCAATAAATATGTAATATAAAATAAGCAGCTCTGTCAGCAGCAGGATGAAGGGAGCCTGGCTTCTTCTTATCAGCATGTTGCTTGTAAATTCTGATTGAGGATTTTTTTAGTGACTGGGAGGGGTGGCCTCCTCATGGGTACCTTTTCCTGTGCCTGGTAAAGATGAGAAAGCACTTTAAAATCCCCTTTGGAGGGGGAAGAAGGAGACATTGGGGAGCCTCTGTCTATCAAGGCTTTTAATGAAAATTGATAGAAACTTAATTAGCATTGAAACTGATGACTGTCAGATTTGATTTGAACTGGAAAACCATCTGGTGCATCTTCATTTCAGGTGATTAAAAAAAAAGTCAAAAAAAAATCAGTGGCGATACTATGGTCGTGACTGATTGCCAAGAGCAGCCTTTGCTCTCTGCCCCGTTTGAGCCCTCTTGCTCTCGAGGTGATCCTTCTGCACCAGTGTCCTCACCACCGTGCCAACCCTCTGCAGCTCTTCCCACATCTCCCCCTCCAAAATGTGGAAGCTTTGGCTGAGCATTGCCTTCTATTCTAGCCAGAAATGTCACACTCACCTTTCTCCTTTGGAAATCTGTATTTTAGAAATCTAAATTGTCTCCATTTGTGCACGTGAATTATCTTTCCTGCAGCATTTTTTTCTCTGAGGGCTGCACCTTATGCTGGAGAAGCATCCCCTTCCAGGTTGAGTTCCTTGTATGAACCAACCTCTCTTGGGTCAGGGCTGCTGGTTTCAAAGCCAAAACTGATTTGGCATGTGTTGGGGAGAGTCAAGCAGGGAAGAGACACGAATAATCAATAGACTGGGGCTCTCAGGGGCTGTTTCCTGCATCAGAGGATGGGGTGGTGGGAGGTGAGGGGGAGCTGAAGCAGAGCGAGATGGGTGGACACTGGGTGCAGAGAGACCGAGCTGTTCGTGTCTTTTCGCTTGGCAGGTTAGTGCTGCTGGGATGTTGCAGCATCCTGTACGAGGGGAGGTAAAGCCATCTGCTTTAGGGTTTGAAAATAGCTCTGGGAGAGAGCTGTGAGTTACAAAACCCAGGCTATGGGTAGCACAGTTCACACAAACCACCAGCTGGGTGGGGATGGAGAAAGGGCTCCCGTTCAGTGTTTCAAGCAGAAATTTATCCCTGGAGTCATTCTACATATTTTTTACACCAGTCATTTCTTACTACAGCTCAACAATTGCCAGGGGACAGAGCATGGACTTTCTGCATCTTAACATGGATTGATGGATTTCATCCTACCTTCAGGGTCTAAGCTATCTGCCATGGTGTTTGTGTTTTAAAGCCATCACGAGTGTTGAAAGCAAAGGACTGACTCAGTAATTCTGTTTGTTTGTGGAGACATAATGTCCTTGGATCAGATAAAAGCACCTTCCCACTCCTGCTTTTATATACCTCATTAATTCCCAGTGTTAATGGCTGTGTCTTGTCTTCTGCCACCCAGGAGAAGTAGCACACAAGTGACTTCATCTCTGAAATTACCTGCTGCAGGCTCCGTGCAGGACATCACAGCTCAGTAAGTGTTTGTGTCCCAGCTGTTCCCAGAGACTGCTGCTCCTCTCAGGGCTGCAGCTGGCCAGGCACTGGAGACTGGATCAAGGGACAGCTCCTGTGAGCTGGTGGGGTGGGAGGTGGGGCTGGAAAGGGGAAAGCCATGTGTTTCTGAACACTCAACTACAGCTGGCGGTGCCAACCCATGCAATAGTATAAAAATGGAGTTAGAGATGCCCTAAGAGTCCGAGGTGAAAAGAAAGAAGGGGTGAGGCTAGAACAGGCCTTCATCCACAATTTCAGGCCTTTTCCATCTCTCAAGGACCACTCTGATTACAAAAGGAGGCAATCCTTGATGCCACTTGCTCTCAAGGCTTGTCTTTGTGGATTTGCCTCCCTCCCAAGCAAAGCAACAATCCCTGACAGTCCCTACAACCACGCCGTGCCTTTCCTCAGCTCCTCCATGCCTTGGAAAGGGTGAGATCCCACCCCTTACCTTTCCCACTCTCGATTTCTGGTGGTCTCAGAGATGCAGGATACCCAAAGCTGTGCTGCAGTGTGACACTGCAAATGGCCAACTAATGAGGCAAAGACGAGCACTTGAATTTAGATTCTTCTTTAGGGCTCACAGACTATTTGTAATCTTGAATTTGTTAATTGAAAATTGCTTCCTTTGTTTGTTGTTGGCCTTTTTGTGGAGGGGGATATTTCCTGCTTTGGGACTGCGTCACTGGATCTATAATAATGCACTTTGTACATTAGTGCCAGGCACATTTGTAATTGGCCACCCTATTAAAGAACACTAATGATCTTACAAGTGTTCACAAATAATGAATAGAATGGCCCCTCATTGAATTGAGCAATTTATTCACTGACATACTTGCTGATCTGTTTTTCCAGTATTTAACCCAGCTTTAGTTTTCTGTCTGCCTTGCAGAGATGGCTTCTCTTTCAGCCATGTGTTGGAGAGAATATGGGTCACAGGAAACGTTCTGTTCATACAAAATGTAGGGCTGCTCCACGCTCGCTCTTCTCTCAATGTGCATGACAGGGTTTGGGGAGTGAGAGGCAGCAGCTTTAATCTCAGTGCTCCTCTTATCCGTTAGTTCTCACTGGGATCCTCCTGAGGAATTAGGAGAGAACCAAAAAGCCAGGACTTGCGAAGTGTACTCTAAAAGGTTATGTTGGTTTTCTCATTTAAATATGAGTTTCAGGAAAAGCTGGTAACAGTACAGACTGGCAGGATTGGTTTTCCAATGAAACACAGCCCTGGGTGGCTCCTGCAGCCATAAAACTCGGTGCCACCATTTTCCTACTTCCCTACTAACATTGTGTGGAGGTATTTGTGATGAAAGGAGCAGCTTATCTGAGCTTGCAGTTCATTTTACATACAAAAAGTTTTGTCCTGAAGCCTTGTTTTACTTAAGAAGAACATGCAGAGGTGTGGACTTCACAGACCACTTGTGATTTTTTGGGTTGTAAGGGATAGAACTGTTACTGGAAAGGAGCTGATGATCTTTGACTTGATTTTATTTGATTGCAGGTCTTCCCATTGCACTGCTAAGAACCCATTCCATGGAGGATAATTATGTGGGGCAGGCACCTCTGTCATATCTTCTGCAGTCTCCCTGTCTTCTCCTGAGTCCTGTGAAGGTGTGTCAGGAGGAAATATTCCTTGGGGCAGAATCCAGCCATGGTGTAAGGGGGAAAAATGGTGCTACTGGACTATAAATACTGGGGTGTTAAAGAGCTGATTTGTGTCAGCACATCTGGAAATGGACTTCCTATGCTGGGAGTTTGGCTTCTGAACCCCTTGGTGACCACATCATGATGGGGTTTCAGTGCATGAAGGAAGCTGAATTTGGGCTTCCAAGATGATAGGTTGGGCCTTCGGGAAGCATGGAGAATGGGAATGACTTTGCACGCTGGGATTTGTGAGAAGTGGAGCAGGACTGTTGCCGAGTGGGCTCATGAACATGGGACATGGATTGGGTCCCTCCTGTGAAGCTGCAGCAATGTCTGCACTCGCTGCCTGTGGGACCACGGGGATGGGCATCCCCTCCCGGGGTGCTGCCCAGCCCTTCCCGGGGGTGCAGAAGGAGCCCTCCCCGTGGTGATTTTGAGGGGGGTGACAGAGCCTGGTTTTGGGAGCGGACACTGGGTTGGGGGCAGGGGGAAGATGTTGTATCTTGATCTGAGAGTGGGATGTCAGAGCCCGCTCTCGGAGGGACCTACATTTGGGGGAACAATGCCAGACCCTGATTTTCTTGAGGGGCGCGGCCGGAGTCGCTTTTTTTTAAATTTTGGGGGGAGAGGAATGGCAAACCCGGATTTTTGGGAGTGGAGGCAGCGCGAGAGGCGGCT
>NW_008236180.1:4550424-4568430 GCF_000691975.1 Corvus brachyrhynchos
TCCTCATCGCCGGTTCCGAGAGCTCCAAGCGGGGCAGCATCCTCAGCAAGCCCCGCTCCGGGGTCTCGGGCAGCGGGAAGCCCCCCAAAAGGAATGCTTTTTACCGCAAGCTGCAGAATTTCCTCTACAATGTGCTGGAGAGACCGCGGGGATGGGCTTTCATTTACCACGCATACGTGTGAGTAAAAGGGTGGGGGGCAAACCTGATGGCACAGGCCCCCCCCCTGTTCGGTGTGCCCTCCTCCACCCCCTCAGCCCCCCAAATGCGCCGGAGAGGAAGGATGCTCCAGCTGCAGAGCGGGTGCGGGGAAGGGATGCCGGGTGCCAGGGCTGGTTGGGGAGCCCCGGGGGATGCTGCGGGGGGCGGCGGCTGAGCCGCTGCCCCCATCCTCTCCCAGAGCAGTCGGGCCGCCCGGCCGGGCCGCCGCTGCATCCCGCATCCCGAATCCCGCATCCCGCATCCCTCGCCCCAGCCCAGGCGGTGCCCGGGGACGGGGCGGTGATGGCCATCCGGGGAAGGGGGCGGGGGGGAAGGAGCTGCCCCTGCAGAGCTGGCGGGTGGCTCCCCGGAGAGGGGCGATGCAAGGAGCCCCTGTCGCCCCCTGCCCGCTCCTGCTTGCGGGGGAAGGGGCTGCTCATGCGGTCGGTGCAGGGGGCTGGAGCAGCGGGAGTGATGGGTAGCGACTGTTCCTCCGTCTTGCTTGAAATCACCATAGCAATGCTGTGAGCAGAGGAACAAAAAGCTCTGCTCAGGCACCGTCTCTCCTCCCCCCCACCCCCCAGCATCCTTCCCTCCCCGGCCCCATCTTTGCCTTCTGGCTGGCTGCAGTCGGTTTGGGTCTGGGGTTGGTTCTGTGGCTCTGCTCAGGGTTCTGGAGGTATTTCTTGTCCCCCGTGGGAAGCGTCTGAATGGGAGATGTGTCTAGAAAGAAATATTAATCAGTGTCTGGGGCTCCCTGCCTGTACGGCCGAGCGGTAAACAAAGGAGCATCCCTTAGGTGCACATCTCCCCCCTGGTACCCGGGTTTTGGGCAGAAATGGCCCCGCTGACCCGCGTTTGGCAGAAGGATTCCCATCTCTGAAGCACTGCTGCATAGGAGAGCAGATGACTTCCCGTTGTTCCCAGGATTGCGAAGGGAGGGTCAAGATAAATCTCGGTGTTACTGCAACTCCCTTCCCTCTGGGACTTTCCACAGTCCCACTGGGCTCTTCCGCAGGCCTGGGCTCAGGCTGGGATGCTCCTACCCTGGTGCCAATGGTTTTTTTGTTTAGTTTTTGTGTTTTTCCTCATGGCCAGGGCCTCTGCCAGCCATAGCAAAAGGATTTTTGGGGATTTTTCTGGTTTTTTCCCACCTCCATCCTTTTGCTGTTATGCTGCTGTAAGATAAGGAGTTGGGATGTGCTTTCTGCTCCTCAGCCATTTTGTACAATGAGGCCTTCCTTGGAGGTGTTGGTGGGACCAGTCAGAGAGGGGAGGTCCTGGCTGGGTGGAAGGGGGAGCTTTGCTGAGCACTGCAGCGAGCTGGGGTCCTTGGGGAAGCTCATCCCCCCAGGGAAATGGGAGAGGAGAAGAGAGAGCATCTGTGGAGCTCAGTTGCAGCTACGATGAGGAGTGTGAAGTTCAGCACTGGGCATACTGAGCACCCTTCATGCTGCCATCCATCCTCTGGAGTTGTGGGTGGTTTGTGTCACAAAATCTTCCAGAACCATGTGGAGGGGCCAAGTGTTCACGGTATGAGCTGGGTTATTGCCTGTGTGTGTGCACTGAGGGTGGGGATGTTGTGTGCAGCATTAAATGCAGGTGAGACCCCAGCTGGGGATGCTGGGGTGACAGTGACAGAGATGGAAGGGGCTGAAAGCCGAATGTCAAGCAGAAGGTGAAGCTTGTCCGTGAGGGCTTTACAAACATCTTTGGCTTCTTCAGCTGCTCTGTCTTAACTTCTGACCTGTTTGGCTCTCTGCGGCGGGGTTTGCTTGGGCAGCCAGGAATGCTCCCAGGGCAGGAGTAGGGTCACCCTAAACTGCCCTGTTCCCAGTGCCAGGCTGTTCCCAGTGCCCCCTGGCTCTCACCATGTAGCTGCATCCCCCCCAGCCCAAGTACCTGCATTTGTTCTGGGCTTGTGACTCCACTTGTATCCGCTGTGACACCACAGGGAGCGTGCAAAACCAGCCTCTGCCCCCACCCCTCACGTACCTGCTGGGAAATGGAGGCTGAATTCAGGGCTGAAGTGGTAATTGCACCAATGTCTGTGAAGTGGCAGTGATATGATTATTTTTTTACAGTGCATTGGGAAGTTCTATGGACTCCCGTGTCCTGTACCATACACATGATAGGTTTAGCCTTGGCAGTTTGCTGATACAGTGTTTGGAGAGCTGAAGGATATGGGAAACTTCACACAAAGTTACCAGGATAAGCTCCTGCATCAGTTATCCCCCCTTGCTGCCCGGGTGAGTGTAGTGTGGCCTGTGCCAGGTCTGTGGGTATTGGAATGGGTTTTGTAACTGGAAGTCAGTAATGCAGACAGGACAGATAAAAAGCTTATTCAAAGATGTGGGAGGATGACAAGATTGCCTCAAGGTCACAAAGTTTGTGTGGAAGAGCTGGAGCCATTTCTATGTCCCGATAACCAGTGCAGTGCCCTACCTGTGCTATTGGGGTCACTCTGTCTCCTCCTGCCCCAAACCCCAAACCCCATTTTGTGCCAAAGCCTGGAGCACAGAATCACCTTTAGCCCTCATCCTGCAGGAACAGCAGTCCTGAAGAAGACTGTGGATGAGAATGCCCTGTCCTGCCACTGTCTTGGGCTCAGTCAGCCCCCCCTACTACCAGCACCGCTATTTCCCTGCTCCTGCTGCTCACAGGGACTTTCTTGCATGGAGATTTATTTCCAGTGTGAGTGAGTTTGTGATGCTGCAAGGCTGGGGTTTAGCTCATAGAGATGCTCACAGACTCAGCTGCCTTTCCAGGCATGGAGCTGCTCCGGGGCTGCTCAGGCAGCTCCCTGCATCCAAAGCCAAGACAAAAACTACTGGGACTCTCCCAGTGTGGAGATGTTTCAAGAAATATGAGAGGTGCCTCTGGGTAAGTACCTCTGCTAAATTCCTGCCTGCAGAGGCCCAGGCTGGTTCTGCACCGGGCCACTGATGCTCTGCCTTGAGATGCCTGTGCAGGTTGCATTTATTTCCAGTGCTGCATCCTAGATCGAATCCATCTGATTTCATTCCCCACCTCTTCCTGCTGTCGATCATCCCCTTTCACAGCATTTCATGCATAAGAAATCAGGGAAATTCAAACCAGGGAAGCTCTCACTCCCCCAACCCCGGTCTCATCTCAGATGTTGCCTCTCTAAAAGCGCCGTTACCTCTGTGAGCAAAAGCACGGTTTTATATTTCTGTGTCATGATTCATTTTTGTGCTTAATAGCCCTTCCTACACTGACACAACTGGGTGACCTGCTCTTGGGAGCTGTGTGTATGATATATATGATATATTTTGCACAACCCCATGGACAGCTGAGCCTGGTGGGCCCTGTTTTTGAGTGTAGCTAGAGGTGCTCTCTGGCTCCCAGAGGTCTGAGCCTCCCTTATCTCTCACCTTCTTCTGATATTTCTCTCAACATCTTTCTATTCCTCCCCATGGGGTTTTTTTTTGTTGTTGTTGTTGTTTTTTGGGTTTTTTTTTTTTTTTTTTTGGTTTTTTGGCAGATCCTTAACAATGCAGCACATGGCTTCATTCTGTTCAAGGCTGAGCTGAAACTTGAAAAGTTGAGCTGTGTTTAAAGAGCAGGTCAGGCTTTTTGAGGGGTGCAACAGCACTTAGATCTCAGGGTAGCTCTCTGTACATGTGGGCATTTGGCTTCCAAAATTTTTCCATTTTATTACTCTGAATAATTTTTTTTTCCCTTCTAGTCCTTTTGGCTTGGTTTCTGTAACCTGCCCTGTGCTCAGGAAGGGCTGTAATACTTGAAAGTGATTTTTGTCCCTACCTGCCAACTTATTTCAGGAGGGATGACTGTTCTGTGCCAGCCTTAGCAATGTACTTGCACTGGGTATCCCCATGGTCTGAGGTGTCTGGAGACACATTTGCTGATCCCTGGGTGAGCTGCTCATGTTGGGTCCCTGAGCTGATGAAGGGGCAGCTTTTGGAGCAGTGGCACGAAAACAGCCTGGATTCAGGCACTTTTAAAGCTGTGTGCTCAGGAACCAACATAATTCTTGCGTTTCCTACTTAGAATTTACAACCCTAATGCGTCTCTTTAACTGTGTTAAAAATAGTTTGGGTGCATTTTTCATCTGCATACTGTGCACCATACATTTAGTTAATTAAGCAAGTGCATGGACTTAAATTATAATAAGGGGGAACATTTCCTCCCTGTCTAATTCTATTAAAATTTCCTTGTACCATCTCCATCCCATTTGTTCTTCCCTTTTCACCCAGACAAGCCACCTCTCTCTCCAGTGTCCTGCCTGCATCCTGGCATGGCCATGGCTGGCACGGGGGGGAGCATGGAGAGTGGATGAGGTGCTTCCCTGGAGTTCCAGGTTTCTCTTTGCAGAAGTGGCCTCTTTTGTGACCCCTTTCACTCCTCAGAACTGATAAAAGCATGGTTATTTCACATAGATCCATTCCCAGATAATCTCTTACATCAGAATTCGGGGTAAATGTGGTCTGACAGTCTCGATTGTCCATCCCCAAGCCCTGAGGAGTGGTGGTTCATGGGCAGCCCTCACCCACAGCCAGGGTTGTTGTGGGCAGGTATGATGCCACCAGACTCAGCCCATCCACCAGCGACGTACAGGGACCTCTCCTGGCTTCTCCTTCCCCCCTCCAGGTTGAGCGGGATGAAGGGGCCAGTACAGATCTCCCGCAGGTGCTGATCTTAATGGACCTGCTGGGCTCTGACCTCCAGTGCTGCTGCCCTGAGCTGTGGGGTCGTGTCCACCCCAGGGACCAGGGGACCTTCCCTGTGGGATGCCTCACGAGCTCCTCTCCAGCTGCTTACTCAGAGCTTGGTGGGAGCAACCTGATTACAGTCGCTTTAATGTGTCACGTTCCAGCCATCACATTCGCCCCACACTGACATTAAGGAAATGAAAAACAAGCTGATCCCCTGGGTGACCTCCTCTTTGTGCTGCAACACACCTCAACTAGATGAGTCTCACTATGGCTCGATGTATAAAAGAAAGGAATAACCCAAAAGGCAAGCCCCAAATCCTGTACTAAAGGGAAGATGGGCATAGCTCAAAGAGATATGGTAAAAAAAAAAAAAAATCAGGTTTCTTGATTTGGTTTTTTTTGCATTTCAGCAGAAGGAAGGGATGACAGGGTGAGACACGGTGTCATTCCTTTGGCAAGGCAGGGTGAGCAGGGCAGAGGGTTTGCCTGCCAGGCATCAATGGTGCTCACAAGGATACAAAGCATGTGAATTTAGTGTTTGGCTTCTGGGAGTTAAGTAGCAAACACTTAGCCCTGTATAACCCTTTTTAAGGTAGCCCAAATGCTCAGTTGGTTTCTTAGTTCCAGAAGAACAGATTATTCTTTAAACAGTGGTGACAAGGAGATGTGCCAGTCCCTTTTCCTGCCATGTAATCTCCTCTAGAACAGATATGGTAGAGCTGAGTGGTTCCTACAAAGGGTTAATGGCCTGTCCCTGTTGGTGTGATGGCCCTGTATATCAAAGAGAGGAGTCTCCAACACTGAGCTACACATTTCTTTAGAGTAATGCGGTGATTTTTATCCCCCCATGATCCTAAAGGAACCACATTGCAAAGCCAGACTGTTGTGGTGGTCTGAACTGGGTTTCATGGCTGTATTTAGAATGCATTTAGAGTGTATTTAGATGTACTTGAAGGGTGAGCACATGATGGCAAAACCAGGGAGCACAGAAGGATGGTGGGTGCTGGGTCCTTCACCACCATATATTTAAATGCCTCCTAATCAGGTTACAAGACAAAAAGACTTGGGCTGTTCTGACAGTCACCTGTGACAAAAGATGATTCCACCAGGACTGCAGGAGCAGACCAATGTAAATTTCAATGTAAATCTTTTCTCCCAGTAAGAGCAAGCTGTGTGATGAGCAAGTCGTGTGAACTTGCTCAGTTCCTGAAGCTGTGGTGACCTCGGCTCCCCACGTGGTTCTTGTGGCCTTATCCTGGGTGAGCTGCAAACGCAGCCTCCTGTGACACTGACAGCAGAGGTGTCTTGGGGGCGTTGTGTGCATTTATTGTGAGGCACTGAAATAATTACTCAGTGTTTGATGGGGAGTATCTCACACAAGGCACTGGCTGGGATGGCAAGAGCTGCTTCGTTACAGCCTCGGGGCTTCTTGGCTGTACAACTGCCAGTAGATGAGCAAAAGCAGAGAGTTCCTGCAGAACTCTCTGGTCTCTCTCTGGCATCGCTCCAGCCTCTTAATGTGCTTTTTAGATGTGTGGAAAAGTTTTGGTGTTGGTAAGCATCCATCCAGTGATTTTTTTTTGAGTGGATTGGATGTCAAAAGCAGACTTTTGCGAGAGAGGAAGCAAGAAAACCTCTGGAATCTTCTCACCTCTTGCTCTTGCTGCTGTAGGGCGGTGATTTAAAGCTACATCAGAGTCACTGGGACTGCTGGGTGCAAGCCCTGTAACTGAGCAGTCACTTGATTTGTCTTGGGACCTATAACGTCCAGATGTTTAAGGCGTAGTGGGCTTTCATTGTGGATGTGGTGACACTCAGATACATGCTGGTTTCCTCATGGAAATCGCACAGGAGCCTCAGTACAGGCTTAGGTGGGCAGGTTTGCCATGTGGAGGTGTCCATTTCTCTCTGTTGATGGCAGAGGGAGCCGAAATTCCCTTGCGCACCTCAGTGAGAGCTGGGTGGGACCAGTCCAGGCAAGGAGGAGAGAAGACAGAGCCTGGCAGGATTTCAAACTGAAAAACAGGAGTGAGTTGAGGCATCTCCCACCTCCTGCCACAGCCTGTGGGAACTGGGGTGTTCAAAGCCAGAACTACACTGTGGACACCCCACCAGGTAAGGTGAATGGGAGAGATGAAGCTGATCCACACTGAAATGGGATGACCTGGACCTGAGATCCACCTTGGAGAATGGAACTTTCATAGCAAACCCCGATCAACTCTTGTGATCTGCAACACAAGACTGGGAGAAATCAGAAGTAATCAATCCTTATTGACACTGGTTGTAGTTCCTAAGCAGCTCCAGTTGTGTTTCAGAGGGAAGTGCCCAGTTGCCATCTTCATTCAGGGGTCCTCCTTTTTTTACTGCCTCCCACGGGAGGGTGGGACAGGGAAAAGAAACGAGAGGACAGGCAAAGGCAGAGGGAATGACTGGGTTAGGAGGCAACTGCTCTTCATCTGAACTTCCTGGCAGTCCATCGTGGCTGGTTCTTGGTCTCTTCAGGACAGATCTTGCCTTCCGGAGGGTCTTTCCCAGGCATTCACAAATTCCTCATTTGTAAACAAACCCTGATCTCCGTGGCAGTCCTGCTCTCTCGTTTAGAGCTCTGCCAGCCCTGGGGAGGTGACAGTATGGGAGCAAATTAGGGCTGGGGTGGCAGCGGAGCTGCTGTCACGCACTGCAAGGGATGAGCACAGCAGGGCAGGCACTCCTAACACTGCTCCCACAGTGAGCCTGTCACTCTCCATGAAGTTATCATGATGCCCAGGAAAAAAATAAACTCTCAGAAATCCTGACTCAAGGGTGGCTTGTGTACCCCTCGTGTGTCTCTTGTGTGAGGGCAGTGGGTTGTGTTTGGGTACCTGCAGTGTCTGTTTCTTGCAGATTTGGGTTGATGTGGTGGGAAAAACTGATATGGGGTGCAAAGGAAAAAGAAAAAATCAGTCAAAGAATAGTTAAAATGAATAGAAAGGGGAAAAGATTGTTCTATTAATATTACAGCAGTGTACAAGCACCCCTAAAGGGAGTAGAAGTCTACAAGCTTCTGTTCTGTCCATCAAGTCAAAAAGAGCCAGTCCCTGCTGAAAGACACAGAAAAGGTGTAAAATAGCTGTTGGAGCATTGCTGGTAGATGTTCTCTTTGCTCCCCTTCTCTTTTTAACAACATTTCCTGTTGCCTGATTTGCTTTTTGATTGTTGGTTGGTTTCTGTCTGGGCTCCTTGGGTTTGCAGAGGAAGGTGGGGTTGGCTTTGGCCAACCTGTGGTCTGAGAACCTCAGCAGGGCTAACGTTGGGCTGAGAGGATGAAGGTGGCATCTTCCCAATGACATGGACCACCTACAGAGGGACGCTTTGCTGTGATCTGGCTGTTCATTACAGATGCAGCACGTCGAGGGCTGTGAATGGGTCCTATTGACTTTGTCCTGTTGGAGTGTTACATGTGGCAGCGAAATGACAGCTCTGGGAGACGTTCTCCTGCATGTTTATGGGTTTGTGCTCAACTCAGAGTCTCCAAGTGGCCATCAATTGAGTTTATGCTTGCTGGGAGGTTTGTTACCTGATCTGAAGAACATAATAAGGGATGTAAGAGCACTCCATCTTTCACTCAAGAGGAGAGCAAAAGAGGTAAATATAAATATCTGTATATTATAGCTGGACAAACAGGGAGTGAGGCTCTGTTGCCTCCTGCCACTTCAAGCCATATGGTGGCTAAGCCTGAGTGCTTCCAGGAGGGGCAGTAAAAACTAAAACATCTCCCCAGTAACAAGGACTACTCAATGCTCTGGAGGCAGGTAGACTGCAGGCAGGGCTTAGGCTGGTGTGACCATTGCTTCAATGCTGGACATTGTTATTTTTCAGTGGTTACTCATCCTTCCTCTTCCTTTATGCCTGGCAAGGCTGGAAATGCCAAGTCTTGCCCAGCTGACCTCTTGCTAGGCCTTCCTCCAAGTTTGCTGGGGTTTATTAGCAGTGATTTGTGCTTTAAGGACTAGTGAGATTCCTGAGTCATCCCCTTAGGCAGGGAGCTATTTATTTCAGTGTGTGTGTTACACTCCCTGGGAGTGGGTGTCTCTCTTCCGCTTTTGGATCCTGCCCTGACACTATATAAAGACTCCAGGCTTGAATGAGCAACAAAACCAACCCTCAAACTGGCTCCATCCTTTGGAAGATCGGTGCTGCTGATCCCATCTCTCCTGGCTGAAGGAGCATGGCCGTCTGGAGCATGGGTAGGAGCTTGCATGGGATGTTTGTCCATCTTGGGGTGTGGAGCTGCTGGGACCTCTTGTGGGGACCCAGCACAATGGCTGTCCTTGTCCAGGGGAAGCTCTTGCTCTGCAGTGGCTCATGGCTGAGGGGGAGGTGGGATTTGTACCGTCTTTTTCCCCCAGAGGTTGCTTTGCTGGTGCTGTTGGGTTTTTGATCAGTGGGAGAAGGAGAGATGAGGTGAGTGTCTGTAACAGTCTCCGTTGGTATTAGAGCAGGGACTGGAGGTGCCATGGGCTAAGGTGGATGGGCTCCTCTGAGACAAAGCCAGTGCAGGAATTTCATTGGGTCATTTTTCCCTGGATGGGCCTTTTCAGACACAGCCCACGGCTTCAGAAAGCTGCCCTGCTGTGAATTTGGGGGGGAAGGAGAGCCCCTCACAGAGCACCTCTCTGGGAGATGCACAGAAGCCAGCATGCTAATGGCAGTGTTCATCCAAAAGCTGACTTCACACCCAATTAAGCATCACCCTGAGCCAGAGGGACAAGTCCTCATGTCGTTATGTCTTGAACTCAATTGCTGGCACTTCATGAGGGCTGTGTCTCCATAGCCTGAGGGAACGAAGCATTTAATCCGTATCAGCACTAAAGAAACTTGGTTAATGTGATCTCGTGGTTTGGTTCTTGTGGGTAGGGGACACACATCTCTGTCATGGTCTTTTTCTTAGTTATGGCTATTCCTGTAAGGAAGGGAAAAGACTTAGACAGAAGGAGAATTTCCTGAGCTCTTTGTCTGTAATTTATCAGAATTTTGCACTGAATTTTTCTTCTTTGCCACATTTTCTTCTTATAACATCTAGATGTTTTTAATGCTATTCTTAATTAGCAGTTTCTCACTTACCGTGCCAGCTAATGATGGGATATGAAGAATTTCTGCACTGGCCTTGTGTAGCTGATGATGTTTTTCTTTTCTGCAACAGAAAACAGATGTAATTCAAAACCTTCTCTGAGCTGCCCCTCCAGGCCCAGAGCCTGTGCTCCCCCGAGGCAGTTGTGGCTGGTGGGAGCATCTCAAGTCATGTTAAATGACACAGAGAGAGCTGCTGGGGCTTAGCAAGGGAATCAGTAGATTAATGGGATAAATAGAAACATAGAATTGGGTTGGAAGGGACCTTAAAGCTCATCTCGTTCCAACCCCCTGCCATGGGCAGGGACACCTCCCACTATCCCAGGTTGCTCCAAGCCCCATCCAACCTGGCCTTGGACACTTCCAGGGATGGGGCAGCCACAGCTTCTCTGGGCAACCTGTGCCAGGGCCTCACCACCCTCACAGGGAAGAATTTCTTCCTAATATCTAACCTAATCCTGTCCTTTGTCAGTTTAGATAACACCATGTAGGTATGAAACTTGGTTTTAAATTGGTGACGGTTTTAATCAGTCTTAGTATGGGGGGAATAATTTGAGGTTGCAATTATAGGGAAAGTGTCTGAATAAGACAAGGGAATGGGACTCTAAAGTTGTTTCTATCTTACATGTTTTACCAGGAGCTGGGAATGTAAATATCTCAAATAGGTGGGACACATCCCAATCTCAGGTTTCCACTCAAGCTTTGGAATAGCCAGACCTAGGAGACCTGCTAATAATTCAGGGTTAGATCTTGCCTGGACTTGATCCATGCATGTGCAAGAACTCGGGCACCTGGGGAGCACCTCCATCGAACCTGCCATTTTTGCTGCCCATCTTTGCAAGCAGCCGCCTGTGGGTGTGCGTTTGGCAGGGAGCACCTGCCCAAACCCCACCCTGCGCTAGAGAAAAAGCTGAACCTCCATGGAGAAAATCATGAAGGTAATGAATTGCCTCTCCATCTGTTTCTGGGGAAGCCCATCTGCCCTGCAGCCACATCCCTGTGGGATGTGTTGGGAAGAGTGGCTGGAGTCAAGACTGACCCTGCGATGGCATTCCCTGCTGGCTGCAGTGGCCTGGTGGGATGTGCATCTCATCTGGGAAAAGCAAGGGCTGGTAAAGCCCAGGGAAGCACCACAGGCCTGATGGGCTCGCTCACTTATTTTCCATTTGCTAAAAGACGGCAGAAATTAAATGAAGATTAATTAAACTTTTTTTTTTCCCTCCTTCCTGCTTCCTCTTGCTCTTTGCTGTTTCTAGGGAAGACTGAAAATATGTGCTGGAGAGGAAGCTCAGCTCTGAGCATCCTTTCACGAGTGCAGCATATGGCCCCCATGGGACTGCAGGGAAAGGCCCTCTAATTATGGGGAATGTCCTGTGAGGCTGGGTTACACAACCAGGATGGAGCTGCTCCTGCTTTGGTTTAGCAGCAGGCTGAGGATGCTGTGACTCCAAATACTACCTGGCTGTTATCCATTCATTGCTTTGTATCACTGTTGGTGTCCTGAGCACACAGCACAGAGCATGCACGCGGCTCCGAGCCAAGCGGGAGGTAGCAGGAGCGTGCGGGATCATAAAAGGGCCATTGGATATTTACAGTGCCCGCTGACATAATTCCCAGACAGCCCGAGCATATCTCGGAGCCGGCTGATGAGTCGCCAGGGAGATCTGGCTCCGATGCTACCGAGTGAAGGTGACTCCTGCCCGGCTCTGGCAGGAGCAGGATGCCCTGGTGGGGGATTTGTGCTGCGGCGTCTGCTCGCGGGCTCCGCACCGGCTGCTGCCGCTGGCTCCGGAGCCAAGTCAGCATCCGGGAGAGGGGTTTAAGACTGTTGCAACTGCCTTGAGCTCTTACCTAGGGGAGGACCAATCCCTTGGCTGTGGTGCTGGGCATGGCCTGGGGTCATGTGCTGGAGGACACTGCTCCTGTGCGCTCCCGGGTGGCTTTGTGCTGTCGCTTAAGATGCTGTGTTGGCTCTGGTCCACGTGAGCCCTGGTTGCTGGTGTGCTTTGCAGTGGTTTTTGTGCCAGGCTTTGTGCTACTCCAGAATGATTTATTGCTTGCTGAGGGTCATGGACGTATCTTGAGCTAGACCCGGGATTAACCTCAGGTGTGCCTCTGTGTGCTGGGGGGAATCATCACCCCGTTTTCCAGTTGGGAGCTGAGGTACAGAGGAATTCAGTGACACAGGATGCCTGCAGCATAAAAATCCAGCATCCCTTCTCCCCAGGCTGTAACCCTAGCCTCTCCCTCCTCCAGCTGCAATAACCATTTCCCATACAGACAAGGAGCCTTCAGGATGTATCCTTGTCCCATCAGGCCTTCCTACGTTTTGAATTATTAAATATTGTCTCTGATCTCCATTATAAATGTTTTTAAGGCATAGTTACTTATCAGAATAGAAAATGCTCTGGTTTTGGCTTCATCTGCTTATGGGATTTACAATAAATGAGAACTGTTTAAAAAAAAAAAGGGGCTGAAGGTGTTCAAGGCCAGGTTGGACAGGGCTTGAAAAAACATGGTCTAGTGGAAGGTGTCCCTGCCCATGGCAGGACGGTGGGAACGAGGTGATCTTTAAGGCCCCCTCCAACCCAAACCATTCTGTGATCATGAGAGGCTTAGGTGACAGGGAAACACAGAGAAGTAACATCTTTGCAAGAGGATGCCAGTTTTGTCCCAGCGGGCACTGGTTTGTGTCTTCTGTTTAAAACAAAATCCCATGCAAATTCATTAGGGTTAATAGGCTGAAGAGCGTTTGTTGCCGTGACTTCCATGGTGCCAGATTATAAACTGTGCTCTGGGAGTGCTCCTTCCCACATCCCCATCACCTCCTCCTCCCGCAGCTGACAGAGGCCTTGGTAAACCAGCCTGACCATGTTAGAACAGTTACAAGGACTGTACCTCTGGCTTAGAGGGAGCTAGGAGAAGGTGCAGATGCAGAGCAGGAGACCCAGGGCCAGCTGCAGATCCAGCCAGCTGCTGAGCTCAGTGCTGGTTTCCCAGCTCCTGGAGCCTGCAGTCCTGGCTGCGGATTGCCGTAATTCCCAAGGTCAGATTCGTGCTCGCTGCTTGTAAGGAATGGGTGGCACCTGCAGCTCTGCAGGAGATGGTTTGAGCAGCACAAACCCAACCGTAGTCGTGCTGTTGGTCATTCCCTTGCTGCAGCAGGGTCTTGCCCCACAGCTGGGCACATCTGTGTGTGTCTGTACCAGGCACCTGCAGCATCCCTGAGTGGAGCTGCTGGATGTCACCCAGGCAGGTGATTCCCTGTTTTTTTTCCAGAGGAATGAACTGTGGAAGCTGGCTTGGGACTAAGCTGGGAATTTGATGTGGGATCTCACTGCTGCCAGGCTGGCTCTGATTTCCTCTGGACCCCACGGGAGAGGCACCATCTCCTTCTCGTGTTCCCAGGCTAAGCTGCAGCAGCTCTCCCAGGCAGCAGTACAGCTCGATGCCGCAGGGCTGGGGGAGCTGCTGGGGGACTTGGATCATGCCTGAGAAAAGGGAGTTAAAAGCAGATTTTTGCAAGCCTTTGCCTGCCATTTTAAATGGGAAGGATGTTTCCCTGGCAACGAGATGGATGCTTCCCAGCAGAGCATATGGCTTCCATCGACTTTGATTTACCAGCATGTTGAAATGGCAGCTAGATAATCTCTCTTCAGCTTTAAAGTGTCCATGCCCTGTGTCCCTGCTCCTTAGGAGTTTTTAAAGGGTCCAGCCCCTGCAGTGCTGCCCCTGCTCCTGTCCCAGGGCTGGGGCTGCTGGTGTCCCATGCCAGGGCTGGGTCTGGGGACCTTTGCAAGGAGGGACCTGCACAGAGGACCTGAGCATCACCCGGAGCAAGGAGCTGCAGGGTGGGAAGGAAAACCTTCCCTGCCTCTGCTGCCGTTGCCCAGGCGAGCAGCTCCTCCTCCTCCTCAGAGATTATAATCCACAGCTCTCTCTTCCTATTCTCCTCCCTGCTTTAAATCATTTTTAGATGTTTTCCACCTTTCACCACACAATCATCTGCCTCCTGCAGCTTGCTATTTATTGTTGTGTTTACTGGCACAGGGAAATAAGTAGAGGGAACAAACCTGTCATTTGCTGTGCGGGGGAACACGGGGGAGCTGCTCTCCGGGAGCTCGTGGCTTTCCCAGGCTGGCTGGTGTGTGCCAGCCCCATGGAGCTCACATGGCAGCCTCCTCTGAGGGGCAAAAACAGAGGGGAAGAGGTTCTTATCCTCACTGCTGCCCATCACTTTGGAAAACTCGATGAAAACCAGCCAACAGGTCCAAATTTTAGGTAGAGAGGCAGCCAGACAGGGCAATCGTTTGAGGTTCATCCATTGCTTTAGGAGTCAGGAGATCCACAGAGATTTAGTCACCACCTGATTGGCGCTGTCTGAGCCTGATTCCCATCTGCCCACGTCATAGCAATGAGCAGCAGTGAGGGACAGGGGTGAGGTTTGGGGACTGGCTGGGTAATGTAGCCTTGACTGAAATGAAAAGGTTGTGCTGACCTGTGAACTGCTGCACTGCAGGGATAGCTGGGGGGAACACGCATCGCTCCTCCCCTCTTCCACTGATGGAAGTTTTGGGGGAGCTTTGCATGAGGTATTGTCACCTCTTTTGCAAGAATCCGGGTGAGCACAAAAGCCGTGATCTGCACATGCTCGCTCTCAACACCCAGCCCTGCTTGCAGCAGCCCCCCAAAGCTGCCCAGCTCAAATGAGGCTCCCTCATTAACTGAGGTTGCCTTTATTTCATCTGGCAAGGATCATGGCTTCCCTCCACATCCCGGGGTGTGCAGCTCTCTGGGCAGCCTCTCCCTCTGCAAACGGTTCTCGATGTGTGAGCTGTGCTCACCTGCTCTCCCATCCACACCTGGCCATCCACCTGCAGAATTCGGGTTATGCCGGGGAAGAAGTGAGAGGTGATAGAAGTGATTAATTGTCCTTTGGTGCTGGGGATTAATTTATCAGGTGCAAAGAGCTGGCACCGTCTGTGCAGGTGTCACGAGCTGGCCGATCTCTGCTGTGAGCCAAGGAGGTGCCGATGTGGGTGGTGGCAGGATGATGTCCCCATCGCTCCTGGGGAGCACACAGCTAGCACAAATCTGGCTGCTGCTCAGAGAAACTTTGCTGATGGAGAGGAAAAGGTGGAAAAGGACTTTTGAATTCAGAGTTGCAACTCCTGGGAGACCCAAAATAGTTCTGTTAGTGGTGAAGTTAAGCAGGGATTGACTGGCAGCTGGCGTGATGTTCTCCCCCCTCTGCAGCATAACTGGGCTGGTTCAGCAATTTTTTAGGACTAAAGAGCACTGCCTGCTTAATGATGAGCTCTCCAGAGATGCAAGTTTGTTTTGCATCCCTTTACCCTGGGCAGCTCCTCTGGGCTGCCTGTCTGCATGGCCCAGGTGCTGCTCCTGGAAAGAATGTTCCCATCCTGATGGGAGCAGCTTCACAGACATGGAAAGCACCAGGGCCATGTTCTGCCACCTCTGCCGTGGAGGATGATGACAGCCTACCAACGTGGGGAAGGATGCAGAGCTCCAAAACTGACCACAGGCTCTTTATTTCTGGGGCTGGACCCAATCCTGCATTTTCTCTTGTGCCAAACTCAGGTGTCTCTCAGGCATCGCAGGGTTTGGAGCCAGCTGAGCTGGATCCTCTCCTGGGGCAGTGCAGCCCCCTTGGCTTTCAGGGCATTATTCCTGATTTGTGCTGGAGTGGGTGAGAGGGAACATCAATCCTGATTATTGTGGCATTCCTCTTATTCTTCAGATTACTTTTTTTTTTACGTAGCTTGGGGGTCATGATCTTTTGGGAGCTGAAATCAAAAGGCTGTAAGCCAATTCTTTTGCACCTTGGCTGTGAGCTCCTGCTCACTACCTGGGACAAGAGAGGTAAAATTAAACAGATGTTGAAATTACCAACTTTTAGACATATTCTATGGGTAGTTTGCAAATACTCCCTTCTTTTCCCCAAGACTCTGTTAATTAAACAAACCAGTGAGCAAATGAAATTAGCAGGGCTTTGGTAATCCTTGCATTTTACACATTGGTGTTATCCATTAGCCTCTGGTTCTCAGAAACCACATCCTTGTCTTCTAATTGTCAAGGAATGTAGCAGGGAGGGGACCCTGGGAAGTGACTGGGGCATCTGAGTGCCTTAGAAATTGTCAGTATCTTGGCCACTCTCCTTCACTCTTATCTGGGAGGGAGCCCAAGAGCAACAGTTCTGGGGTCCTGCTTTTACAGGAGCACAAGCCAAGGGCCTCACCCATGGGGAGACAGGGGTTTTTAAAGGTAACACAAGGATTTTGAGCCATTTAGTTGCCTTTGGTGGGTCTGGGATAGTTCAAGTGGCTGCTGAGAGCTGCCAAGCCCCTGCGGCAGCAGCTCCCTGTGGGTGCTCTCAACAAGGATTTTTGTTGCTGAGGTGCTGGAATTCGTGGTGCTGTGGAACTAGTGCAAAGTCGGAGGTGGGGAAGTGAAGCTGAAGGAGCTCAGGGGGATGGAGCTCGTCCTTCGTGGGCAGGAAACCTCGGGCTCCAGCTGAATAGCTGCTTCTGGGACAGACCTTTGAAAAACCAGCTACTATTCCTGTCTGCCGCGGGAACCAGCCCGATTGGAGACAATCTTCCTATCTGCAATTAGACCAGAGCCTATTTTTATATATCACATTCCCTCGAGGAATGTTTAGATGAGATGCAGCATTACACTTTATAGGGACAGCTTTCTTTTAACCCAGTTTTAGAGCTCACTTAAGTCAGATCGAGTGACTTGCCCAGGTCGGTCAGAGGAGCTTGACCTCAGCAAGAGGAATTTCAATTCCTGCACGGTCCAACCATGCAGCGTTTCCTTGGCTTCTGAAATTTAATTTTCTTGAGGTGTTGCAGAAAAGCAAGACTTAGGAAACAGAAATAACTTGATCTTTATATAGGGATAAAGGTTAGATTAGGAAGGTTTGTATTCCTGTGCTCACTAGCAAGGATTTCTCCAGGGTGGGGAGGAAGTAGAGGCTCTTTTGGGGGAATACCCTGTGGGATGAAAGAGAGGCAGTGCTCAGATTTCAATCTGAATAATATGGGTATTGCATGAGACAGCAACTTTCCCTCACATTAAAATCAATGAACATGATCTGAATAAATGCCTGCACAGACATTTTAAGAATTACTTAAATGTCCAATATTTTATACTCTTAATTTACCTCCCAATGCACTGTAATTACACCGTGGGCTTTAGGATTCTCTCCCATGAACCATTTCTGCAGCTGCATGAATATATTTCTCCCCACCAAATTTTTTGAAAGAAAACCTCAGCCCAGCAGAGCTGAATCCCAGCAGGAACAGACTCTTCTGGCAGGTGCACAGGCTTGATTAATACTTCGGGTTTTCCTCCAGACATCTGGCTCCTCTGAGGCTGCGTGTGCAGGGCGAGGAGAATACGCAGACAAGCATTTCCCAGTGATTCATTCTGGGTGAGGACAAAGCAGAACATTGGAGCTAGAACTTTGCATGCAGTCATTATTATTAATAAGGCTTTTATTCAGCCTAAGTTAAATGATTAGAGCCAGCCTGTAAAAAACCCAAGCAATTCCTTACATTTAACTCCTTTTCCCACTGTAAGCGTTCAGATCTTGATCTCCATTCCCTGGCATTTCCAGATGGCTTTTGTTCTTTGAGGCTTCAATCCAGAAAAGCTCTTAAGCTCACTCTCACTCCTAAGTGTGAAGATAAACAATCCTTTGCTGGACTAGGGATAAGTTATGTCATGCAAACCCAATTTCTGCTCAAATTCCTGCAGTCCGTGGGTTTGGATCAGGACTCTGGCTCTGGCACTCCAGACAGATGATGCCAGTTCTGTTCTCTGACTGTTACAAGTACAGGCAAAAGGCTGGAGGAGCCCTTGGAGTGGAAACTGATTTCAGAAGTGGTGGATGTTGAAGGATAAAATGTATTTGAACCTATATCCTGCTCTTATTTCTGAGAAACGTGCTGCCTAAATAGAAGGAAGGCAGGG
>NW_008236180.1:4568453-4587867 GCF_000691975.1 Corvus brachyrhynchos
TTTTATTGTGACTTGGTTGTGCAGCTTTGCCATGCTCTTACAGGGGGATTTCACAGATGTGTGGATGTGGCACTTGGGGACATGGTTTAGTGGTGGCCTTGGCAGTGCTGGCTTGGTTGGGCTCGATCTTGGAGGGATTTTTCAACCTAAATCATTCTATGATTTTCCTTCCCATCCCAGAGCCAGCCCTCTAACATGGATCTCTAAGAGCTGTTTCTCTGTAGCCGGATGAATCCTCACCTCCCAGCCCACCATCTAACTCCACAGCCTTCCCTGGAACACTGCTTTGGCCCTCTGGAGATGCTCCAGTGCTCCATTTAGCCGACCTGCTCCAGTGGAAGGTGTCAGCCCCAAGGCAGGGGGTTTGAATTAGGGGATCTTTAAGGTCCCTTCCAATGCAAACCATCCTACCATTCACACCACAGTCCTCAGTGCTCTTTATGGCTTTGTACAGCCGGGGGGCTCTTATCAAGGCTGCTCAGGCATCACCTGGGTGCACTGAGAATGCACAGGAGCTGTAAATGTTGTCCCAGACAGGCCTTTGATAATGATTTATTGAAAAGTTTATAAACCATGACAATCCCTGCCTTGGAGCCAGCCAGTGTGTTTACCACAATGTTTCCCACCCGCATGGATGCTCAGGGATCCTCCAGGCTCATCCAAGGAGCAAGATCTCAGGACAGAGGATGGGGCTGGGCATGGCCAAGCCTGAGGGGATTGAGATGCCATCAGGAGTTATTTTTGGGAAGGAGAATGTTTATTGAGGCACAGCACCAAAAGGCAGGACTCTCCACTTCTATTTCCAGCTCTCCTAGTGAGAGAATTTGCCTTGGGAGATGATTTTGGCTGAGACCGAGGGATGTGGGAACCCGGAGTGAGGTATTTAGGCTTCTATTCAGCCTTGTAAATGAGCAGCCAGGTTGCAAGTCACAGCAGGATTGCTTACATGAATAAAGATGATGGATGCTCCTGGCTGAGGGTAGGTGCCATACGACAAAGTCTTTATCCCTGGAAAAGTCATGGCTTTCTCAGCGTTTTGCTTCTGACTCAATGGAGGTTTAAATTGAGCTGCAAATACTCCCATTCTGATTTCGAGGCTCTCTGAGCACTAAAAGGCATTTGACAATCTCTGTTTCTCTTTGGTGTGGATGCTCTTTCACCTTCACTTATTGTCATTTCTGTATTTTCCTGGCCTTTGATTTACATCAAAGTTTTAGGTACTTGAACTGCAGCATTTTACAGAGCCCACAGCAAATGGATTTACTGGGATTGCAGCTGGATTGCACATAAGCGTGTTGGTTTTATTTTAGCACAATTATCAATGTCTTGTTTACATCCCCAAAGTAATTTTCAAGTGTTTTAAATGTTTTAAGTTGCTTTTCATTGTGCAGCTCTCGAATGCCTGTAGTGAAATACTCCTTCCTTTCCAGCTTTGCCTCTTCTAATTAAACAAATCATTTATGTCCTTTCCCAATTCCAGGGAAAGCCATCAAAGTGGGCAACAAGCACAGTGGCTTGTTACAAGCTTCTGTCACGTCCTCGTGTTGTATCCATCTCCATCACATCCAGGAATCCAGTTGCTAATTAGTGGTGCTCCATCAGAGGAACCCAACGTTTCTGAATGTCAGTGAATGTTATTTGAATATGAGTATTTCAGGAATAAATTTAGAGGCCTTTTAAAATTCTTATGTAAATGGGCATGTAGATTCCAAGGGGGTTTCTTTTGGAAGGCAAATTAGATGATTAACCTGAGCAGCTTTATGATGATTCCATCATGTGCTTTCACTGAGGAGGGGAAAAAAAAAAAAGGGAAGGACAATCTTTCCTGTTTCATACCTTTTTAAGTATTTTTATTTCCAAGGGGGAGTTCAGTCATTCCTTTTTCTGTTGCTAACCTGAAGCACAGTGGATATGAAATCTGGATATGCAGATTTTGTGCTGGGATTTAAAAATTGTAATAAGAAGCTTGCATGGGTGCTTTAAGTCAACATAACCTTTGGATGTAAAGTCAGACTTTGGAGGTCTTTGGATTTACTGGTATTAGCAGCAGTCAGATTTGCACAGCTGAGTCTTGGCTGAGCTTAAAGGTCTCAGCAACAGGCGTGGGGGATGTGGGAGCAGCAGGAGGTGCTGGGGGCCTGCAGGAACGGGTGGTGGGTGACAAAATGCACTGAGGAGTCCTTCTCCAGGCTGGAGACAGATTTCTCCTTCCCATCACTCTGAGGAGGAGACAGTGGTCCCAAACCACTCTGAATCCTGCCTGGAGTTTGGGGGATGCAGGTGCTGACTCCAGCCATGCCTCAGGCAGGACCTGTCTGCTCAGGAGGAGGATCTTGTCTTCCCTAAAGCTCTAAGCAGAATTGGCATCTTTAATGTAAAAATCATTAGATGGGACCTAATTAATGTTCCTTATTGCACATTAACATTTCCCAGAGTCAGGCTGCAGACGTAATTTTCTTTCATTAGCTATGTAGCTTTAAAAATTAGATTCATCCCAACTGCTACACTATTTATTGGCTTTTTTCCCTTTCCTTAGCTATCCATTATTATCTGAAGCCCTTTCCTGATCTGTCTGGGTAGATTAGGTGGAATTAAAGCAGAGTCCAGCTTCCCGTTCCCCACTGCCCTCCCTCTGTGACAGCTCAGAGGATACGTGCCCCGATGTGCACGTACCTCTCAGCTTCCCTCTTCCACTCCTCCATCCAAAGGGGATCTGCAGATCCCTCAAGGTCTCCTAGGAGCCATATAGACCTCAACCCCCACAAATTCAGTTTCCTTGCAGAAAGGTGTCATTCTCTGAGTCTCCTTTTCCAGCCCCCCCCCAGAGGCTGGTGGGCCACATGGTCAAGCAGAGAAGCTGTGCATCACCGTGGAGCTATTTTTAGGATGCTTGTGCAGCTCACCCTGTGCTGAGCCAGAGCTTGCATCCCTTGCTGGCAGGACTGCTCCTTTCCTGGTGTCTGGGACAGGGAGATTCTTTACCCATTGGGACTGAGCCAGGGGGAGGCTTTTGTCCCTGTGGGATTTGGCCATGGATCTCCCATGCTCCGCTGGAGAAGCTGGTGCATTCCCTGCTGCCTCCCGTGCTCGGCAGTGCTGTAATTAATGCTGGCCCTGCCAGCCTGATCTGCATCAGGTCTCCCTGGCAATGGAAGCCCTGGGGAGCCCAGAGTGGAAATTACAGCAGCTCTGAGCTGGCCCTGGGGAGCTGAGGAGCACAGAGAGGCTGGGGATGAGGCTGCAGGGATGTGCTGGAAGGGGGAGAAGCAGCACCCAGGTGTCTGACTGCTCCAGTAGCATCTGGAGCTGCCCCAGCTCTCCCTATAACCACGGTTTGCACAACCCATCCTTGGAATTTGGAGTGATAAAGCAATTTCTGTTCCTTTTTTTCCCCCCTGTCCCATCAGTATCTGTCGAACGACTGCTTAACATACAGGAATCTTCTTTTCAAATGTGTGTCCCTGCAGGACTCATGATTTGAGAGTGCCTTCATTCTGGATCTATCCAAGGTGATCAGCTGAGCAAACACAGTGTGCAAGCCTGCTCTGATACTGGCACTTTGCTTTCAGCTCTTTCTCAGGCACTTTGCAGTGATGTTTGGTCACAAAAATAAATACAACTCACATTCTACTTCTTTAATCAGAAAATGTAGAATCCTCTTTTCCCTTGATCCCTTTCCATTATCTTTTGTTGCTGTTGTTTTCCTCTTTCTTCTCTCATTGATTATTCATTTGTTTCTCACTTCAACATAGAAGTTTGCAGCAAAATCTGGGCCATCCCAGGAGTGGGGCTGCCTGACCCAGTTGCAGCTCCTTCCCTCCTGGAGTGTGGGATTCTGCTCCCCCTGCATGGGGTGGGCAGCAGTGGAGCCCCTTGCCCAGCTCCCAGGGCATGGCCCCAGCAGTCTGGAGGATGTTGGGATGGATGGAGTCCCTTTGACTGCAGGGCAGGTTGTGGTGGGGTTGTTGATGGCAAGGGTTATTTTAAAAGACCAGCTGGGGAGAAAAGATATTGAAGTGGGACCTAGACAAGACATTGAGGGACATCATGAGTGGGATTGCAAGTGAGGTTTTCTTGCTCTCCTGAGGTTGTTTCAAGTGTCTGCACATGAAACCTGGTGTAGGAAGGGGAAATTTGCAGTGAGAAATCAGGCAATTTTCCTTATCTGCTCGGTGCTGGATTCATCTTGTGGCTGATAAAGTTCAGCCTTGGCTGAGATGGCTCTGAAGGTCCCTTACCTCCAGCAGTCCCTACCTCACCACCACGTTTCAGCCTGTGGTTCAAATAAATACTGCAAATCTTCCTATTTTTACTTGCTACTGTGACATTAATGGTCACTGCAAAGCCACAAGCACGACCTGGTGGTGTGAAACTCCTTTCCTTTATTCACCAAAAAGCAACAGCCCCCACTAGCAGAACCAAACCTTATAAACATTCACAATGCAGTTTGTAGGAATGTGAGACAAAGTCAGACCGATGAATTATTTAATGCTCTTAAAGAATGCAGCTTTTAGTTTCTCCTTGCGCTGGCCTACTTCATTGTATTAGTAAATCGATCCCAAGTAAATTAATTTCCCCGCTTTTGTTGGAGCAAGCAGTGGGCAGGGGTGGAAGCATCCAGCCTTGAGCAGATGCCAGGACACCTCGGCAGCTGCGGATTCAGGCGCCGAGTGTCAGGAGAGAGCCGAGCTCCTGTCACTCATTCGGTGCCCTTTGATTCGCATCAGAACATCCAGCACTGGGCAGCCGTGATGGGGGCAGGCAGTGAGTGACAGGCTGGGGTGGCACTGCTCAGGCTGCTTTTGGGAGGCTGCCCGTGGATGTAGATGTCAATGAGAGCTGGATGCATGCTGGGGTTTGGGCATCTCCCCAGTTCTGTGGTAAATGAAAGACTGAGAGAGCTGATATCAAAGTTGGGTCGTCCCGAGCTTATTGCAGGGTAAGGCTTCTTTTGTCCATGAAGGGCTGGGACAGAGACCAGTCCAGCTCCCTCCCCAGTGCCAACAGCACCAAAATCACATTCCCTTGGGCTGGATCAAACCCCTCTTCTGTCCCATGTCTGGCCACAGAAGAGCAGAGTAACAACAACCCACCTCCCAGTGATGCTCCAACAAACCCAAAATGTCACCAGCCTTTCCAGCTAGTGAGGAGTTAATGTGGAGTACCTGCCTAAGGAAGGAATGTTAAATCCACCCAAAAATGTCCTACTCTGGCAAGAATTGCAGCAGCACTTCTGTGTGAGCTTTTGAGGATGGAAATGCATAAGTAGAGCATGAGTGGAGCTCATGCTCAGCCCATGCTCCTGCTCCTCAGCCAGTCTGGTCCCCTCTTACCCCAGGTAGAAATGTCCCAGCTCATTTGGATGCTTTTGGACGCGTGTTGCTGAAAGAGCTGACACTTCCTTGGGGAAAAAATGTCAGATGTGATCAGAGCTATCAGCTGGAAGGGGAACTGGATTGGCAGTAGCCAAACTGGGGACAGTCCAGCAGGTCCATCCACACATAACTGTTCCAGTTAGAAAAACCGGGCACTTGACTTACCCTTTTTACCTGGTGGTGTAGCAGCAGTGCAGTAAATACTCAGAGAGAAATAGACCCAAAATTGCTCTCTGAGTTAGCTGGATGAGTATGAACATTTACTGCCATTAAGACTGACCTTGTCTCTCTCTCCCTTTTTGTGTTCTGTAGTTTTCTACTAGTGTTCTCCTGCCTGGTGCTGTCTGTCTTTTCGACCATTGATGAGTACCAGAACAGCTCAGAAGGGGCCCTTTACATTTTGGTAAGTGGGGACTGACAATGAGGTATTAAAGTCAAAACCACACAAATCCCTGAGACTGGGGCTGTTTGAGGCAAGAATTTAAGCTGTCACCTGTGAGAGGGGGACCACTGGGGCCTGTAGGTCAGAAGTGGGAAAAATTTAGGAAAAACATCTGGGGCTGCTGGATTCACCCGTCTCCTCTCCTTTTGCCTGTTTTCCTCTTCCCCATTCCTACCCTTCATCAAACCAAAAGGTGCTGCAGGCTAATTAGGGCTTCACCAGGTTTGACACATGAGAAAGGTGAGACAAGATCTCAGAGGGAAGGGAGCATGCACGGGATGTTCAGGTGGAAACGGAAATAGATGGAAAAAGCTCGCCTGGCATCAAGGGATGGAGAATCTACACCACCCCTGCTCCAGCTCACCCAGCACACACAGGCAACCAGGCCAGTTTTCTAGGGAAAAAGCTGAAATCCCCTTTTGTCATCCTCTAGGATTATTCTCGTTGAGTGATTCCCATCTGCGCTCTTCCCTCAGCACTAACAGATTTGAGTCCTGGAGACTGGTGGTAGGGAGACAACGAGGTGTTCATCAGTCCTGTCATGGGGGAACAAGCACAACATGAGGAGGTGTAAAACTCCAGTTCATGGCTGCAACGTGCAGCACCTCTCACCACCCTGGGGAGGGGGAGGGAAGACACAGAAGCAGAGATCTGATGATCTTTCAAGCCTGGGCTCTCTGTCGAGTGGTGCAGACAGCTCGGTGATGTATTTGCTGAGGTGTATTTTTCTGAGGTTGTGGGTTTGTCCTGGGTTCCGGAGCGTGCTCTCCATTATCCTTCTTTCCTGACTAATGGCACTGTCCCCCTCACAGGAAATTGTCACCATCGTGGTGTTTGGGGTGGAGTACTTTGTGCGGATCTGGGCTGCCGGCTGCTGCTGCCGATACCGGGGCTGGAGGGGAAGGTTGAAATTTGCCCGCAAGCCTTTCTGTGTCATCGGTAAGAGCTGAGTCCCTGTATGAGATTTCCCAGCCCAGGATGGCCACTCCAAGCACTTCTTTGCATGGTGCTGCAGTGTATTGCATGTATTTTGGGGGTTAAACTTCAGCTGCTTCATGGTCACCTTCAGGAAGAAAAAAACCCAAAGGCAGAAGTCCTAATCCATGGACATGCTTTTTGTTGTTATTCATCACGGGGCTCTCCCTGTTTTCTGCTGACCTGGGAGCCATCCCAGCGCCCTGCATACCTCAGGCATCACTGACAGCTGTCCACAGCCACAGAAACAGGGTTTAGCCAGAAGAAGCTGAGCACAGGACCTGGAATCCTGCAATCCTGTGTCCAACCTCCACACTGAATTGTTCCCAAGTCGTTGAGACTCCATGTCTCACTTTGCCTTCTCTGGTGCTGCTGAGCTGCCTCACAAGGGAGTTGTGAGACTTAATTAATTCTTGTTTGGAAAGTGCTTGGCGAATCTCCTGTGAGAGGGGCCATCTGGGCACAGCAATGATATTTTCTGGGATTAGAAATGGACAGAGTGGTCATGCCCTTCACTGTGGAGGCTGCCTTTGACTGTGTGGGAGCTGGCAATGGGCATGTGCAGGATTTCCGTTTATTCTACAGAAAAACACTCCTATAAAATTTGTGTAGCAAATCAGGGAAGAGGGAGGTTTATAGGATCTTTGATATATATTGAACTAGACCTTCTTCTTGGCCTATTCCTTGGACTTTCTTTGTCCATATGCGCCTTAGGATTACCGTGGAGGATGTAGAGATTTTCATTCCCAGTTTAGATGTGGGAATTCCCTGCTCTTTGTAACAGGCAGCTATGGCTGATGAAGGAAGGGGCCTTTGGCAAGGATTTAATCCAGTTTTAACACTGAATCAGATTGAAATTCAGGCTTTGCAGCATTTGACACTTCTTCTATGGGAATGATGAGTGTGGAGAAGGAAACTAGGATGTTTCCACATGGTGTGCAGTGACTCCTTTCATCCAGTTTCAGATTAGTGCTGTGTCCTTCCAGCACGGGATACAAGTGTAGGAGATCCCTGTCACGCACAGCCTGAGGCAGTGGCAATGCCATTCCCTTTGGTGGTGATCAGGCAGCATTTCCTCATCTTTCCCTCCCTGTGTTCCCGCAGACATCATGGTGCTGATTGCGTCCATCGCTGTGCTGGCGGCAGGGTCCCAGGGGAACGTCTTTGCCACCTCAGCACTCAGGAGTTTGAGGTTCCTGCAGATCCTGCGCATGATCCGCATGGACCGGCGCGGCGGCACCTGGAAGCTCCTGGGCTCCGTGGTCTACGCACACAGCAAGGTGAGCAAGGCCCAGGCGAGGACGTGGAGCTGCCCTTTGCGTTCTCCCCACCAGAGACACTGCTTTGGTTCAGCTCTCCATCCCAAAGTTCTCCCAGGCCTGGGGAGATTGGAAGGACACCGTAGGTAACACATGGGAGCAATGCAGTCAGAGACACAAGGTCTGATGGAGCACTCTGACCACTCAAGGAGGGAAGGGAGAGAGATTCCAGTCATGGAACCAATCCCTGGTGTAAGGGGATAAGTCTGGGAAGAGTTTGTTGGTAATTTTTTGTTTCCTGCTGCTGTATATATGATTTTAACACTTCTCCTGCTTCCTTCACTTTTCCCCAGAGAAGCTTAGCCAGCTTCTCCAGCACTGTGTAAAAATTTCAGGAAATCTGTGGGTCTCTTTTGTCCACCCTTGCATTAACCTAATCAGAAAATACTCACTCCTGTGGATTCTGAATGAAAACTTCCCTGCAACTGGAGGATAGTCCATGCAGACCCAACTTCATAGCTCCTCCTCGTTTGGTGGATTGGACCTGCCCTAAGCAGAATCTCCAGGGATCTGGGGATTCCTGTTTCAGTTTCAACTCCACTTCCCTGTGTGAACTGGGGAAATATCTGAGTTTTTAAAGTCTCAGTTCCAGTTCTTGCAATAATGGAGCTCTTAACACTCCCTTCTACATTTGCTGTGTGTGTTTGTGTGATTTGGTCTTCAGGCCTGGCAGAGCCATGGTCCCATCTCAGAAAGTGCCATCACTGATCTCCAACCAAAGCCACAAAACCTAAACAAATGCAGGGGAAGTTCAGATCCAGCAGCAAGCAAGGAACTCAGCGTTTGGAGATGCGCACCAGGACTGCAATTATTCTCTTCTTTCTTTTAATGATCTCGCAGGAGCTGATTACTGCCTGGTATATTGGCTTCCTGTGCCTCATCCTGGCCTCTTTCCTGGTGTACTTGGCCGAGAAGGGAGAAAATGAGCACTTTGATACATACGCAGATGCACTCTGGTGGGGTCTGGTAAGTAATTTCCATAGAGCAGCTGCTGGTTATTAAAATAAAATGTCCATTAACCCTCCATCTTCTATCACTTACGTGAGGTATTGACTTAGAGAGTGCTTAGTTAACATTTTTATTAAATGGTTTCAGGCTGTTCCATTTAGCTCTTTTTCTTATATAAACCTCATAGAAATTGTTAGGGGATCACATTTCTGAATTAGCTGGAGCTGCAGGGGAACTGAGAACTCATGTGCTCCCAGTCGTGGGATTGAGCTCTGTCGTGACAGAGGCAGGTCAGAGAGACATCCCACGCCATGGGGTGCTTTGATCATTGTTTTGACAAGTATTGCTGCCCTTTAATTATTTAAATTGCACTTGGGCAAGGCTGGAATAAATTTTATAAAATTAATAGGGCCTAAGTAGCAGAAAGACTCCAGCGGGGCAAGCACTCCCTGTCACATCTCTGCTGAAAGGGCAATACTTGTGGTTTGCTCTGCGTGTGCGTGTGCATGTGAATTATTGGATTACCCGATTACAAAGAGAGAATTAATGACGTTCTAATCTTCTTGTGTTATTGTTCTTCTGCTCCATCACTAGTTTGGCCTTGATTACAAAGCATGTAATGAAAATCCCCGATCTGATCAAATCCCAGTAACAGGCTTGGGGAGGAATCGGCTGATCAAGCAGCTCCTCCATTTCCACAAAAGGAAAGAGGCAGCAAAATGCTAAAAAAAACAAAGGAAAAGAGGCAGCAAATTGCTTTTCAAGCCCCTTAGTTAGGACAGAAAAATAAAAACAAAGCCAAGTTTAACATAACGAGAAAATAAACAATGAGGGAAAAGTGACAGCCCAGATTAGAGCTCAGTTTGGGGAGAAACATGGGCAGATTTATCCCTTCTGCTTCTGAGACTTTTTTGCCACTGAGAAGCTCAGAAAAAAAAAGAGCTTCATTAAAATAAATAGTTTTTGTCAGTGTCCAACTCCTGAGTCCAATACAGGCAGATGTTGAGAGATGGGATAAATCAAATATCAGGTTCAGAAAATTATCCCTTGGTTGATCTTAGTATATCCAATACTTGTTGTCTATAGAAATTACAAAAATATTGTAAACCAGCTTTGCAGTGATTATGGAGAGAGTCTTGATCTGACTTTGTGTTTCAGTAAGGATTAGCCACTTTGATGCATTTTTTAACCACTTGGTCAAAACAGCATCTAATTGATAAGGCTTTTAGTGGGCCCAGTTAAAAGGCACTTTGGGACCACACTTCCATTTGTGTAAAAGTGATTTTTTATTCTAAATGGAGTGCATATTTCCAATGCTACACCAGCATGGTGTCAGCTCCCATCCCGGGGGCCAGCTCTGTCCATGGAGGCTGTGTGACAGGGACAGCCTTTGGGATCAGAAGTCTCAAAGATGTTTCTAATCAGACCATCCCTCTCTGCCTTGCCCTGGCAGTCCCAGGCTCTCCAAATCCTCTTGGAAGCCTTGGGGGAATACCCAGCATTTCCCATTAGTGATGTCCATGGACTGCAGCGGGAAAAGGTGTCTTCCCCTACAGTTTGAAATTCAGGGGACTCTGTCTCCAACAAAGCTCTCAGGTCCTTCCCCAAAACACAGGCAGCAGCTTCCCAGCTCTCTCTTGGTGCATTGCAATAACACAAACCCCATCCCTAAATGAGGTGGTGAAGGAGACATAATTCATCCTCTCAGCCTAACAGGCTGTTTTTAAATCGAGGAGGGGAGACCAGCTGATAGGCACTGCTGGGAAGACTGGGAATAAACAGCAGCAGATCTTTGTGCATGCAAATAGCTTTCCTGAGCTGCCAAAAGGGAGTTTGGGGGAACGGTGCCGGTTCGCTTCCCCTGCCGAAGGCACAACCCCTCCTGGGGGAGGTTCTGAGCTGCCGCCAGCCTCTGCACCAGATGGCAGCTCTCTCTGTGAGAGCAAAAGGCACCAAAACGCTCCCAACTGGTGTGAAAACTCAGCACGTGAGCAGGGCAGGTGGAGCTGCCCATCCCTGCTGGGTCCCAGGGTCCCCCAGCTGCACCGTGCCTTGGACAGCTCAGGGCACGCAGTGACCCTGCTCCTCTGTGTGCCACTTGGGGGTTGCGGGAGTTCTGGCTGCCCTGTTTCAGTTTTAAGGCTGTCTGACTGAGGGCTTGGCACTGCTCTCCTCCCTGCAGATCACTCTCACCACCATCGGCTACGGGGACAAGTATCCACAGACCTGGAACGGGCGGCTGCTGGCGGCGACCTTCACACTCATCGGCGTCTCCTTCTTCGCCCTTCCTGCTGTAAGTGGGGGGGCTGAACTCACCTGGGCCTCATCCCCTTCCCCTGGAGCTGAGGGCACTCTAACAGTTACAATGGGATGCCCTCAGAGATCTCCCAGTTGTGATTCTCTGTGGCTTTTGACTCAGAAAATGAGGGAGGAAAATGGAAAGCCTGCTTGAATATCTACAACTTGGGCTCATGTGCATGAGCAAACGGGATGGCAACTTTAGATTTGGCTCTGCACAAATATTTGTGGAAGCAATAAAAAGCATTTTTTCCCCAGAAGGCTGTTCCTTGGGGTAATTAATGTCTTTAAGATGAAAGAGGGTAGATTTAGATTGGATATTAGGAAGAAATCCTTCCCTGTGAGGGTGGTGAGGCCCTGGCACAGGGTGCCCAGAGAAGCTGCGCCTGCCCCATCCCTGGAAATGTTCAAGGCCAGGTTGGATGGGGCTTGGAGCAACCTGGGATAGTGGAAGGTGTCCCTGCCCATGGCAGGGGGCTGGAATGAGATGAACTTTAAAGTCCCTTCCAACCAAAACCAGTCTGCTATTCTGTGGTTGCACCATTTCAGCAAATCCCCCCCGTCCCTTCGGCAGTGTGTTTCAGTGTGTTACACGGAGCTGGATTCCTGTGGGGATAATCTGCTGAATACCAGTGTGCTGGGGTTCTTTTGTATTTTATCAGTTGGCTGGAGGTAGTTTGGGAAAATTTGCAATTCCATTGAGTGCCTGCAAAGTCTGCTGCCCCTTGGAGAGTGTCTGCCGTGGCTGCCGGGATGGAGGCTCCTTCCTTCCTCTGTGTTTGAATCAAAAAATGAGCCAGAAAAAAACCTTTGGAGGGAAAGCTGGCCATCATTTTACAGTGGAAGCTTAACTAAACCCCTGCTAGCAGCAAACTGTTGTTCTCTTCCCCAGGGCATCTTGGGTTCGGGGTTTGCTCTGAAGGTTCAAGAGCAGCATCGACAAAAACACTTCGAGAAGAGGCGAAACCCAGCAGCGGGCCTGATCCAGGTGAGGGTCACATCCAAGGAGCCTTGTGGTTACATCATCCTGGTTTTGGGGGGCTTTATAGACTTTTAGTAGTTGGGGAGGAGACAAATGGGGCCGTGTGCATAAGGTGTGAGACAGCAGCTGGTGACTGGTTTTGTCTGGGAATAAATGCCAGGAAATCAACCACGGGAAAATAGCATATGTGGTAGGGAATCTAGAGAGAAAAGGGATGAAATTCAGCAAGCAGCCAGCTCAGCAGGACAAATGCATTAGGACAGTCTGTTTTCACCCTTTTTTTCTCCCCAAAGAGAATATTTATACTGATATAAAGGTACAGTTAGGAGCATTTTCTTCACGAGAACAGATGTCTGTGCAGAAGGCTGGCCTTGGTGTACGTCTTGGAGAACTGAAATTAGTCATTTTACATTCCCCTACTCCTCTCTCTCCACATTTTTTACTCCTTAATGGGCAACAATGCCCATTTCATTCCTGACCTCAGCCTGGCAGTGAATGCCTGGCACCCACAGCATTTTTAACTGGGCTCACATGGTCAGGAGCATCATGGTACCACCTCAAATTTGTCACTTACCAAATCAAGGAGAAGGCAGAATGCTGGATCCATCCCATAGCACTTCGTGTTGGTTGATGTTTATAAACTCAGGGGTGATTCTGGCCATGCCTGGGTGCACAATCCCACTGGGTTTTCTCCTGCACAGGCGGCTTGGAGATTTTATGCCACCAACCTGTCCCGGACGGACCTGCACTCCACCTGGCAGTACTACGAACGCACCGTCACCGTCCCCATGTACAGGTACCTCCTCCTCCAGCTTCCTCCTCCACTGCCTTCCTCGTGATGCCACTGTCTCCATAGTTATTTTTGTTATCTGGATATATAATTTTGCTTATTTATTTACTTTTGTTTTGGTTCAAAAGGTTGATTTCGAGCTCCTAAGAGCTGGTATATGCTTTTTCTTTTGGAATTTTTTTGCTTTGTATTTTTTCATTGTTTTTCCTTTTGACTTGGTTTTAATTTCCCTGTTGCTTTGTGTTTTTTTTTCTTCCCATGTCTTTGTGTGTGTACACGCTCTTCTTTTCACCTTTATTTCTCCACGCCTGCTGGTAGTTGCATTTTGTTGTGACAGTTGCCGTGCCCAGGTGTGAAGACCTCCCTCCAAGCTGCCCTGGATCATAGGTAAACACCACCCTCACCCTACCTGCAGCTCCTCATGCCCTCTCAGGCTCTTCTTCCCAGTCCAACTGGTCTCTAATGGTCCTTCTGCCTTTCAGCAAACTTCTCTCCCTCCCTTGACCAGCCTGGCACTCTGTCTGGTGCATTTCCCCTGGGTCCTCCTTTCCTTTCTTTTCCTTTTTTTTCCTAAGAGGAGGAAAGCTAACTCGGGGTTCAGGGAGCGTTTTCTCATTTCTTGTATCTCATTTACCCATCCCAGTGTGTTGACACAAGCAGGGAATGCTGTTGGAGCTGTGATGGATGAGGCTGTTGAACACCAGAGTGTTTTAGCAGCACCCATCTGCCTCACCCTACCTGCAGTAAAACCAGGCAGGTTTTTAAGGTGAAACCACACACGTTAGAGCAGTGCTGTGGGAATTCACAGCCTCCTGGGAGTTGGAACTTCATGGAGCTGGGGACAGAGTCCCTTGCCATGCCTCCCAGCCCTCCAGGACATGGGGAAGTCCTTCATGTCCCCTTTGGGCCTGGTGGCTTCCTCAGAAGCTAAAATGCATAAAGTTCTATTCATTTTCACCCCACACTGCCCTGCCTCCTGGGCAGGGCCATGCATCCCTTCCTGGTGTATTTTTAGGGGCTCTCCATGACTCTCTGGGTTTGAAGAATGGTTGGATGGGTTTGTTACATATTTCTGTAGCTCTGTGGGGTTTTGTTGGGCATGATGGGGCTCCCTGTGCCCCATCTCCGTGCTCCCACACAGGGCTGTGGTCCAGTATTGGGCTGTGCCACTGCAGGAATAATCCCTTCCTGTTTTCCCGTATTCCTGGTGCCTTTTAGGCCTCAGGCAGACAGCCTGGATGTATTTCCTGGGGTAAGCTTAGGCCTGTATTTCGAACACAGCAGCCAGCCTCTTAATCCATCATAAAAACCTGTTGGGAGTCCCATTGTTGTGGTCAGTAATTTCTCCTTGGATTCATTCCCAGTGTGTGTCTGATTGGTTGCTTTTTCCCTAGAAATTTATGAACCAACTTCAAGATTTTGTCTAAAAACCCCAAAACAACAAAAACCCAACAGAACAGAACAAAGCTGTTTTCCAATAGCATTAAACCCACCCATTGAAACTCTCCCTCCCAGTACCCGACCTGCTGGCTGTACCTTTGCAGCACTGCCTGGGATCAGCTACTGGAGAGGATGAGGATGGAGCTTGGCCCAAAGTCCACTGCAAAATGCAGGCATTCAGGGCTTATTTTCAGTGGACTTTGACAGATTTTACTGCTCTTTGAAACACTGAACTTACCATGCAGCCAGACGTGCAGTGACACCCTTTTGATTACCTGGTACTCAACCCCCTTGTTAAAACCTGTATTTCCATGGAGCTAATATGCAGGAAGAAATCTGAGCTAAAGATCTCCAGAAAGGGCTAAATAAAACTCTGGGGAGGAGAAAGAGAAAAAAAAATGTAGTTTGAAGAGCCTGCTTATCTTGAGTAAAAAGCTAGGACAGATTTGTAGCTGGGTCGCAGCAGTTCTGCTGGCTGCTGCTGTGGGTGCTGCTCAGCCCCACACAGCAGTGTCACCCTGGCCTTCCTTAGGCATGGATTTCTCTGCACTCCAGCTTCTTCCTTAAATCCCAGCTCCTGTTTGAGCACAGATCAAGTGAACATCACCTGGGCGAGTGAGCAGTGGGTGCACCAATGGATTCAGCCCTCAGTGAAACTCCTTTTTTTACCAAAAAAGCAGTGAAACCCTTCTGAGTTTATTTTGAATGCTGTCAAATAAATAAATAGGATTTTAAAACAACAAAAAAAAAAAAGGGAGCAATTGTATGTTCTGGCTGCAGCTTGCATCACTCACACTGTCCATCTCTCTTTGCCTCCCCACTTCCCCAGGCCAGCTGGCAGGCACTGGCAGCTCTGTGCTGGTCCTGGCGCTGCTGCAGCCATAGCAGCACGTCAAGCCCAGCAGCCCCTTAAGGCCATGGCTGCTGACATGTGGCTGCACTGCACAGTGTGGTTTGGAAGTGGGCTGCAGGAACACAAAATCCCCCTCTCTGGTGTCCGGGGATGATCTGCAGTCACCACAACCTCGGCATCCTTTCTGCTCAATACTGAGCTGCTTATTCCTCATAGCAGGAGCCTGTGCCTTTAGCTTGTCTCTCTTTCCAAGGCATCTCTGGAAAGGCTTGGCTGATTGATATGAGAAAATTGTTACACGTGCCTTGGAGGAGCTCACATGGCTCCAGAACATCACTCCAGTCACTGCAATAGAGCTACTCTGACTTGTTTGGGGAAAATGTGGTGGCCTCTGAGAGAATTCCAGATTTCATCTTTAAATTCAAAACGTGACAGGACAAAATTTTGAAATATTCACAAGGCTTCTCTGTGTGCAGGTGTGGTTTGGGTTGTGATGCACAAGTGGCTTGGTGCACCCAGGCACCCCAAATAACCTGTTCTGTATCAGCCACTGGATTTATTGGAAAAAAATCTGCTCTTATTGTCACTCATGAGAGCAGGGCCTTGATTGGAACTACAATCATATATTGGTCCTCACTAAAAAATAACCAAACCCATGGGCACATCCTGCCCATTCAGCAGCCCAGCCCAGGGAGTCTCTGGCTGGTGGGGCTGAGGGCTGTGGATGTCCCATGGAAGGTCTCTGGGAGGCTCCCACACTTTCCCTGGCCCGTGGTGCCCATTTGCTCTCGGAGCAAGGTGCCAGCTGCCTGTCCCCGAGGGTGACACGGGTGTGCTGTGGCTCCTGAGCCAGCCACAGCGGGAGCCAGCTCAGCCCACGCTCCCGTGCTCACCTGTGAGCTTGGCCACAGCATCTGCTCCCGGGGACACACTTCGTTCATATGCTAATTTTCTTTATTCTGTTTCTTTTCCCCTCTCCTCCACCCCAACTTTCCCCCCTGTTTTTCTTTCTCTTACCCCTTTGGTTTTCTTTGGTGAAAACACTTGAAAAGCACGCAAACGCAAACGTATGGTGCCTCCAGGTATGAAGTGCATGTGACTCTGAAAGTGTGTGTCATGTCACTCCTTGTTCTTCATTTGGGACTGTAACATGCAAAGCCTTGAATTAAAAAAAAACCCAAAAAACAAAAAAAAAAAAAAAAAAAGAAAGAAACCTTTGAAGATGAGTTTTTTTCCAAGGAATGAGTGAAAGCCCAAAGCAGACGCGCCCTCCTGCTGCTACTGACTAACCCCCTGCACCTCCATGTACATTTTAGCTATTGGTACACACAAGTGTTGGGAAACTCTGCCAAAATGACGATGTAAGGAAGGAGAATGGGAGCGCGCTTAATAAGCTTGCTTTGTTAAGGATGATTTCTTGATGGTCTCCCCCAATCCATGCAACACTTAACAAGAAAACATCCCCAGTCATCTTCCATTTCCCTCTGCCCTCACTCCCTTGTGTTCCCTCTCTCCAGCCCTCTTCTCCCATCCTTCATTGTGTCATTTATCTGGCTCTGTGCTGCAGGAGTTGTGCCCACCTGGTAACGCTGGCTTTGAGTTTGCTGGTATGGTGGCACCACAGGGCACATCAGTGGTAGCACAGATTAAAACCTCCATAGCAGCTGTGCCTGCTTTCGAGGGTAAAA
This sequence comes from Corvus brachyrhynchos, assembly GCF_000691975.1. NCBI lineage: Eukaryota > Metazoa > Chordata > Aves > Passeriformes > Corvidae > Corvus > Corvus brachyrhynchos. The sequence continues at coordinate 4,585,564 of NW_008236180.1, forward strand.
GCTGGAGAAGAGAAAGATCTGGGATGCCAAACTGATATGATCATTCATTTCTTCGAGTAATCCAATCTGATTTTTGGGGAAAGAATGCTTCATCTCAGCAGGACTTTTCCATTTCAGTTTTTAGTTCCAAGGCCCACCTAGAGCTAAGCAGTTATTAGCCACAGTTATTCAACCTGGGACTTAACGTTTTGGGATCAATCCCAATGCAAAGTCCTGGATATGGCTGTGTAAGATTTATGATAAATAATATTATCTCAGGTTCTGCAGAAAGGAGTAGATTTGCAAATCACAGGCGTATTTTATGTAAGATGGGTATCTGAAGGTGTAGTCAAGTTAATATTTTAAGATAGGGAATAAATGACTTGCATTTCAAGACTGCAGGCCAAGCTTTGTTCTTAGAGCAGTTTAAATCCTCACTAGATGCAGTAATGCCACTAGAGCTGATGTGATTTAGTGTCTGATTTCGAAACCTGATTCCAGTTTTCACAGATGCAAGTTTTACAGCCTTAGTAAATCACATTTACTGCTCTGTGTGCTTAATTTATAGCAAATTGCATGAATGAACTGCAAGTATAATATTAAGAATATATTTTCCTGTTGTGCTGAACATCAGCCTGTTTTAAGAATCAGACATTTTTCTACTGCTGGGAGAGGAATAAGTATGTGCCACTTCCGTTTCATTTGTTGTAATAAAGTATCTTATAACCTTCATAAATGTTCTCAGTCATGAAAAATAGCTTCAGCCAGAGACATAAAGCCATGGTTAGGGCAAAAATTGGCAGCTCATAGGAACTCCAGCACTGCAGGGAGGCTCATTTAGGTTCCCATCCCATTCCAGCACCCATCTCCTTGTCACTGCCTCCCTACTTGTTCATACTGGGACTGTTCCAAAAAATCATCGTGGCGTCCGTGTGCGTGCTGTGGTGTGTCTGTGTAGCTCCCACTGTGTCCTGTGCTGCTGCCCTCCTCGTGTCGTGGGGTTCTGGTGGTGTCCTGACCTGAGGCATGATCTCCCTCCTGTCCCCAGTGCTTGAAAGTTGTCTGTGCTCCCAGGAACAGCGGATCCGCCTTTCCCTGTGGATGTGGGAGCCGGCACCCGGAGTTAGCGTGGCCTTTCTCTGTGCTGTACTGGGAGGGGTGATGGAGGCAGCTGGGGGGACCTGCAGCAGCTCAGAAGTGTTGCTGTGGTGGGTGGCATGAGCTGTGTGTGTCCTGTGGTGTGCAGATTCCTCACCCAGCTCCCCCTTAACCGGAACGTGCTTTCCTTGCTAACCAGTGACACACGGACCAGGAGGAGAGAGAGAAAACGTGAGGACCCCCAGCCAGAGGTTCTTTCTGCACCTGGCATGGTGGCACCTGCGTCCCCTCTGCCCTGGGCACACACCAGGGCAGGGTGCTGTGCATCCGTTCCACAGCAAAGCTCAGTTCAAGAACTATGCAGAGTTCTGCCTTTTTTTTGTTTTTTAAGGTTCTGGAGAAATGGTGTGGTGGAGTAGCTGTTCCCCAAGCTGCTCTTGCAGTGACAGGTTAGGCTGAGCATTTAGTTGAGATTAAATTTCAGGTCAAGTATATGTATAAGTTTTCACCCATTTTTAATAATAATTATTTCAGTAAAATACTGCTTATTTCCACCTCATGTGTACCAGGCCCATGAACCAACCACAGAAATGGTGAATTTCTGTGTTTGTTGTGTGTCTGTACTACTCATGGAAGCATCTGTGGTGGCCCAGGAGGTGGCCACCTTCAGCACACTGCAGACCATGGGCTGATGTAAAAGACATAGTTCCTTTTGGAATCCTGAATCCTTCAGTCTTTTGAGCTAATGAGCTCCTCAGCTGAGACTTGCACCAGTGAGAGCCCTGGATTTGCGATCCCAGCTGGAGAAAGCGGGGCAATTGTCCTGTGTTCTGCTGGGTATGGACCTCCCTGAGGAGTTAATTCACCAAAGAAGAGTAGTGCACCCTTCATTACCTGAAGTAATGAAGTACACTCTGAGTACACTCTCTGCTGGATTTTGTGCACCACCTCTCCCATCCTGGAACGCATCTCCAAACCCTACGGTGTGTTTGAAGGGAGCTGACAGCCCAGCACTCGTGCACGGCTCCACTGCATCAAGGTCAGCTTCTTCCTGATGTCTAGAATGAGGAGGATCATTAATTCAGCAGATCAGGATGTGCTTTTCTCTGGATGGAAGCGACAGGGGAGCTGAGCCAAAATTTTTCAGGCCTATTTTTACTCTTTTCTCCATACTTAGAATTGGAAAATTTTCTGATTGCCTCAATTTTGTGAACACAAAATCTCTGC